>NW_022987607.1:2368599-2458599 GCF_902827165.1 Trematomus bernacchii
GACAGCCTGTCAGTATCGTCTCATGCAGCTCACTGATCCAGTAATGAGTGACCCGACAGTGAAGAATAAACATATTTATAACTAGTTTAGCTTGTTCCAGAGGTAGATAAAATAGCTAAGTGTGTTAGGTCTAACTCTTAGTGTGTTCTGCTCCGCTCACCGGTCCGTCACAGCGGGTGGAGCTGCAGGATTTCTGCTTCACACACGTTGCTTACCGCTATTTTACTGTCATTTTCGGACACCTTAAAATACTGCCAGACTGGTGAAGCCATTTTGGCGAGCTTGTTTTGCCGCGTACAGAGAAAAGTGTCATGTATTTTACGTCATGCGATCGGCATTTTTAGAGAGCCCCGATCGATCGGCAGAGAGTGGGTATCGGCCGATATAGCATCCCTAATGATTGCTTTAAATTGTAATTTTAAGTCAAATATAGAATGCAGGTTGTTTTACTACACTGTGGTATTACTCTTACTTTAAAACACGAAGATGTACCGTGTTTTTTTTAAACCCTTTTTTTTAAAGATATCTGGCTCGTTATCGCTTTTAAAAAGACAGCAGGATTACAGTGTTGTTGACTGTGATGATGAAATGTGAAATATAATGGTTTGTTATTGTTTTTTTCCAGGCATGAGTCCTACACCAATCAGTATCCAGGCCAAGGAGCGCCCCCTGGTGGCCCGTACCCCAATCAGCAGCCAGGAATGTATCCTCAGCAGCAGCCGGTGAGAACATTTTGTTCAGCGCTCTTATTCCAGCTTATTTATCCTTATATTTAACTATAAATGCGTCAAATTAGATTAGATTAGATTCCTTAATTGTCACTACACAGAGTACGGCGAAATTCCAAGCATTCCCGATGGTGCAATCACACATAACATACAGTATGAGTATCATGTTGACAATACAAGCTAAAACTTTTAAATATATAATATATGAAGTGACTATAAATTGGACCTATGATACATTGAACACTACGCTTACAAAACAATACAACATTACCAGAACAATACGGTCAACGCACACTTACCTACCTGTGTTTGCATCCTATTGAACAGAGGCAGGCCATACATAGTTTGATCTTACGTAAAGAGGCACAAAAAAAACAGAATTGCTTCTTTATTTGGAATAAATCCTTGAGATGTACCATCTGGTTTCAAGGGGTGTCCAATAGAGAATACGATTATTATTCAATATAAGCACAATTTAGAGAAAATAATTACAACATAATCAGACGGAACAAATGTGTTAAGCCATAATTATTGTATTATTGATTAAGATACTCAAGTAGGGACATTCTTTAAAGGTCCCCTATCATGCAAAAGTCACTTTTTTATGTCTTTTATACATAAAGATGTGTCCCCGGTGTGTCGGGGAACTCACGCAGCGTCAGAAAATAAAACCCTCTCTCTTTCCTCCGTACCCAAATCTCCTAAAAAACGGGGGGGGGAACAACGGAGCTGATCCAGATTTGCGTCCGATATGACGTAATATCTGAAATGTGGACCCACGGGCCTATCAGAAACGTTGCTATCAGAAACAATGCCCGACTGTTTTGGACGTAATATGGTCGGTGTTTACATTAGCATCGCTAACACTCAGAGCTAACCTGTACTGGAGAGCATGTGTGTGAAGAAGCAGGAAATAAAAAGGAACTCACCTTGTGGTATAACCGGCAAGAGAGAAAGCCTTTGAGCTCCATACTGTTTCAGAGATAATCCTTGATAATCCATGATATGGCGTTTCATCACGGCAGCATTTAGTTTAGACAGTAGCTGCTGGGTCCCGCATGAGCTCAGCCCCCTCCTTTTTTATTTTGTATACATTTTAAAAAAATGTTAAGCTTTATACCCCAAATCAGCACTTTAGAAACAGGAAGTGAAATAGAGGGATATGAGGCATGGCTAGAATGGGTGATAGGTGACCTTTAATAAAAGAGATGAACCATCTGGTTTCAACGGGGGTCCTTAAAGATTTTATACAATCACAATTTGGCAAAATAAAAATAAACTAAGTAAAACATGAAAATGTAATTAGAAAATGATATAGAAAAAAGATTAATGTCATGTCCTTGATGGCATTAAGCAATACAGTTATTAAACCAAATGATGCAGGTGTTTTTTTATTATGGAAATGGAGTAAACATATCATAAAAAAGGTATTTTCTGTTTGTGTAAAGACAATATGGATCAGATGCACGTCTTCAGACTGAGAACCCACCTGTTTGACTTCGTCATTAAAACATTTTTTTTTCAATTTTTAATGACTGTTTTGTTTTTTTCCTCACAGAACTACAAGCGTCCAGTAGACGGGGGTTACGGCCCTCCTGCGAAGCGCCACGAGGGGGAAATGTACAACTACAGCGGTCAGCCGGGCCCCCAGCCCTCGGGGCCCCCGGGCCAACAGGAGATGTACAACCAGTACAACGCGTATCCTGGAGGAGAACGAAGACCCCCAGGTCCCCAGAACCAGTTCCCTTTCCCCTTCGGACGAGAGCGTGTCCCCTCGTCTTCAGGGCCAAACTCCCAGTCTCCCATGCCTCCTCAGATGATGGCGAGCGCCATGCCATCGGGCCCCGAAGGCCCCCAGGGTCCCATGTGGCAGGGACGCAACGAAATGGGTTATAATTACCCAAACCGACAAGGAGCGGGTCAAAACCCCGGGTATCACGGCATGAATCGCTCAGAGGAAATGATGCCAGGGGACCAACGGATGAATCACGATGGTGGTCAGTGGCCGGGTCATCAGAGGCAGCCTCCTTTTGGCCCCGGGGGCTCCGGACCCCCCATGACACGCCCCCTACCGTCCACCTATCAGACCTCTCAGAACCACATTCCTCAGGGAAGCAGTCCAACGCCAATGCCACGACCCATGGAGAGTAGGACGTCGCCAAGCAAGTCTCCGTACATGCACCCGGGCATCAAAGTACAGAAAGCAGGACCCCCGATACCCGCCTCTCACATTGGACACGCCCCCGTTCAGCAGCCGATGATCCGGAGAGACGTGGCTTTCCCCCCCGGATCTGTGGAAGCATCGCAGCCACATCTGAAGCCCCGAAGGAGACTCACCGTCAAAGAAATCGGTACTGAGTTTATTTACATCTAAGTCATTGTTAATGATAAATTATAATAATAATACAAAACAGGTTTTAAAGGTCTCCTATCATGCAAAATGCACTTTTTAATTCCCATTTTACATAAACATGTGTCCCCGGTGTGTCAGAAAACAAAACCCTCTCTCTTTTCCTCCGTACCCACATCTCTAAAAACGGGGCTACAACGGAGCTGATCCAGATTTGCGTCCGATATGACGTAATATCTGAAATGTGGGCGGGCTTTAGACCCACGGCCCTATCAGAAACGTTGCTGTCAGAAACAATGCCTGACGTGTTTTGGACGTAATATGGTCTTTGTTTACATTAGCAAGCATCGCTAACACTCAGAGCTAACCTGTACTGGAGAGAGCATGTGTGATCAGCACTTTAGTAACAGGGCTGAAATAGAGGGATATGAGGGATTTCTAAAATGCATGATCTGTTTGGTATTTTGAGCAAAACACATCATAGACATGTTTTTTATATAAATGTCCTGAGCTTTAAGAGTATATCTTATTCATTCCTCTCTTTCCACAGGCACTCCTGAGGCCTGGAGAGTGATGATGTCTCTAAAGTCAGGATTACTGGCTGAGAGCACCTGGGCTCTGGACACCATCAACATCCTGCTGTACGACGACAACAGCATCACTACTTTCAACCTGTGCCAGGTACGCTACTCACACACACACACACACTCACTCACTCATTTGAAAAACACACACAGACACACACTAACACACACACACACACACCACACACACACACACACACACACACACACACACACACACACACACAGACAGACACATACTCACGCTCATACACACAGTCCGACTCAGACTCACGCTCACAGACACGCACACACACACTCACTCACTCACTCACTCACTCACTCACTCAGACAGACTCTCACAAACTCGAAAAACACACACAGACACACACACACACACACACACACACACACACACACACACACACACACACACACACACACACACACACACACACACACACACACACAGACAGACAGACAGACAGACAGACAGACAGACAAATACTCACGCTCATACACACAGTCCGACTCAGACTCACGCTCACAGACAGACACACACACACTCACTCACTCACTCAGACTCTCACAAACTCGAAAAACACACACAGACACACATTATCACTCACACACAGACACACACACTCACTCACTCACTCACTCTCACACACACACACACACACACACAGAATGTGAAATACAATTAATATAGATACAAACACAACAATACAAATACAATGAAAACCATACAATTAAATACCATAAAATGTAGGACTCTGGCTTGTATATATTTTGTTGTTTAATACACACACACACACACACACACACACGCACACACACACACACACACACACACACACACACGCACTGTATTCAGGACGGTGCACATGCAATACACACACAGTTATACACACTATACAGACATGCTGGTGCCTTTCCATTTAGTGCTTTTGTAGTTGAGGGCAGTTTCGCAGTGAGTTTATAGTTGGTTTCTTTCTGCTCCTCAGCTGCCGGGCTTCCTGGAGCTGGTGGTGGAATATTTCAGACGCTGCCTCATCGAGATCTTCGGCATCTTAAAGGAGTACGAAGTGGGCGACCCCGGCCAGCGAACGCTCATCGACCCAAACGCCGCCGAGGACCACGTGGACGAAAACCCAATCTCCGAGGAAATGGACGTGGACGAAGAAGACGAGGAAGACGAGGACGAGGAGGAGGAGGAGGCGGCGGAAGTCGTCGTTCCCTCGTCGCTGGTTCAGGTGAAGCTGGAGGAGAAACAGCCGTCTTCAGAGGACGAGGAAGAGGAGAAAGACTCGCCTGTTAAAGAACCCGTCACTTTGTCACTTCACTCTGACTCGGAAAAGCCGAAACAGGCGAGTAAATTCGACAAACTCCCGCTCAAAGTGGTGCGAAAGAGAAACCCCTTCCTGCTGAATCTGGCGTCTTTGCAGAGGCAGAGTTTCGACAGTGGATTGACGCACTGGAGCATCGGCGGAGGAGACACGACGGAGCACATCCAGACACACTTCGAGAGCCGATCAGACATCCTGAAGCTGCGGAAACGCAAACCCACGACGAACAGCGAGAACCGCAAGAAGGTGGGGACGAGAGACGAGTCGGAAAACACGGAGAAACCGCCGCCTACTCTTATTCCTCCCGTCACCGCAACTATCGACGACGTCCTTTCCGCTCGACCTGGATCCGTCACGGAAGAAGTGGTTCGAGGAGGCGCCGAAGAGCAGAAAGAAAACGGGAAATATCTGTTCAGTATTAACCCCGAAATGCAGAGTCGTCGCAACATCAAGATCCTGGAAGACGAGCCTCACAGCAAAGACGAGAGGCCGCTCAGCTCCTTGTCCGACTGGCAGGATTCGCTTTCTCGCCGCTCCATCTGCATCTCAAACATCGTGCGGAGCCTCTCTTTCGTGCCGGGAAACGACCTGGAGATGTCGAATCACCCGGGCCTCCTGCTGCTGTTGGGCCGCCTCGTGCTGCTGCACCACAGGCACCCCGAGAGGAAGCAGGCGCCCGTTACCTACGAGAAGGAGGAAGAGGAGGATGAAGGAGTGAGCTGTGAACGGGACGAGTGGTGGTGGGACTGCCTGGAGGTTTGTGGAAGAATTATTAACGTACTTTAATACATTAGCGTGGGTATTCATTTATGAGGGTAATGGTTCAAGGCTTTTATTGTCATGTGTTCATAGCTACAGTGTAGTTGGGTCACAGGCTCCTCCAACAGAGCAACACAATAAAACAGATACAATAGAGAGGCGAAGTCCCGCCCATCTACTTACGACCTCATGGGACCTTATTTCGGAAAAAGTATGTATTGAAGTCAATGGGGAGAGAAAGATTATCTCTTGATCCTGTTTGAATTGTGCCATGAATTACACATATGATGTTTGTCAATCTTAAATAATAATTTCCATGTCAAAAAAGTCACAGTTTGTCGTAAAACTGTTGAAATATAAGACTATGAAAAATACGCAACTAGAAAGACTACAAATCCCAGAGTCCCGGTCCCGCATGCTGGCTCTTAGGAACCGACTAACTCCCCTTGTGTGTATGTACAGCTCTCAACATGCCCAGACTTGGAGTGATTTTCACCTCTTTTAATACTTTCCGCCTCATTCTGAAAGAAAGAAGTGAAATGTGCCAACGTGACGGCCGTCTTGGTGTGTGGTGCGAGACGGAAGATGGAGTTTATTGAGCGGTTTCACACAAAAAAAGTGCTACTTCACAGTTTTACGACACAATTGTATTTTTTTGACTTGCAAAATTATCTTTTAAATTGACAAACATCATATGTGTAATTCGTGGCACAATTCAAACGGGATCCAAAGATACGTTTTCTCTCTCCATTGACTTCAATACATACTTTTTCAGAAATAAGGTCCCATGGAGGAAAGGGAGGGACTTCGCCTCTCTATAGTGCAAGTAAATAGAATATAATAGAAATAGTGCAAAACAGTCTATATACAAGTAATTGGATTAATAATAATACATTGGATTTTTATAGCGCTTTTCCTGGTGCTCAAAGACGCTTTACATAAAAACAGAAACAGTACAAAGAAAACAATACACCTCAGAGGGAAGATATGTAAGGCAAGTGTATTCACGTAGCACCATTAGTGTGGGTATTCATTTATAATAATAATACATTTTGTTATAGTTGGTATCTACCATAGTATCTACATGGAGATAAGCCCCGCCTCCTCGCCAGTGCGTCTTGTTTGAATGACAGCTGACAGACGCAGTGAAATTTGAGCGATGCGATTACGTTAACACAACGTTTTAAATCAGCGTACAGCATTCACACCGCAATATCTATTTTTAAACGTTTTTTTTTTTCTTTTTTGTCTCCACAGGTTCTGCGTGAGAACTGCCTTGTGACGCTCTCCAACATCTCGGGCCAGCTGGACCTCTCAGTTTACCCAGAAAGCATCTGTTTGCCTCTGCTGGACGGCCTGCTCCATTGGGCCGTCTGTCCGTCAGCCGAAGCTCTCGATCCCTTCCCGACTTTAGGACCCCTCGCCTCTCTTTCTCCGCAGAGACTCGTCCTGGAAACTCTCAGCAAACTCAGCATCCAGGACAACAACGTGGATCTCATCTTGGCCACGCCTCCTTTCAGCCGCCTGGAGAAACTCTACGGATCGTTGGTTCGCTTAGTCGGCGAGCGAAAAGTACCCCGTGTGTCGAGAAATGGCCGTTGTGCTTCTGGCTAACTTGGCGCGGGGAGATAGCTTAGCGGCGCGGGCTATCGCGGTGCAGAAAGCCAGCGTGGGGAATCTTCTGGGTTTCCTGGAGGACAGTCTGGCCGCCACTCAGTACCAGCAGCAGAACCAGGGCTCCATGATGCAAACGGGTCATCAGTACGAGCCCACCAGCGTGGACATGATGCGGCGAGCGGCCCGAGCGCTACACGCCCTCGCGAAGGTGGAGGAAAACCACTCAGAGTTCACTTTGTTCGAGTCGAGGCTACTGGACGTCTCCGTTTCCCCCCTCATGAACTCCACCGTTACCCAGGTGATCTGTGACGTACTTTTCCTGATCGGACAGTCATGACAGCCATGGGGAGGTTTCCGTTCTGCCTCTCGCTCCCCGACTTCCTCCTCCTCAAACAACAACAACAACCCCTTTTTGTTCGGTGTGTCTGTTGCGAGTGAAAAAGAGCAAAACTGACTTTTTGTTTGTCGTTTTTTTTTTTTTATTTATGCAAAATCACCTCGGATTCCACTGTCTGTTTTTTCTGCCTCCTCCCCCCCTTTCACCTCCTCCTCCCCCCCCCCCCCCCCCCCCCCCCTTCCCCCTTCTCCTCCTGCTTCTCACTAAAAAGGAAGGAATATCATGAAGTAGCTGTGGATTTTCTGAAAAAGAGCAGAAATCAACATCGGGACATATAGGACGCGACGGGGGGAGGGGGGGGGGGGGAATAAAGGACTTTGTTTTTTAATGAAAAGATATAAAAAAAACTCCAGAAAAAAAAAAAAAACTGTAACCAAAGTTGCTGTCTCGTTTACAGTGAATTTGGGGGGGTCGGCAGAGGGGGGGGGGGGGTGCACGGACTAAACGATATTATGGACTGTGGTGTTGCTGTAAAACTCTGGATGCTATATTTACTCCACAGGAGAGAAACCACACTATTGGCTGCCATGGGGAGGCCTGTGCAGTAGATTGTAGGACTTTTTTCTGTACTGTACCTTTAAGAACTGTAAACATACTGTAATAATAATAATACTGTTTCACACTGAGATACGCTGGCTTGGCAGCAAACTGTAGTTTTTAAAAGACAGTTTTAGTTATTATTAAAGAGAGAAAAACAACGGCTTTCCCCCCAAAGTTTGGTGAACCTACAACACCCCGACCTCTTTACTCTTTGTCCCTTGATTGTATGACTTGACCCTTATATTGAAAAAGTCACTTCTCTAGGACTCGATGCTAGATGCAGTCCGAGCTGCGTGTAAATATGATGTTGTACATTACACCTCTCTATCTTTCTTCTTCTGTTGCTCTTCACCGTTTTTAATCTTTGACGAGTTTCCCCCTCCCCTCTTTGCATCAAGTCATGTGATTACTTGACTTCCTCCTCCTCCTCCTCTTCCTCCTCAACAGACTGGGTTTTAGAGAAATATAACAAAAATCATGATCCATTTGAGCTCCTCCCACAAAATGACAACCTTGATGAAGAAACCATTTTTAATTTGTTTTGTTTATTTTTTTATTTTTTATTTCTTTCTCCAGTGATGCGGATTCTGCATATTTGTATTTCAGATGATGTAGCTAAAAACTTGATGTAAATTCCTCCCTTTTCCCCCTTTTTTTTGGCTTAATGAATATCATTTATTCAGTATGAAATCTTTATACTATATGTTCCACGTGTTAAGAATAAATGTACATTAAATCTTCGTAAGACGTTTGCTGTGGATTCATTTATTTTTCAACCATCACACACACACACACACACACACACCATGTATACATCACTCCAGGGGACATTACATTGACTTACATGCATTCCCTGAGACTTATACTAACCATAACCATAACCAACACATGCCTAACCCTAACCAAGTCTTCACCCTAAAATTAATTAAATTAAAATGTATGTCCCCATAAGGGAGGCGAGTCCCCACACGTGACTGTGTAAACAGATGATGGTCCCCACAAGGGTAGTAATGCTAGGACACACACACACACACACACTGCTCTTATTAAATGCACGTTCATGTTTCCATCTGTGCATTGAAGGATGCTCATATTTATATATATATTTAACTATCATACATACAGATAACCTTCATGTTCTGTTTGAATGTTTTTTGCAGATTTAATGGGATATTGTGACCATGGCTGCAACTTAAGTGTTTTTATTATCAATTAATATGCAGATTATTTTTTATAGATTCATTGAATAATAATCTTGGTCTGTAAAATCTCACAAAAAGTCAAATGTGATATATTGAAATGCTTTTGTCAGTCCATATCCTTTTAATATTCAGTGTATGGTAATATAAACGGAGAATGCAGGACATATCCATATTGGAGAGGCAGAAAACATCATTTTTTGACAATTCTTGCATTATAAACTCCATGTTTTGTTAATTTAAACCCACTTTATTATGATATTAAAGGAAGAAAAGCAAGATTTTTTTTATTGAAATGCTTAGAACAGCATTGTCTGACATCTTTGCATTTAAATGTCCTCAAATGATTAAGTGTTTGTGATCAAGAGTCAAAATACTTGCAATTGTTTAGTGTTTTCTGCAGCTCTTATTGTGAAATGACCCTACTTTCAAGTCCCAGCTGATTTCTTTAAATATCTTGTCAGCCTACAACACAACAATAATCAGTTTTTAATTATATATTAAATGGAGAAAAGTCTCCATATTGGAAAGACTGAAAAAATCATTCATTAAAATATTTTGCGTAAAAAACGACTTAAATTAAATGTTTATCATAAAATATTGCCAATTATTTTTTGATGCTCTTATTGTGAAAGAACCTTACTTTTAAGAGCAATCAGGGAGATATACTAGCTTATAAAACATACTCATAATACATCTTAATGTAATAAGCTGCAAGTAAACAATCAAACATCTGTGGTCTAATTTTTATTTAACTCTTTATTAGCTCAAAGTGAACCAATGTGTCTTTTCCAGCAGACCAAAGTCGAAGGAGGTTTATTTAAAACTCCAAATACTCCGTTTATTATGATATAAAACAGAGGGCTTGGGCTCTCTCTTTCTACTCTGAAGCAATGGCGCCCTCTTGTGGTCACCGCAGCACATTACATCAGAAAATGCATCGTAACTACGGCAGTTAAACACTTTTAGAGTCTTTAACCCTCCTGTTGTCTTCGGGTCAAATCTGACCGATTTATTACTTTCATCAATCATAACTTTTTTGTTTTACATTAGATTGCATTAAGGCTTTATGATATCCTTCACAGTAGACATTTGAACATATACAATTGCTGATCACCACTTTCATTGAATTTTGGATGATTGAGTCAACTTTGAAACACCAATGGTGTTCCCGGTCAAAAATGACCGCCATAAAGACAAGGAATTAGTAACCATCCGGACGACGAAGACAATAGGAGGGTTTAAACAAACTTGAACAAATGTATATTCATACAAACTTTACTGCATGACGGGGAATGTATTCAACATGTATGTGGTATTTATTTTTCGGCGTATTCTCTTCCGGCTGCAGATAGAGACCCACGTCTTGACTTTTCCATCCGCATGGTTGCTAATAGTAAAGAGCATTTGATTAACTATTTGTGAACCTGTTGAACATGAGAGGTCACTGTTTGTTCAGTGATGTGGAGGAGAAACAAAAACCCTCTTTCCCCACACTATATAAGAGATGTAAAACAGGGGCAGAAAGAGATTATTCTCTTACTACTTTAGGATCCTTTTGCAGGCGACTCTTAGTACAATTTATATTACATGCAGTTGAGCAAGATTAACTGTTACATTTTAAATACTTAATAGTTAATATAAATTGAGGCATATTGTTCTACTTATTTATGTGTAATGTATTAATCTATTAGTTCAAAATAAAACGATAATATAACTTTTTGTCACTTAAAATCCTATACAATCAAAGCGTGAACTATCTTGACGTAGTCCAATATCTTTGATCAAACGCGTGACGTGTTACGTTACAGAAAGTGTGGGCTGGGCTCTAAAAAAAAGTATAATAGAGAGACTTTAATATAATATTAGGTTTCATTACAAGTTAAAAACCCCAAATCATTTTGTTTCGGGAGATGCAACACAGCTTTTCTGATAGGATGTGAACTTTCTTGATCGAGTTAAACATCTTTGTCGTAACGCACAACATATTACGGTACCGGAAGTGTAGGCACCATCTTGACGTAGTCCAATATCTTTGACTAAACGCATCACGTTTAATAGAAGTGTGGGCCCTGATAAAAACAACAAACTGGGTCAGTGACAGTGAGACACTTTGAAAATCAAATATATATTATATTTCAAGTTTCAAGACACTTGAAACCCAAAACAATTTAGTTTCGGGTAGTACAACAAAGCGCTAGTGTTAGACTGTGAACTATCTTGGCTGAGTTTGTTGTAACCCTTGATGTATTACGTTTTTAGACGTGTTGGGTCTAATAAAAAGAAACACTTTTCAGTGAGAAACAATTGCAATAAAAAATAATATATTTTATTTCAACTTTCATTCCATATTCAATAAACCAACATTTGCTTTACGAGGTTCAACAAAGCGTTTCCGGTAGGATGTGAACTATCTTGATTCAGTCGTCACATCTTTGTCGTAAAGCATGACGCGCTACGTTTCCATACGTGTGGGCTGTAATACAAATAATAATAATACTCTGGGTCAGTCAGTGAGAAACAAATAGTAATAAGAGCCAGTTGAAGAAAAACATTTTATTTTATTTCAAGTTTCATGACATTTTCAGAAACCTGAGGTAATTTAGTTCAGGCGGTAAAACACAGCGTTTCTGGTAGGATGTGAACTATCTTGGTTGAGTTGAATATCTTTGTCGTATAGCATGACGCGCTACGTTTCCATAAGTGTGGGCTGTAATACAAATAATAATAATACTCTGGGTCAGTCAGTGAGAAACGAATAGCAATAAGAGCCAGTTGAATAAGAACATTGATTGTATTTCAAGTTTTGTGACAGTTTCAGAAACCTGAGCTAATTTAGCTTCAGGCGGTAAAACACATCGTTTCTGGTAGGATGTGAACTCTCTTGGTTGAGTTGAATATCTTTGTCATATAGCATGACGCGCTACGTTTCCATAAGTGTGGGCTGTAATCATTTATACAGTCTATGGCTGTAATACAAATAATAATAATAATACTCTGGGCCAGTCAGTGAGAAACGAATAGCAATAAGAACCTTTTGAAGAAAAACATTTGATTTTATTTCAAGTTTCGTGACAGTTTCAGAAACCTGAGCTAATTTAGCGTCAGGCGGTAAAACACAGCGTTTCTGGTAGGATGTGAACTATCTTGGTTGAGTTGAATATCTTTGTTGTAACCCGTGACGTTTCCTGAAGTAACAAACGGGGCCAATCCAACTGTCTAAATCAGGGGTTTTCAAAGTGTGGGAAGGTGAGCCTCCCCTCAGAGAACATAAGAACAGCCGCGCCCCCCCCTCCCAATTATTATTGCTATTATTATTATTATTATTATTATTATTATTATTGTTGTTGTTGCTATAATGCAGGAGTATTCAATTGCATTTCAAAGAGGTCCAGTAAGAGAAAATGTCATTAAATGTCATTAAATGCTCTGTTTTCGCTGTCTACCTTTCGCCATTTGAAATTACTCCGACTGTTTCTCTCCTCTTGTGTGTGTTTGAATCTATCGTGCTGACTCACTGACTGCACCGATTTGATTGGCTGAGTAGCGTCCCCTCCTTAAAACATTAAACAATAACTTTTTTAAACCTTTGTATCTTTATGTTTTAAACATATTGTATAAAACTCCCCCACTACTTGGACTATTCCTTGCACCCCTCTAGAATAAGCCCGACTGGTCTCAACCATATTGCATCAGTAACGTACACTTGTTCTTACAAGATCGCAAGGACACTGGTAGTGATCGGACAATTGAGTGTTGTTCAGTTTGTGTGTTGTGGAACATGCGTGTGCGTGCCTGAAAATATACCGCACACCCAATTACAATTGCATGTTCAATTCACTACCTTGGAAGTTAATAAAGTTGTTAAAGTTGGAACAGCCTGTGGACAGCCGTTCTTCCTTGCATGTCAGTCGCCGACACCTTCTTACAGAGGACAGGCAAATCTAGCTGCAGCACGACCCGTATATTTTCGCACGGTGTTCTCAACACATATTTTCTTTTAACATTTTTAACATTTTCAACATCGTGGATATATATATGCTTATATGCTCCCGGCAACACACTGAACGTCAACTTTGCCTCCTTATTACACTCACCCCTACTTTAGTGGGAACAATGAGTCTGCGTCTTTGATGCTCGCAGGAATAAACGCAGATCATCCTCTGGCTGCAGCCTTGACCGGTACTTGCTTTTGATCAAAGTCAATGCGGAAAACCCCCACTCACACAGGTAGGTGGAGGTGAAGGGAATGAGCACTGTTACAGCCTTTTTGGCGAGGTGGGGGAACTCGGTCTCCACAGACAGCCAAAAGTGGGCAAGTGTCACTTTATTAATCTTTTTCTCGTTCTTTTTTTCCTCACGCTGCGCCTCCCCTGAAGCTCTCTGGCGCCCCCCAGGGGAGGCGCGCCTCACACTTTGAAAACCGCTGGTCTAAATCATTTGTATCGCACTGTTATTTTTCGATAACAAAACAGTTTAGTACAATTTGACGGATCATTTTTTATTAACTTTAAATATAATATTCATTTGAAATTAAACAAGCCTTTTTGTTACTGCAAACCGTATATGACTAAAGAGAGAACTATCTTGACGTAGTCCAATATCTTTGACTAAACACATTACGTTTCAGGAAGTGTGGGCTGTCATCAAAAGAAACACACTGGGCCAGTCATTGAGGAAACTATTGCAATAAGGAGCCTTTATGCAGACAATTATATTTTTTCATGACATTTTCAGTAACCTTGGGAGTCTATTCTTCTGAGTTTAGTGAAGCTGCATCAAAACAACGCACTCTAACTGCACACAAGTGTTGAATTAGACACATTGGATAGTACCAGCTGCAAAAACCAGCGCTGTTTTTTTTGTAGTGTTTTTCTCTTTGCACTGCAGCTTAACACATATTTGTGAT
This sequence comes from Trematomus bernacchii, assembly GCF_902827165.1. NCBI lineage: Eukaryota > Metazoa > Chordata > Actinopteri > Perciformes > Nototheniidae > Trematomus > Trematomus bernacchii. The sequence continues at coordinate 2,383,011 of NW_022987607.1, forward strand.
TTCATCTCTTGATGTTTTAGCTCCAGACTGCTTTCCAATTCTCTGCCTTGCTTGTGATGTCGTGGCAGTAAAACACCTGCATCCTCTTTGTCTGTGCATGTGATTATGCACGATAAACACGGATATCCTCTTCTTGCTCCATTAAATCACAATACGAGTGTCAATTAAGCCGGGTGACGTCACTTCACACCTTCTGGGAGTCATCTGAAGATGGAGGATGAGATGTTTGATCAGATTGTGGCCGTGTTTCACAGCCTGGTAACTTGGGTGGCTGCTGGTGCCATGGTTTTCGGGGGATTGGTGCCCTACATCCCGCAATACAGAGACATCCGCCGGACCCAAAACGCTGAGGGCTTCTCCACATATGTGTGCCTGGTCCTTCTGGTGGCTAACATCCTCAGGATACTCTTCAGGTAATGCACAATGTCCCCCTTTCCCTTGTCTGCTGTGTGGTCACCAAACTCCATTGGAAAATCTGCATATTTAACACTTTTTTGCTTATAAATTGAAAAATATACTTAATATAACACAAGTTGGGATGTTTCAAGAGTCAGTTGGATATGTTCTATAACTCGGCTCAAAAGAGATGGTCTTACAAGCTTTGTTTACATTGCACAGCTGCTGTTAAATTGGATGCAAACCTGCATTAAAAAATCTGCATATTTAATACTTTTTCGCCGATTAATCTAACTGTATACTTAATAGATCAACATTTTGGTTTTAGTAAGGGTCACTGGGATAGTTAGTATTATTCGGCTTGAAAAAGATGGTCCTTAAAGCCTCTTTTCCATTGAGCAGCAGCTGTTGAATTGGATGCAAACCTCCTTTTGAACATCTGCTAAGCTGTGCTGTAACATACTAAAGAGGCAGAGACACATGACCAACAGATTAACAACTCACAGATGTCATCAGTTATGTAACAGCTGCAAATCTTTATCCAAAAATCTGCTATTTTAACACTTTTTTGCTTATAAATCCAATTATACGGAACATATAACAAACGTTGGGATGTTTTAGGAATCAGTGAAATATTCTCTATAGTTCGGCTTAAAATGCATCATCTCATAAGCTTTCATTGAATTGCAGCAAATTCTGAAATGGACACAATTATGTAAAACAGATTATCCACTAGCCCAAGGCAGTACTAAAATACCCAAATACCAGCAGATGGCGGCATGTCAAATGAAATTATGCTTTCTAATTATTTATAAAATGTCTTAAATTGATTGTATTCACTAAGTTATTGGGATTACTTACCAGGTGGGCAAAGGCAATATGGCTCTTTTAGGACAGGAAATTGACAAAAAGTCCAGTGGTACCTTTCTTGGAGGTGTTAAATACGTTATAAAAGCTGCTACATGTTGCATTGTAAATTAACGTGTGATTTTGTCTTCCTCCATCAGATTTGGCCATTACTTTGAGACGCTGCTGCTGTGGCAGAGCATCATCATGATCTTCACCATGCTCATCATGCTGAACCTGTGCACAAACGTCCGCACGGCCACTGAACTCAGCACCAAGAGACGCTCCTTCATAGGTCAGTAACCTCTGCACACCAGATAAAACCCAGTTATCTTTGTTTTCTGTGTGAGGAAGTGTGTGTGTGTGTGTGCTTTAAAGTGACTCTTTGAATGTTAAGAAGTATAATTTATTTAATCTCACCCCCTTGTCCCTAAATGATTTATTTATAATCTATAATCTCCAATAATTATCATTATTATTAATTATTATTGTTGTTATTATTATTAATCTGATTTACCTGTTGATTGACATATATACATATACACATATGTACATATACTACATATGTACATACACACTAATACACATATATGCACATATACTTATAAACACCTACATACTCACACATATATAAATGTATATTTAAAAGGTATTACACAGTGTTTTCTAAAGGAGAAAAACGAATCCACTGACGTTTAATTTAACGGACTTATTTTGGCGTAGCGGACTGCTATCGAGAAATAACAGACTGCTCAATGTACCAATCAGAGAGTGTGTGTGTGTGTGTGTGTGTGTGTGTGTGTGTGTGTGTATTCTTAAAGTTACTTTTTGGAAAGTGGAGAGTTTGCACAGAAGGAACAACTCCAACATGTTTTAACAACTCCTTTTTAAACTTGATAAATAATCACTTCTTCTGCTGTTCCCTCTAGTGTTTACCTCCTGTCTTCTTCTGCTGTTCCCTCTAGTGTTTACCTCCTGCCTGTCTTCTTCTGCTGTTCCCTCTAGTGTTTACCTCCTGCCTGTCTTCTTCTGCTGTTCCCTCTAGTGTTTACCTCCTGCCTGTCTTCTTCTGCTGTTCCCTCTAGTGTTTACATCCTGCCTGTCTTCTTCTGCTGTTCCCTCTAGTGTTTACCTCCTGCCTGTCTTCTTCTGCTGTTCCCTCTAGTGTTTACCTCCTGCCTGTCTTCTTCTGCTGTTCCCTCTAGTGTTTACCTCCTGCCTGTCTTCTTCTGCTGTTCCCTCTAGTGTTTACCTCCTGCCTGTCTTCTTCTGCTGTTCCCTCTAGTGTTTACCTCCTGCCTGTCTTCTTCTGCTGTTCCCTCTAGTGTTTACCTCCTGCCTGTCTTCTTCTGCTGTTCCCTCTAGTGTTTACCTCCTGCCTGTCTTCTTCTGCTGTTCCCTCTAGTGTTTACCTCCTGCCTGTCTTCTTCTGCTGTTCCCTCTAGTGTTTACATCCTGCCTGTCTTCTTCTGCTGTTCCCTCTAGTGTTTACCTCCTGCCTGTCTTCTTCTGCTGTTCCCTCTAGTGTTTACCTCCTGCCTGTCTTCTTCTGCTGTTCCCTCTAGTGTTTACCTCCTGCCTGTCTTCTTCTGCTGTTCCCTCTAGTGTTTACCTCGTGCCTGTCTTCTTCTGCTGTTCCCTCTAGTGTTTACCTCCTGCCTGTCTTCTTCTGCTGTTCCCTTAAGTGTTTACTTCCTGTTTTTTATTAAATTTGATAAATGATTCCACCCCAAAAACTGTTACTTAGCTAAAACTTAAAAAAAAAAATTCAAGCATTATTTGTTGGCGTTAGTTAAACTTACTGTAGAGCTTCTTAGTCGTTATTTAAATATCTGGAAGCTAAATATTTGTCAAATCTAACTTACAGACTTAGACAAACATATGTATTTGTTACAGTTCCTCTTAGAAACTCTCAGCATGATCATTTAAATACATTTTTCAATGCTAATGTTGCAAAAATGATCGATCCCTGCTGTATCATAATGGCAATATTAGTCAAAATGATCTTTTATTTTTCTCCCAATTCACATCACGGGTCTCCTCTGGCTTGTCTGACAAAATGAAGACGGTTCTTCTTTCTCTTTCCCTCTTTCCCTCTTTTTGTTTCTTGTCTTATTTCCTTTATTTGTTGTCTGTAGCTACAGACAGTAAGGACGAGGAGATCAGAATCCCTAAGAGGCTTTTTGTGGGTACGTACAGATTTGACTGTCTGCCATGAAACATCAGCTGTAGTTCATCTCCCTCCATCTGTGTGTCCAACATTAGCATGATGAGCATTAGCATGATGAGCATTAGCATGATGAGCATTAGCATAGCATTAGCATGATGAGGATTAGCATGATGAGCATTAGCGTGATGAGCATTAGCATGATGAGCATTAGCATAGCATTAGCATGATGAGCTTTAGCGTGATGAGCATTAGCGTGATGAGCATTAGCATGATGAGCATTAGCATAGCATTAGCATGATGAGCTTTAGCATAGCATTAGCATGATGAGCTTTAGCGTGATGAGCATTAGCGTGATGAGCATTAGCATAGCATTAGCGTGATGAGCTTTAGCATAGCATTAGCATGATGAGCTTTAGCGTGATGAGCATTAGCATAGCATTAGCGTGATGAGCTTTAGCATAGCATTAGCATGATGAGCTTTAGCATGATGAGCATTAGCGTGATGAGCATTAGCATGATGAGCATTAGCATGATGCACTTTAGCATGATGAGCATTATCATGATGATCATTAGCATGATGAGCATTAGCATGATGAGCTTTAGCATGAGTAGCATTAGCATGATGAGCTTTAGCACGATGAGCATTAGCATGATGAGCATTAGCATGATGAGCATTAGCACGATGAGCATTAGCACGATGAGCATTAGCATGATGAGCATTAGCATGATGAGCTTTAGCATGATGAACATTATCACGATGAGCATTAGCACGATGAGCATTAGCATGATGAGCTTTAGCACGATGAGCATTAGCACGATGAGCTTTAGCATGATGAGCATTAGCACGATGACTAACTCCATTATTTCTCACGCATGTCGTCCTGCTGCTTCATCCATGTTTTCTTTTACTATTAGAGAATATTTCATCTCCTTCCTTTTATGCTGCGATGATTTCAATGCATGTTACATTTCACACCATCAGTGCAAATGTAACAGCATTACAGGGCCATTGTGGGAATATTTTCTTTTACAGAGACGGGTCAAATGAAAGGACAACAATTTGAGAATATTCAAAGATTATTCGATTTTCTTTTTTTATTTCCAGGAAAAAACTTTTGGAAAATGTAGAGAGATTAAGAGATTTCATTTATACATTTAAGAGGAATACAATTCACTCCCAAAATGTAGTTTTCCCCCTCTATATTTGGCCACTTAATCTTAGATACATGGTGATACATTTGGTAATATTCAGAGATTAAAACGTAATGCAAAGAGAACAACTATTTGTACAATTTAGAGAACATTCTTTACCATCATTTTGTTAATTTTTCATATATAAGTCTATTAAATCTTAGATAAATGGTTAACAATTTGGTAATTTTCACTTTTAGATGATAAAAGTGGACATTTGAGAGAAAAACGTTCCCTTTTTTCCTATCATTTTACAATTATTTTTGTCATTTTTGCTACTTTAATCTGAGAGAATATCAACGTTTTCTTTGTAATATGTATAGTTTTCTTTTTTTTTTACCCACAATGGCCATAATATAGCATGGTATAACATGAAAGATCAGCCTTCATTAAGAAAACATGTGTGGACTTCATATTTGCATGTGTTGCTTGTGCTTGAATCTATAATTTATATGAAACTCCAGCTATGGAACAAATCAGAAGCTCATTATTCTGACTGCAGATAGTTTCTAGTTCTCATGGATTTAACTTTAACTAACCTGTTTTTGAAGCATTTTAATGACATCTTCTAACGCTATGCTTTTAGTCTTTGCCGTTTGAAATGATGATTGATATCTCTAGAGCAGGGGTGTCAAACCCAAGGCCCGGGGGCCAAATCCGGCCAGCGACTTCATTTAATGCGGCCCCACAAGAGCTCTGAAAGAATATAATACGTTTATTATACGGTTACATGCCGATTTACAGAAGCATGTTGCCCATAAACTACATGTCCCACAATGCATCTCAAATTAGATTTTTTTTTTTCAGATTTTTTTTTTTTCAGAATTTGACTTTTCTTTCTTCAAAATGTCACTTTCTTTTTACATTTTCACTTTTTTTCCAGAATTTGGCTTTTAAAAAAAACCAAATCATTTTGTGACATTTTCACTGAAGAGACTTCCAATGATTTGCCCTAGATTTCTGCTTTCAGACGTAGTTAATTATGAAGTTATTACCCTATCCGATAATGATCCAATGCAGAGGCAATAATGTCCTATAATACATACGTTTATATTAAATATTTACATATGTATTTTCATATAGTCTTAAAGTTACAACCGGCCCTTTGAGTGCAACCAAAATGCTGATGTGGCCCGTGATGAAATTGGAGTTTGACACCCCTGCCTTAATGGCTGACTTGTGACAGTTCATGTTGTCTTCTAACCAGCTTTTTAAAATGTGAACTACACTAGGTTTCAACACAATGCCCCTTTATGTAATGGGTATGTCAGTAAATCTTGCTGGGTGTATCATGCGGAAACAGCTGCAGTTTAAACAGGAGAGAGGTTGTTTTATCCACCAATAATTTGATTGTTTTGTAAGAATTATTGAGTTAAACGTATTTAATTCCTTGCATTATTAATATCTTTGAAGCTTTCGGGGGATACATTTGAAATTCTCTGCCCTGTTTTACAAATGTTAGACATCACATGAACACGATGATCGAAAAAATAAACACTTAATTGAAAAAAACTTGATGCACGAATGCTGCTAAATGGATATATCCCACAATGCAATGCACGCACAACTGCAAAAACCCTGAAACATAGCGCTTTTTTGTTTACGTTTAAGTGATGTTGGCACTCTAAAACAACAGTTTAATTGATGTACAGTGAAGTGTGCACTATGGAAGTAGGACACAGTATTGGTGAATAAAGGGCTGTAGTTCCTGAAATGGACACTAGATGACAGTATGAAACAGTATTTGTATGATGTGAGGAAGCACAGAGTACACTCAGCAGGTCATAATGTATTACAAACTCTCCTCTTGGGACTCACTAATGCACTCTCGGTTTCCTGGTATTGGATTCCTATTGTGTTCCCTTTTGTTGCATCATTTGCAGGAAAGTAGAATTCTGTGACTCACCCTGAGAGGAAAACAGGATATTGCCTTTTCTTTAGAGCACAGTTAAGTCTGTTTTGCCTGCATGTTGACGCTGGTTTTGCAGCGCCTCTATGAATGATCATCGATTAGTAAACTCTGTCAAGCATCAGTAGATAAACATTACGCCTTGTTCTGTGATCTCAGCTCTGCAAGGGGCAGCACAATTACTCAAAACTTTATTGAAATGGCAATACAGACGAGTGCATTACTCAAATACACTACATACTGATATACACCTGAACATCAGCAGGAGAGGACTCTTTAAAGTAGAGACACTACATACTGATATACACCTGAACATCAGCAGGAGAGGACTCTTTAAAGTAGAGACACTACATACTGATATACACCTGAACATCAGCAGGAGAGGACTCTTTAAAGTAGAGACACTACATACTGATATACACCTGAACATCAGCAGGAGAGGACTCTTTAAAGTAGAGACACTACATACTGATATACACCTGAACATCAGCAGGAGAGGACTCTTTAAAGTAGAGACACTACATACTGATATACACCTGAACATCAGCAGGAGAGGACTCTTTAAAGTAGAGACACTACATACTGATATACACCTGAACATCAGCAGGAGAGGACTCTTTAAAGTAGAGACACTACATACTGATATACACCTGAACATCAGCAGGAGAGGACTCTTTAAAGTAGAGACACTACATACTGATATACACCTGAACATCAGCAGGAGAGGACTCTTTAAAGTAGAGACACTACATACTGATATACACCTGAACATCAGCAGGAGAGGACTCTTTAAAGTAGAGACACTACATACTGATATACACCTGAACATCAGCAGGAGAGGACTCTTTAAAGTAGAGACACTACATACTGATATACACCTGAACATCAGCAGGAGAGGACTCTTTAAAGTAGAGACACTACATACTGATATACACCTGAACATCAGCAGGAGAGGACTCTTTAAAGTAGAGACACTACATACTGATATACACCTGAACATCAGCAGGAGAGGACTCTTTAAAGTAGAGACACTACATACTGATATACACCTGAACATCAGCAGGAGAGGACTCTTTAAAGTAGAGACACTACATACTGATATACACCTGAACATCAGCAGGAGAGGACTCTTTAAAGTAGAGACACTACATACTGATATACACCTGAACATCAGCAGGAGAGGACTCTTTAAAGTAGAGACACTACATACTGATATACACCTGAACATCAGCAGGAGAGGACTCTTTAAAGTAGAGACACTACATACTGATATACACCTGAACATCAGCAGGAGAGGACTCTTTAAAGTAGAGACACTACATACTGATATACACCTGAACATCAGCAGGAGAGCACTCTTTAAAGTAGAGACACTACATACTGATATACACCTGAACATCAGCAGCAGAGGACTCTTTAAAGTAGAGACACTACATACTGATATACACCTAAAAATGAGCATTATATATCCTCTTTAAAGAGAGCTAACATTATATATCCACAGCTCCATGTCCCTTTCTGTTCTGAAGTGACTCACCATAGTGTAATATCGTCAGCAGGGCACATTCTCAACCTGTACGTTTCTCTTATTGTTCAGCCTGTTCCCTTTATGTTCTCTATCACAGTACATATTCGTTCTCACAGCATCATTATCTCCACATGCACTTCCATCAAGCAGCGGGACGTCTGCATTCGGGAAGGGAGACAAAGTGCAGCTCACTTTTAATGGAACTTCCTGTCATGGCTTTTTTTTAACGTAGATATGGCACCAGGTGGAGAGACATGGTGCTTTTTATACTGTGACATTTGGTATCTGAGATAACGTCATGTAAGTGAAGTTCAGTGGATCCCTGTGGTGCTTCTACCTCAACTGTACAGTTTGTTCTTTGTTGTAGGATGGGTAGTTTTGAGATGGGAGACAAGACTGCTAGCTGGATTTAAAAGATGATTTGGCTGTGTCGGGATCAGAAATGCTTGCAGGTGGAGGTAAAAGACTTAGGAAGGAGAAAATGTAAGATAACATATTTGTTGAAAAATGTCTGACAGCAACAGAAGGGAAAGTTTAATTTGGTCTTTCGTGTGCTAGACTTGAAGACCCGATTAAATTAAACCCCGATTGGATTTTTCTCCATCAGCATTTAAATTATTTTACGTCAACAAGCAAGCCATCAAATGGGACTCTGCTCCGTGATTGAAAATCTTCTGTGAATACTTTGTGGTTTCAAACGGGAAGAATTTCATTTTTTCCCAGCTCTGTCTGTCAGTACCACATCCTCTTTCCTCCTTTTTGAGCTTTAAATATTCTGAAATATTTGCATTTCTACCAGTAGGCACATCTACCTGGTAAGGAATACGAACATTTGTCTTCCATTTGAGCGTCTACCTTTGCTTTTCCTTGAAAAAACGTTGGTGAAATCTTAAAAAACGTTCAATTACTTTAACGTTAAGCACAGAAATTGCTTGATTTGACAAATGTATCGTATTTTATTTCTTATTTCATGTACTTTTAGGTTCACTTGGTCACCAGGAAAATATTCCCTAAATTGTCCCTTCCTGGCTCCCTTACAGTCAAATAGCGGTTATTGTACAGAAAGATTTAAATGTATTCATCTCGCTTCGTTCTTAATTTAACGATAGTGGATCTTACCATAGAGTTGTGGCGCTTTAAAACAATGAATTGGGAAGAATTTCATTTTCCTTTTTGAAAGAATATCCCTCTGAAATACAACAGTTTGAAATGAATTGAATGTAATTTACAGTAAACTTGTCACAGTGACTGAAGAGATGTCGGCCTAACGATATCACAGAGGCAGCAATACAAGAGTTTTCCATTTCTTTCTATTGTTGTCCTATGGGGGTTTTGTACCTCCAGCTTTGTTGGGTTTGTCAGCTTTAGAATAAATCACTTTGTCCTGTAATGGCTCTCCCTCAGGACAGGTGGAGGCCTAACTTTGCCCCTAAAGAGACTTAAGTCGTGGTGGAGGTGCAGGAAAGTTGCTGTGCTTTGGCATTGCAACGACAACCCATTATTCATTGTGAAGAAGCTCCCTGTCCAAATTCCAGAAAATAAAGCCAGTTGAAATCTTCGGTAGGTTCTCGCGCTGTTAGAAATCATAATAGCAAAGGCAAGTTTATTTATATATCACCTTTCAACACAAGAGCCGCTTTCACACCAAGTACTTTGCTGTACTTAGTACCCCCCACGGCACTAAGTACAGATCGCGTTCACACCGGAATAAGTTCCCTGAGGGAAGATTACGCAAATGAAGCCGCTGACGTCACTTCTTCTTCTTCTGCTTTGGGTTTACTGGCAGGCCGCAAACAACTTCATGGCATATACTGCCACCTGAAGTCCCCGGCCGGAAGTCCCCGGAGTTGGGGACTGGCTCCAGTAGAAGCCTTCCGAGTAAATCGCCAGAACGCCGACACCTCCTCATCACTCCACTGCTCCCATGTTTTTTTTTGTGTTGCCATAAGTTTGTCTCTCTGCGTTGGTGCGCGGGGCTATTGCTAATGCTAATAATGCTAATGCCAGCAAATACAATGGCGGCTTCACAAAACTTTTCAGAGTTTTACGGGGCATGGTTTGCAATTCGCCCAGCCAATAGAAATTGTAACTTTTTTCTCCCCAGGATAGTACCACCTCTCTAGCAGGCACTAAAAAATGGCGGTAAAAGTTCCCGGCACTAAGTACTCTTTTTGGTGTGAACGCAAAATAAGAGGTACCAAAATACGGGGAAAAGTACTGTGGTGTGAACGCGCCTAAGTCAATTCAAAGTGCTTTACAGAAATGAAAAGCATTATGAAAAAGCGCAACGAAACACATTATAAACTGTAGAATAACACGGGTATAAAATACATGAATAAAAGTTACAGTGCAGTGTAAGATATGAATAGTTCAATTTAAAAGCAGCGGCAAAAATAAAAGTCTTCAGCCTGGATTTAAAAGTAGTAAGAGTTGCAGGTTTCTGGGAGTTTGTTCCAGATGTTTGGGGCATAATAACTGAACTTCTCCATGTTTTAGCAGAGCAGAAGACCTGAGAGATCTGGATGGTTCATAATTTAGCAGGAGATCAGAAATGTATTTTGGCCTTTGCATTTTTTATATATTCTAACGTTTCTCGGGATAAAATATAAATTCTCTGCCCTGTTTTACAGACATCACATGACCAGGATAATCAGAAACAGAAATCCATAGAAATGTATTTGGGCCCTAAAAACCATTCAATGCTTTATAAACCTGCATCAGTATTTTAGTTCAGTTATTTGACAGACAGGAAACAAGTGCTTCTCCCGCGGGTGTTTTTTGAGTGACAGTGAGCCATTATTTCAACTACACCTGTAGACTTTTTGTAGGGCACCGAAGCGTGCAGTTGGTAAACAAGCGATTGCAACGTTTGACCTGTGTCTTCCTACACAACGCGTACCAAAACTCTGTGGGAATTTAAACGAGCCGTGCTGCTCAAGACGTTTTTCCACCACAGGGAGTCCATTGTTTGTTACAGCCTGTTCCCACACAGACTAACAGATGCATTCGAATAGAAAATCTGTTAGCAAACTTATTTACAAATTCAGCTGCAACGTACCTACATTAGTCAAAGTCAACGTTATTATCAATTTCTGTGTGTGTGGTATCAACATGGAGACGGAAATGACGTTTCTCACCATCCAAAAGAATACAAATATATAGAAATATGTGTCTATACATGCATACACACAATATAAAAAAAGGCACAACAATAAATATATACAATTAGCAGTCTTCACTCATATTAGAATTAGCATTCATTCAGTGGTGCTTTTGAACTGTCACATTTAGTACTGACTCTTCTTTGAGATCTCTTTTCGGGGCTTTTTAAGGGTTTTATTGAAATTCAATTCAAAGGGTTTTATTGTCATATGCACAAAGCTACAGTGTAAAAATGGTAATGAAAATCTTATGTATGACAAGTTTAAGTACAGGGATAAACTTCCCTTAGTGCCCAGTTGTGAATGCACCATATTTTGTCCACAGCTCAGAATTGGAGGAAGGGTTTTTTTTCGTGCATCTTCCCAGTCTGCACACACAGGATTAAGGTTGTTGACAGCACAGCACACAGCAGAGTAATCACTAAAACATGAGCCAGGAGACGAGGACTGCACAAATAATTTAAAGACATGTCATAATCACAATGTTGCCCTTTTTGTTAGAGACAAAAGTGCTTGTAAGAAAAGTTGTTCTGTTCCCCAGCCACAAAATTAAGTTGCAAAATGGAAAAGATATATATCTTTTAATTTCACCAAAAGAGGGAATATCAAGCAGTTTCTTTCCTCTTCCTCCCACACAATGACAGCTGGGGGGAAAGTTATGTTTTATTTAAAAAACGAAAAAGGATATCTGGTAGATAAAGAGTTGCTCATGCAGTCTTTGCAATTATGTCCTCAAGCATTGAGATTAGAATAAGTTATCTTTTATTTAAATTCATTAAAAGGTCTCCAGATGATTGAGGTGTTATGATGTAAAATGTACAATGTTGAGACCTGTTTAGACTTAACTCTACTGAATCCCTAAAGGAAAACATGTACATAATACTCAACTTGTATTGTACAGGATGTTAGCCCAACATTATTATTAACCAGCTACCATTATAGCAACCCAGTCTCATGGCAACATGACCCCATTCTTTAACGTACAGCAATATTTTACATTTTATGATGTTGCTAACCTAAGTAGCATTTTTTTTTTGCCAAATGGGGACAGGGAGAAACAAGCTAACAGACACACAGCAGTGTGGTTGTGGCTAACATGTTAGCATACTTAGCTTATTAAAAACTTCAGCTGGCACCGATCAAATTCAGTGTTGTTAGTAACAAACATGTCCAGCTCTTATTCTAGCTCTTCCGTTGTGGGTTTTAGGGGTTTAATTAAGATGCATGTAGGTAATAGTAACAAGCTAACAGACACACAGAGAGGTTGTTTTGGCTAACATGTTAGCATACTTGGCTTATTAAGAACTTCAGCTTGCACCGACCAAATTCAGTGTTGTTATTAGTAACAAACAAGTCCAGTATTAGCTCTTATTTGAGCTCTTCCTTTGTGGTTTATAGGTGCTTAAGCTGCACGTAGGTAATGGTAACAAGCTGACAGACAAACAGTGGTGTTCGTGTAGCAAACATGCTAGCAAATCTAGCTCATTCATACTTTTAGAAGGCGCTGACCAACGTTGACCAACAAGCATTGATTCAGTGTTGTTATTGGCCTGATGTATAGAAGTCCTTGTTTTGCTTTTTAGGGGCTTGACCTGCATTTGTCTTGAGGAAGCTAACTGACAAACAGAAGGGTTTGTGGCTAACATGTTAGCAAACTAAGCTTATTTAAATATTGTGCTGCATCAGACCTACATTAGCATTCATTCAGTGTGGATTTTGCCCTGACAAATGTAGTCTAGTTGTTTCTTATTCTTCTTTTGGGACTTTTTAATAAATATTTGCCTGTTAAAATGAGAAGTAACAAGCTAACAAACAGTGGTGTTCGTATAGCAAACATGTTAGCAAACTTAGATTCTCCAATTCTGGTGGCACGTACACACATTAGCATTCATTCAGTGTTGTTTTTGCCCTGACAATTTCAATACTCATTCTTCTTTGGGCTCTCTTTTTAGGGCTTTAAAAGTGTTAGAAAAATATCCCTGGTCCCCGGCTTGAGCTTCAATCTCAGGATCCATGTATTTGTGATCCTCTCCAGAATGGAAGTAGTCATCACATACAGAGCATCAACTAGTTCCTGAACAGTGTCCTTCACATGCTGATATACAAGAGAGGGAGTTACACAGTCACAAGATGGAGGAATAGAAAGCAGTATTCAATGTTTACTTCAGATTAGCTCCACGTCAGAAATGATCATGCTTGTCATATGTCTATCCAACACAGTCTCACGGCATTTCGTGTTATAGTCACGAAATTAATCTATTGATTCGTGTTCACCAACACGATTTCGCCATTTTTTTCGTGTCACACAGAACGATTTTAAAAGCAATGTAAATAATAACAAATTAGAAGGAAAAATATATTTAAAAAAATACAGATTTAAGTATTCTGACACAGAACGATTTTAGAAGCAATGTATTTATATTGGTAGTATGTTTCATGCCTGCACCAAATAATAACAAATTAGAAGGAAAAAAAGATGACATAAAATACAGATGTCAGTATTCTGAGGCTCTGAGCCATTTCTTTTCCTCACTGACGGCAAAAAAACTCAACATTATACAATTTCAAATAAAAGGGATAGGGTTAGGCTTAGGGTAAGATATTGAGTAAGAAAATGTTTTTATGAACCACACAGCTTCTGGTCTTCCAAGACCCGACCGGACAAAAAGACGTGGTGCCGGCACGAAACATACTACCAATAGAAATACATTGCATTTAAAATCGTTCTGTGTGACACGAAAAAAATGTGAAAATCGTGTTGGTGAACACGAATCAATAGATTAAATTAATTTCGTGACTAATAACACGAAATGCCGTGAGACTGGGTTGGTCTATCTCCATAGAGGCTGAATCATCATGTTAATCACATAGCTATCATATGCCTAAAACAGTCCTGATGCTCTTCTAGGTAATCATACATCCTGTCATGTACACAGCTACTTTACGTTTAGCATTAGCCTTGCTCTCTAATTTAATGCAGAATCTGCAGAGGTGAAACAACATTATCTAGCTAACTACTGTAGCTAGCCAGGCTAGGAAAGCAAAACAGTGTCAATATCCCACTTCTTACAAACTACTATCACTGTTTCTGTTTCTCTGTTGTATTCTTCAGGCTCAGGGCAGTTGTATCATCACTTTGAGCAATACATTAAAGGTCCCTTATTATAGCCTACTGTTTTTCATCAATATGTTATAGGTCTCAGATATATACAGAACATGTCTCTGATTGGCTGAAACACCAAACAGATCATTGCAGCATCCTATAATCCCCTCTGTTTCAGCCCTGTTTCAAAAGTGCTGATTCTCTGTCTGTTACTTTAGATGAAAATAAGGAGCCCCTCCCCACGCCCCTCTGAGAGAGATTTGGTTAAAAAGACACAATGGTGCTCTAGGAGGAGATTCAAGTGATAAGGTGGGGGGGGGGGGGGGGGTTACCTTGGTTGCTGATTGGCTAATGGTTACACAAGCAAAAAAAATCGGTATGACATCATAAAGTAGCTAAAAATCTGATCAGCTCATTTTCAGACAGGTTTTTATATAAATGGATCAGGACAAAAAGAGAGAATCTTTGTTCCTGAAACTTTCAGAGTCTTCTACATCAACACATGTTGATGTAGAAAAGACATGGACAAGTGGATTTTGTATGATAGGTCCCCTTTAAATGTATCATGCTCAAGCTGTGTATGCCTTCAGCAGTTTGGTGTTGATCGCCGCTCTCTTGCCCCCCTGATTGCTTCCCTCTGTGCTCGGCTGTTATCAGGCAGCGTCAGCCTGGTGCTAGTTGGCCCAGATTTACAGTCCTCCTGCCAGAAGGGCTCCAAAACCACAACAGGCATCTGCAGCTACAACACCTACAGAATAAACACTGATTTACAGTATGCAAAGCTGCCCTCAAAGGATATTCTAAGTGTTAATTATACTCGGAACAGAAATGCATGCCTTGTTATAGCTTTTCGGTACATTTTGCTTTTGTTTTCAGAATCAGAATTGACACGTACGAGGAGTTTGACTTGATGCCATGGTGCAACACAGATAGAGAACTATTTTTAGAAAACTATAATAACATTAAAAAATGATAAGAGATATAACAGTATTTACATAGGAATAAAATATGGAATAAAATTCGGCAGTAATATAAAAAGAAAACGGATATATTGTGCTTTGTAATTTTCATTGTGCTGCAAGTCTTTGCATGGTACATCTTGTTGTTTGGAGCGTGTGGTTGGTAGACAGAAGGCTGTGACCTGGTTTTGAATTGCTCTTTGAGGTTTATTCGGTTACATTTATTTGGATTTATTTAACGTGTCTTTCAGAAGAAATAACAATTGAATTGGCCCAATATTTCAACCTCGAACAAACGAGTCTGCCATGCGTTTTTCATGTTGAAATGCCATCTAAATGTCAGAATCAGTCACCGTTTATTCTCTAATTAAATACAACTTAAATTAAATGGGCAGCCGAAATGTCATAAACGATTCTGTTCTTTCACTTCTGACTCTATCAAGTCTTGATGAATTGCAGGTTTTTTTCGATTAGGCAGCGTAATGAGTTGTGACGTTATTCCAAACAACACTTTAATAATTCCTTTCTTTTTGTTTTAGTTTATTTGTATAGGCACTTCTCTGGAGGCCTTTGCAGCAGGCCTCCTTAAAGTGTTTAGATGTGCTTGTTAGATTAAGAGAGCCTCATTAAAACATGATTAAACGTCTTTAATACGGAAGTAGGGAATGAGTCCTTACCCCAAGTGAAGGAGTTCAAGTATCTCGGGGTCTTGTTCTCGAGTGAGGGAACAATGGAGCGTGAGATGAGCCGGAGAGTCGGAGCAGCGGGAGCGGTACTGCAGTCGCTTTACCGTTGTGACGAACAGAGAGCTGAGCCAGAAGGCAAAGCTCTCTGTCTACCGGGCCATTCTCGTTCCTACCCTCACCTCTGGTCATGAAGGATGGGTCATGACCGAAAGAACGAGATCGCGGATACAAGCGGCCGAGATGGGTTTTCTCCGCAGGGTGGCTGGCGTCTCCCTTAGGGATAAGGTGAGAAGTTCAGTCATCAGGGAGGGACTCGGAGTTGAACCGCTCCTCCTTCGCGTCAAAAGGAGCCAGTTGAGGTGGTTCGGGCACCTAGTAAGGATGCCATCTGGGCTCCTCTCTAGGGAGGTGTTCCAGGCACGTCCAGCTGGGAAGAGACCGAGGGGTAGACCTAGGACCAGGTGGAGGGATTATATCTCTTCACTGGCCTGGGAGCGCCTTGGGACCCCCCAGTCAGAGCTGGTTGATGAGGGGAAAGGAACGTTTGGGGCTCTCTGCTGGAGCTGCTACCTCCGCGACCCGACCACGGATAAGTGGGAGAAGATGGATGGATGGATGTCTTTAATACATTTGAGGCTTGTAAAATCGTATTTGCGATAAAGCAGTGAAGAAACCTCTTTGGCTCTCAACCAGTTTCCTGATCACACATCACATCAGCACATGTACTTTCTCCAAACCTTCATACCCTAAAGATTGAGCAGAGAGGAAATGAGAGGTTTAAGGTGTCTGAATTGTCTTATTGTACCTGTTCCCTCGTCAGCTTTAATACCTGACGCTCTGTAGCCTTGAGATATTATCGCTCTACGATGAGTATTGGCTGTGTTGCTTATTACAGGATGACGTTTGTGTTGTGCTCAGAATCTTTATCTAGTCATTTGCTGTAAAAAGGAACACACAGGAGAGGTGTTAGGGCCGGGTTTAAATCATGCGTCAGTGTCCAGAATACCACTCAGCCAATTACTAGTGATAGGAAAATACTATAAACACGTTCAGACAGGAATTTAAAAGCTTCTGTTTTACAAGAATCTTAATGAGACCAAGATGTACGCAGTTCAGACGGCCTATTTGTGGTGTCGACATATTGATTTCGGAGTGTGGGAGTCGTGTGAAAATGCTCAGCTCCGGTGTGAAGTTAGTTTAAAAAAAGAAAAACTCACAATAATGGAGTTTCTGCTTCCTTTTTGAACTTGTTACAGCCCAACAAAGAACAGATGTGATTACTGGATCGTTATATCCTCCAGTCCTGAAGATGTGAAGAGAGAGTGGAAATTATGATTACATGCAGCAGGTACAGAAGATTATAGAAGAGTCTTACAGCTGAGGAACTCACCTTTTTGAAATTGAAACCAAAATGTATTTTTCGCAATTCTCCAAATCCCTGATTCGATTTGAATTTACATTTTAAGGTCTCAAATTAATTAAACACAAATTCCATATGTCACTTAAGTTTCTAAATAAGCATAATAAAAACAAACCAAGTAGTTTTGTTTAAAGGAGTAGTTTAAATCTGTAGTGTGATTTTTGTGCATGTTAATGGTCTGCAAAGGCTAAAATCCCTGTGTTCCCTCCATTGGACTCCTTTGTTTAACATCACTTTGTAACACTCACGCTTCTATTGGCTAGTGCTCCAACACATTGTACGTGATAGGCTAAGAGGCGGGACATCTCTAAGCTGTTGACCAATCACAACAGAGCCGGCCAGCTAACCAATCAGAGCAGACTGGGCTCTGGTTTCAGACAGAGGGTGAAAAGAGGTGCTGCAGCACAGGCAGTATTTCTTTGAACATTAAAGCAGGAAACATGTCCCAGTAGAGACACTACATACTGATATACACCTGAACATCATCAGGAGGGGACTCTTTAAAGTAGAGACACTACATACTGATATACACCTGAACATCAGCAGGAGAGGACTCTTTAAAGTAGAGACACTGCATACTGATATACACCTGAACATCAGCTGGAGAGGACTCTTTAAAGTAGAGACACTACATACTGATATACACCTGAACATCAGCAGGAGAGGACTCTTTAAAGTAGAGACACTACATACTGATATACACCTGAACATCAGCAGGAGAGGACTCTTTAAAGTAGAGACACTACATACACCTGAAAATGAAGCAAAATATGTCTTTAAGTTATTTGGAATAAGACTTTCACTGTGATGTGTCTAAAAAGTACTTTTCCATCTCCAGGAACAACATAACTTCATGTCTTTTATTCTTTTGTGTTGCCCTAATTGCCCAGCTGGTTGTACTCCTTTGAGCTGCTATAGTTCTTGTACTTATCTCTGTATGTCGTGCGCCTTTCAGACTTTGACTGGAGCTCCTTCTGGCTGTGGAGTCGCTTCCTGGACTACATGCAGTGCGTGCTGTCCTTCACGCTGATGGCCGCCTACGCCACTTACCTCTTCCTGGACTCGATGCTTTTCGTGGAGACCCTCGGTTTCCTGGCAGTTTTCACCGAGGCGATGCTGGGAACCCCGCAGCTCTACTGCAACTACCAGAACAAATCCACAGAGGGCATGAGGTATGTTTTAATAATAATAATAATAATAATAATAATAATACTGCAGTGTCCGCACACTGAAAGTCCTGCATGAAGTGAAAATGAACTACTCATGTTTGAAGAAACAAAAAACAATGTAACAGCATGAACCACCATGTCTTCATGACTGTCATTTCTTTGTCCTCAGCCTTGAGTATAATTTACAATCAGTCAGTTGACAATCAAAACAAAGCTTGTTGCATCCTCGATTAATGATAGTGTTTTTATCCTGATGAGCGCTGTTTTATTTATGAGAGCCACTTCCATCACAAGCAGCGCTCACTCGTAAGTAAAGGCTGCAGATGATATTGTCTTACATACGATCATTAACACTGACACATGCTTATTAAGTATTTCTGGCACCTGTCGAACAGGAAATAAAGCCGGGCTCCTGACAACTAATTATTATGCTGAGATGACATTTAACCCTCTGAAGTTTCTCTGAAAATCAATATGCTAATGAGGTATTCTGTCTTACAGCTAATGTGTCATTTGGGCTCATTAAGGTTGATCTGCATCACGTCACGTCTCAGGCTGTAATTAGAGGCATTGACGTAATATAGATTTTTCTTTATCCTATACAGGTTGAAAATATTTACCACTAGGCTTTTAAGCTGGAGACAAGCCCACAGAAAATATTTTTTAATTAGTCTATGCAGCTATAAGTGTGTAGTACTTTCTTTTGACACAATATTTTTAATTACATTTTTCAATAACATTATATTTAAATGTTATACATACATCACAACACAGAGGTGCTGTATTCAAAAGACACATAAACAAACAAATGAAACTTTGATAATAAAAAATAACATGCTTTATCTGTACAACCACTGTTAATATAATAAACAGTTAAATATCTTAATTGTCAAATATTGTCAAAACTTTAATATAACTTTATTAATGCCGCAGAAAACGTTTGGGGGTGCAATACAATCCGTCTTACTTCATCACAATACATTTTAATTTCTCTACCCTGCCGTAAACAGTGAAATAACGTTCCTCTGGTGTCATTGTGAGTGTGTTTAAAAACAGTCAATGAAAAGCAATGAATGACTTGACAAAGAACAGATTTCAAGCAGATAAGAAATGTGACAAAGAGGAACGTCTTAAGGCCCTGACACACCAAGCCGATTTCGGCCGTCGATAGATGTCTGGCCGTCGATGAGCGTCCTGTCGCCCTACTCAGATTGGTGTGTCCCGCACCGTCGTGTCTTTTCAGCCGTGCCGACACCTTCCGCCGCCGATTCAACATATTGAATCTGGAGGCTGTCGGCGAAAGAAATCACTCTGATTGGCTGTTCAGCTTAGCGAATCAGTGCATGAGAAGCGAAACGGAAGTGAAGAAGGCACACACAGACGGCTATTATTTTTCATTTTCCAGTACCGCACATGTTTTCAATTATAAGTCGTTATGTGAAACAGTCTGTGATGGACGAGAGTGAAAATAGAACGCACGCTATTTGTTGTTTGTTTATATCACGCAGTCTGTCTTCCGGTTGTTGCCTCTTTTGATTGACGAATACACACTACCGCCGCCTGCTGGTAAGGAGAGTTATTGCCACTCACGCATGCGCAGTGCGTACGTGCTACTGGGCCGTTGGCTGAAGTCTTTGCGGTGTGTTCCAGTGTGACTGTTGGCCAAGACGCAGGAGACGTGAGGCGACACATCAGTCGGGTCCGTCGGGACGTGTTCTTTGGTGTCAGATTGGTGTGTCAGGGCCTTTAAAAGGAATTGAAATGGTGAATCTATGTCAAAAGACTTGCAATGTAACACACTGATAAGAAACCCCCCAGTTGCTTTCTGCAGCAGAAAGATAACAAAACTCCAGCAGGGCTTCATGTCAACTTAACCGGCCATGACAGCACCCTCTCTGTCCCATATTTATTTTTGTGTGTTTGTTTGTACTTCCTACCCTCTGTCTGCCACCCTCATTGTTCACGGAGCTTGTGACTACCCGATTTGCGAGTTGGTCTGCCGTAAACGTATAAACTATATCTTTCAAAAGTGTGTTGGTTTATGATCACATTTGTATATGATAATGTATGAAGTCAACAAAAATAATCTTAGTTATCAGCAGAGATGGCAAAGGTACACACATCCTTTACTCAAGTAGAAGTACAGATACTGGTGTTTAAAAGTACTCTGGTAAAAGTAGAAGTACTGACTAAACTTCTTTTCTCAAGTAAAACTAAAGAGGCTTTGAAATGTACTTAAAGGGGACCTATCATGCAAAATGCACTTTTGTACGTCTTTTCTACATGAATATGTGTCCCCGGTGTTCCAGGGAACTCACCAAGTGTCAGAAAACACAACCCTCTCTATTTTCCTCCATACCCAAATCTCTAAAAAAGGGGCTGCAACGGATCTGATACAAACTGATCCAGATTTGAACACTGTCCTGACGTCAGGACGGTGGCGCTACGGCTATTGGGCCAACTCCACCAATCAGGAGGAGACAGCCACGGCCATTGCCGTTCGAAAGCGCTGGAGACGCTGTAGTACATATGCCAGGCCTGTAGATGGTGCTGTTCTCACAGAATCAGCCCTTGCAAAAACAGAGCTAAACATTTTCAAATTGAGCGAAATGAGGCATGGCTAAAATGCATGATCTGTTT
The DNA here is from genome assembly GCF_902827165.1 of Trematomus bernacchii. Taxonomy (NCBI): domain Eukaryota; kingdom Metazoa; phylum Chordata; class Actinopteri; order Perciformes; family Nototheniidae; genus Trematomus; species Trematomus bernacchii. Next base: position 2,404,189 of record NW_022987607.1, read on the forward strand.
GGTATTTTGAAAAAAAAAAAGTATAAATATGCCTTATATAGGTATGGTCCTACACTATATTATTCAAATATAGCATGATAGGTCCACTTTAAGTAAAAAGTACCCATAACTAGCAGCTGTTTTAAAGAGTACCTGACCTCCCTTTATATTAATAGAACAATAATGTCATTGTTAGCTAATGAATGTTTCCATGCTGAACAACGGCAACATGACAACGTTTTCATTGGTCCCTCTTCTTTAGAGAAGACCAGAGGCCTGTACTACGAAGCTGGTTCAACCTAACCTGGATATGTTTGAGTTAGCCGGTTGGCCCAATCCAAAACATACGCGCTCTCGCTAAACTGTACTACGACGCTGGTTATCAAGTGGATCGCTCAAGCCAGCCGTGTCCTATCTAGTTAGGTGCGCGTTCACATGAAAGGGGTGGTATTTGGAGCATTCGACCAATCTCAAACACGGACAAGCGTACTGACAGCGCAGCGTCATACTTCCTGAATGAAAAGTGAACTTTAATATTAGTCAAATATGAAGAAGTTCAACTTTAAACATCCATGACTTAAACACTTTATCCAGGATAAAAGCCACATAGCTGCACCTGCAAGGTGAATACAGCTGGTAAAAGAAAAAGTGTTTGAATGCGTACATTAACAGGTTTATGATATCACTGCCCCGTCCAAGACACGAGTGGATCTGACTTTAATTACATTTGACTCGAGTGTTTCGTCAACTTAATGTGTTGCTTAAAATAATACTTCTGCATACAGTATGTGACACTGTGAGTGTTGCACGGCCCAGATACGGCTCAGCTGACTCAGATAAGGAAATATATGATACATTATGATGTGATATGATATGAATGATAATGGGACACATCTACGTCTGCACTCACAGTGCCGCGGACTGTACGTAATGTTACTCTGATCCGGTTACTTATGTCGTGGCAGATATTTAAGTAAGCTTTCTTAACGCTAATATTATAATAGTTTGATTGCTCTGAAGATGGGAGGTGATATTCTATTAATTTTCACGTTCACACAGTCAGTTGATTTTGGCCGGCCGTCTTTCCTGCAACGGCAGTTTTTCTGTATTTCCTCTATCCTGTAATATGAATTGATCGCTTTAAACTCCGCACACGGAGCTCTGATTGGTCAGCAGGCGGTGCTTTCACTGAGTTGATCTCTTAGCCTGCAACCTAACCTGCTCCGGAGCAGGTTTGCCGCTCAGCATAAGTTACCATGGAAATCTAGCCTGCTAAAAAGAGAACCAGCGTCGTAGGACCGGAAAGCCCGAGATTTCCCTGAAGTTAGCCGGCTAAGCGAAAATCCAGCTTCGTAGTACAGGCCTCTGGAAATGATGGATACACGGATCGTGTTCACATCAATAGGCACGCAATGACTCTAAATAATAATGATCACGCCACCAAACACACATTCAAACTAAAGGAACCAGCCTGTTTGGGAAATGTAAGAAGTGGAAAGTACAGGTATTTGTGTTCAACATGTAAGAAGTAGAAAGTACAGGTATTTGGGTTCAACATGTAAGAAGTAGAAAGTACAGGTATTTGTGTTCAACATGTAAGAAGTAGAAAGTACAGGTATTTGTGTTCAACATGTAAGAAGTGGAAAGTACAGGTATTTGGGTTCAACATGTAAGAAGTAGAAAGTACAGGTATTTGTGTTCAAAATGTAAGAAGTAGAAAGTACAGGTATTTGTGTTCAAAATGTAAGAAGTAGAAAGTACAGGTATTTGTGTTCAAAATGTAAGAAGTCAAAGTAAAAAGTCGTCAGAAAAATAAGTAGTGGAGTAAAGTACTGATACCAGAAACACGTACTTAAAGTGGACCTATCATGCTATATTTGAATAATATAGTGTAGGACCATACCTATATAAGGCATATTTATTAGAGATGGCAAATCCGGATCCTTTACGGACTCAGGGTCTTCTGAGTCAGTCATTGAAGAGATCCGGATCATACGAGTCATTTGAGTCATATGAGTCAGCATGACCAAGACCGTAGAAATCCTATCGGTGAAACCGAAAAGTTGATGCATTTCACGAGCATATTATTATTCCATATATTTTGAATATATATATATATATATAATATCTGCATGTATATTTTCTATTTCGACATGTATATTTTATATTTTATATTTATTTCTATTCTTGTATATTTTGTAGTTTTGTTTTATTGTAAAATGCCTTTTATGCTGCTGTAACAACAACAATTTCCCAATTTGGGATCAATAAAGTACTATCTATCTATCTATCTATTAAACTGACGTTATATTAACCTCCGCTACACAGTGTATTTTGCTTTAATAAAAAATGTTGATCACAAAAAAAAGGGTTATTTTGCGATTTGGCAAATCTGAGTCTGCTGTTGACTCGTGCATGAGGACGAGTCTGCTGGATCTCTGGATCTGCTGCTATATACGGCTCCGAGTCCGCACGAGTCTGTTGTGTGTTGCAGAACAGCGAGTCAGGATTTGCGAATCTGAGTCTGCTGTTGACTCGTGCATGACGACGAGTCTGCTGGATCTCTGGATCTGCTGCTATACGGTTACGGCTCCGAGTCCGCACGAGCCTGCTCTGCTGTGTCAGGATTTGCGAATCTGCGAGTCTGCGAGTCTGCTGTTGACTCGTGCATAATATAGCGCGGGAGCCGGGTGCTGGAGGAGGGGCTATGCTCGTGCACATGACGAGTATGGATCTCTGGATCTGCTATGCTATTACGGTTAGGAGCCGTCGGCTCCTCTGAGTCCCCACGAGTCTGCAGGAAGTTTCACTGATCCACGTCCCCTCCCCTGAGCCAAACGATAACTTCTGGCAGGCAGCTATCCTGTATACTTGCTAAAGGGTAGGTAGATGGACTGGGGTACGTTGTAATGTGATTTTACATGTTATAAAGAGAGTAGCGAGTGACGCAATTTATAGTTTTAATTTGTACGTCACACCAAGTGTGGGACTCAAGGACTCGGGTTAATGGAGAGGGGAGACTCGTCACAACCAGCTCATTTCTAGGATCCGGGTTAATGATCCGGATGAATCAGGACTCGCCCATCTCTAATATTTATACTTTTATTTTTTCAAAATACCAAACAGATCATGCATTTTAGCCATGCCTCATTTCGCTTAATTTGAAAAATGTTAGCTCTGTTTTTGCAAGGGCAAATTCAGTGAGAACAGCGCCACCTACAGGCCTGGCATATGTACTACAGCGTCTCCAGCACTTTCGAACGGCAATGGCCGTGGCTGTCTCCTCCTGATTGGTGGAGTTGGCCCAATAGCCGTAGCGCCACCGTCCTGACGTCAGGACAGTGTTCAAATCTGGATCAGTTTTTATCAGATCCGTTGCAGCCCCTTTTTTAGAGATTTGGGTATGGAGGAAAATAGAGAGGGTTGTGTTTTCTGACACTTGGTGAGTTCCCTGGAACACCGGGGACACATATTCATGTAGAAAAGACGTACCAAAGTGCATTTTGCATCATAGGTCCCCTTTAAGTACAGTAACAAAGTATTTGTACTCCACTACTTCCCACCTCTGGTTATCTTGCGCTAACAGAGAAATTCCAAAGCTGGGAAAGGCCTTTCAGATTGAGCAATAACTGTCATACAAGAAGAATAATTATCTAATAACAGAGTTTTGTTCTTGAAGCAACTTTTCTTTAATGAAAATCTTTATTGTCATTTCCCTTTTCCAGGAATCAACTGAAAATAATGAGATATTAATTATTAATGCCATAAATGATTGCATACATTTACAGTTTCTTATTTTTCCACTTTTATAGCTGTCAACCAGAAGTTAAATCCATTTCTCACTTCTTCTAAGAATGTACTTAACCCACTAAAAGGATCTCTTCTCAAATAATCGGAAAATGACGTTGTAATAACAATAACTCATCTCTCGTTCAGATTAATGTGGTCGGGGTTTGTTTTTCTTCTTTGCGAAACGCCGCTGTTTCAAATGTCCTACTTGGGTTGCTGTACGTAAATATGCTTTCAGTCAGGGTGGACATGATATTACCCAGAATTAAAATAAGCATTTTTCCCATTGAAAAATGTGCGAACTTGTGTCAATGTGTCTGACAAATGGCCGAAATTCAGTTAAATATTATTTGGGTTTATTATTAAAATTTAAGAACAATTGATAGGAAAGGCTATATGCAATTAATGACATCATGAAGGCAAGGTTTTATATTTTATAATGGTATTTAAAATACCCGTCAATTGACTCGTGCATAATAAAAAAAACATAATTTTTTATTTTATTTAGTTATATATTTAGTTATTGAGGAACCAGGGAGTGCTAACTGCAACACATACGTCATGGCTGCCCCACTCTATGCGTCAACATGCTTTCAGCCAGGGTGGACATAACGGTATAGTACAGCCTATAATCAAACACTTAATTTTCTTGAGGTTGCAATGCCTTCTGGTCTTTTTCGCCACTTCCATGATGGATTTCCTCCTGTCTGATTGTTGGAACCTGTAGAAAAAAAGCACTTTTATTCTGAAGTCTTGCACAAAACGCTCCTGATTGCTATGGATGTTTTAGAAAGAGCCTTCAAGTTGCTGTGCTGTCAAACCCAACAGCAGGAAGTATGATTCTGTTTTACCGTGTGTGTGTGTGTGTGTGTGTGTGTGTGTGTGTGTGTGTGTGTGTGTGTGTGTGTGTGTGTGTGTGTGTGTGTGTGTGTGTGTGTGTGTGTGTGTGTGTGTGTGTGTGTGTGTGTGTGTGTGTGTGTGTGTGTGTGTGTTGTGTGTGTGTGTGGTGTGTGTGTGTGTGTGTGTGTGTGTGTGTGTGTGTGTGTGTGGTGTGTGTGTGTGTGTGTGTGTGTGTGTGTGTGTGTGTGTGTGTGTGTGTGTGTGTGTGTGTGTGTGTGTGTGTGTGTGTGATGTGTGTGTGTGTGTGTGTGTGTGTGTGTGTGTGTGTGTGTGTGTGTGTGTGTGTGTGTGTGTGTGTGTGTGTGTGTGTGTGTGGGTGTGTGTGTGTGTGCCTCGTCGTGCTGAGGCTGCTATTGTGTCCTCTTCTCTCCCTTCAAAACCTGTTGGGTCTGGCAGGCTGTTGCTAGGTTACTTAGACCTCACCACTCCGTTCAAGGTTTGTGTGTGTGTATGAAGTGTGTGTGTGCAAGGAGAGAAAGCAAGATCCCATGAAGTGAGGATGTTTTTCTTTCAACGTGCTATTTTTAAAAGCAAAAATAAATGACTTAAATCACGAATAATTAGCTTGTGTTTATGCACGCAGAAGGAAGGGTTAGGGAATTAATGATAGTCTGAATGAACAAGTGCACACATGCATTTTGCAGACACAACAACAAACAGGCAGGAGAAGTAAAACAAGGTGTCCTTTCCTGTAAGTTGGTGGAAGAAAAGAGTGATAGGATCCCAAAAAAAAACATCCTCCAAGTTAAAGCCCACGCTCCAACTGGAGACACATTTTTAACAAGTGTCAAACTACTTCCAGAGCTGTAGCCATGATACAAATTGTCACATAGAGTGGTGTAGGAATGAGTCTAGTAGAAGTGAGAATAGTTGAACCTATTTTTGGTTAGATGGCTGAAATAAGGTTCTGTCCTTAAAAAGGCCCTATTGTGCTTTTTGGTATTTTTCCTTTCCTTTAGTGTGTTTATATATATAAGTTGGTGTGCATGCAAATGGTCTGCAAAGGCTACAATTCCTGTGTTCCCTTCAGAGATAGATAATCTGCAATAATGCCAAAAAATCCAATAGAAAGATCCCATTGCTTTTGTTGAGGCAGCCCTCCAAAAAGACTTCATATTGTCATTACAGAGAAGCAGCAGCAGAGCAGTTTTTAATATGAGGAAACAGCTGAAGGTGTTTGGTTTTGTTTCTGATGTTAATAGAGAACCACAGTAAAGTCCTTCCGGTTCCTTCGACAAAAACGCAATGCAATTTCTCCATAGGATTTTGGAAAATAGCTGGAAATAAGGTCTGTGGTTGAGACACATTGAAGAGACGGATCACGTTTTGTTCAGCCGGATAATCTCCACATGTCTACCCTACTTTTATAATTTTCTAATCATAAATCTAGTCGCCAGAAGCAAAATGCTAACGTTATGCTATGAACGAACTACAGCAGGGTCGCTGCTTCAACGTCACGCCAACTTAAGATCCATATTCAAACCTACAGATTCTAAATGGTACGAGTTGAAGCGTTTGTTTGAACAGTTTGCAGGAGGCAGGTACTTGCTTTCAAGCAGAACAGGGCAAACTAACTTAGAGGGAGTGTTTACGTGTTCGGCGTAATGACGTACAACGGTCTCCACGACTTCTGTAGTCAACTCTTCAGAAATCACCAGGGGGGTCACTGCTGATGGATTTAATGTCATGGAACAAAACGTGATCCGTGTCTTCAATGTGTCTCAACCACAGACCTTATTTCCAGATAGTTTCCAAAACCCTATGGACAAATTGCTTTGCTTTTTTGTCGAAGGAACCGGAAGTGGTAAAATGCTAACTAACTTCCGGGTTTTAGGACGCGTCACTGTGGCACTCTATTGACCCCAACGTCCTCTGTTAACCTCACTGATGCTTTTTGACACCGTCCATAATGGCTCCATGGAGATATGCGTTGATGCTCCTCATACATTGTGTATGCGGTGTCCCATATCCTCTGCTACTCTCAATTTTCTTTTCTTTTTTGACCCTCAGTGTCATTTCACTTCCCCTCTTTTTTCCATTTAAAGTATGCATTCTGCAACAACAACAACAACAACAGGGACACAGTTGACATTTAAACTGGCCGAAATGAGAACTGTTGCACCAAAAGATATTATGACAATTATGAAGAAAGAAAGATTACAATTATCTGTCTGGGCCTTAACATTTAAAGCTGAGATATCACACTGTTTAATCCATTTTCTGCAATTATACTACTGGGTTTTTCCATTTATAACAGGCTTGAAAAATACCCCACTGTTAAAGTAGTGAGGTGCCTTTTAATACAGCCACATGAAAACCACTTTAGCGTGTGGAGAAATCCACAGATAGACAGAATAATTGTGCCGGGGTGAGAGATTTAGAGGACACTGTAAGCTTTGTTCTGGAAGTATCAGCTATATTCACTGTAAAACAATAGCATACTGTGGTAAAAGAAATACAATACCTCCGTGTTAGTGTACAGGCAAATGACATCATTGTCAATAGGACCGGTATCCTTTTTCAAACTATTAATATTTAATGAGGATGTTGTAAATGCACTCATCCTCAGTCTTGGCTTGTTTTTTGTTTCCTCTTTGGCTCATGATAACCATGTTTGTGTTTACTGTATCTACTCCTTCCACAAGTTGCAAGTAGCACTATTTCAAGTCAAACTTTTACCTACATCTATGTCTTCTTCTTGGTTTTAGACAGAGGGTGAAAAGAGGTGCTGCAGCATAGGCAGTATGAGAAAAATAAAGAGCTTTTTGAACATTAGAGCATGGAGACATGTAGAGACACTACATACTGATATACACCTGAACATCAGCAGGAGAGGACTCTTTAAAGTAGAGACACTACATACTGATATACACCTGAACATCAGCAGGAGAGGACTCTTTAAAGTAGAGACACTACATACTGATATACACCTGAACATCAGCAGGAGAGGACTCTTTAAAGTAGAGACACTACATACTGATATACACCTGAACATCAGCAGGAGAGGACTCTTTAAAGTAGAGACACCACATACTGATATACACCTGAACATCAGCAGGAGAGGACTCTTTAAAGTAGAGACACTACATACTGATATACACCTGAACATCAGCAGGAGAGGACTCTTTAAAGTAGAGACACTACATACTGATATACACCTGAACATCAGCAGGAGAGGACTCTTTAAAGTAGAGACACTACATACTGATATACACCTGAACATCAGCAGGAGAGGACTCTTTAAAGTAGAGACACTACATACTGATATACACCTGAACATCAGCAGGAGAGGACTCTTTAAAGTAGAGACACTACATACTGATATACACCTGAACATCAGCAGGAGAGGGACTCTTTAAAGTAGAGACACTACATACTGATATACACCTGAACATCAGCAGGAGAGGACTCTTTAAAGTAGAGACACTACATACTGATATACACCTGAACATCAGCAGGAGAGGACTCTTTAAAGTAGAGACGCTACATACTGATATACACCTGAACATCAGCAGGAGAGGACTCTTTAAAGTAGAGACACTACATACTGATATACACCTGAACATCAGCAGGAGAGGACTCTTTAAAGTAGAGACACCACATACTGATATACACCTGAACATCAGCAGGAGAGGACTCTTTAAAGTAGAGACACTACATACTGATATACACCTGAACATCAGCAGGAGGGGACTCTTTAAAGTAGAGACACTACATACTGATATACACCTGAACATCAGCAGGAGAGGACTCTTTAAAGTAGAGACACTACATACTGATATACACCTGAACATCAGCAGGAGGGGACTCTTTAAAGTAGAGACACTACATACTGATATACACCTGAACATCAGCAGAATATGTCCAAACAAATGTGTAATAAATTATAGAAGTACACAAACATAGTGAAATAAGTAGTCAGTAATGTCAATAATAAATAATATTTGAAACTTTGGCACCAATGGAAACTCTCTCAGCCAGTGCTTCTGTAAATACAAGAAGACAGATGTTTTATGGGGGACATTCTGCCAGTTGTGTGTGTGTGTGTGTGGTTGGTTTTGTGTTAATGGTTTTCAGGCTGCAGCTATTATTAGAGATGGTTCCCAGCCTAGAGAGCCAGAGGAATGTTCTGATACTCAGCAGCCTGCCATAAAACAAATAAATCACAACACACACACACAGACAAACACAACACGGAAACAGAGAGATGGGACGTCCAGCTGCTGCCTTATAAGGAAGGCTTGTGGATCTGAGCTGCATCCCAGTGAGCTAGATAAGAGTGCCAGGGCCTTATTTAGCCTGCTGTACACACACACACACGCACGCACGCGCACACACACATACACATACACACACAAACTGAACAAATACACAACCAAATCTATGTAGAATGAGAACTGGCTTTTCTTTTTCATTGCCAGTCTCTCTCTCTCACACGCACACACACACACACGCACACGCACACGCACACACGCACACGCACACGCACACACGCTGGTATGGATCTGTATTGACGTGCTGTTTCGTGGCTCTGGTTCCCTGCAGCTGGGGACCCTTCAGATCATCTGTCAGGAAACATGAAAATCACTCGATATGTTTCTGTTTCTTCAGGGTACAAAATCCTGTTGATGTTGTGTTGCCAGGAAGTGCATAAACACACATATGAAGTGTACAGATGCATCAGTGGAGGGGTGTCCGAGCGAAAGGGCTGCTATGGTTTTCAATATTCACTGTAACATGTCCAATATGTGTAATATGTAATGAATTATTATTATTATTATTATTATGGTTGAGCGCCAGGGAGCAGTTGGGGGTTTTATTTTTTGCTCAAGGACACCTCGTGCCCCAGAAGTGAATTGACATTTTTCCAGCTGCCAATCCACACTCTGTATTTTTTATATCGATGATCAAACTCCTCATTTTGGCCTTAAAGTAGCAGATGAAAGACTTTTCCTTGTGCGTATTTTAGGAACATTTGTTGTTCTGCAGTTCTTGAAAACATGGCTCCAGAGAGATCTTCTTTTAACAGCAGTTTCACTGAGAGATTGAAGGCAGAAAACATTCTTGTGGAAAATGCTTTCAAAGTTCAGTTGAATTTAAACCTGTGGCTTCAGGAGTCTGAGTTACACACATGAAGTGGTTATCTTCAGGCATTACAGCTTCTTAAGTACAACATCCCCTTGTGTGTGCTGTTGCTCAGCAAGCTGTTGTTGAATCACAGAAAGCACATTTCTGTATTAAGAAAACAGTGCAAGCTCTCATTTTGTGATACATGGCTTTGTTCTTCTTATTCCTTCAACACTTTTTCTCGAAAACAATTTCCTTCTGAACTCCACTGCAACTCCTCCGGTTATACTTTCCAGTTTTTAAGTTAATAATTGGTGCTTAGTGATTTAATGCTGACGCTCCATCATGTGCTGTTTGGAAGGCAGCCGAATAAAAGCTGGAGAGAGATGATAAAACATTTAATGGCATTGACTCCAGACTTCACTGAGTCTGTTTAGTAAGATCTCTTCTTCTTCGAGTCCGTAGCAATCTCAAATGTCGTTCTGCCAGTATCGGGCACAGGCCACAGCTGATGGGGTAGGTTCTGCCAGGTCTTCTGGACTGCACCGGGGGGCATCGGCACATTCCAGTATGTGGGACATTGTCTGCACTGATCCACAGCTGCACGTGTCTTCTGTGGTGTAGTTCCACACTTTCATCAGTGCTTTGCACCTCCCCTGTTCCACACGCAGTCTATTGAGTGACTTCCAGGTTGTCCAGCCAAGGTCGTGGCCACTAGCAAGGCTTTCCGTTGGTGTGATTCCTCTGTCCAGCCATTCAAGGGCTCGTGTGTCATGTCTTTGCCATTCATCTTCCCAGATGTTGGTCCTTGCTGCTTGTTTGGTTGTCTGCACAAAACTGGCTCTGGATCGGAGCCTGCGTGGGGGTGCTACATGGCCATGCAAGGGGTGTCTGATGTCTGTCTCCTGTGTTCTCCGTTCATCTTGAGCGATACACAGTCGTCTGATGTGCGGGGGAGAGATGCCAGCTAGTGCATAGAGGCACGGCACAGGTGTTGTCTTAACGCATCCCGTGATGATGCGGCAGGTGTCATTCAAGGCTGTGTCGACCAGTTTGGTGTGACGTGATCGGCTCCAGCTTGAACAGGCATACTCTGCTGTAGAGAAACACAGGGCCATGGCAGTTGTTTAGTAAGATGATTATATATTTTAAATTATGTATTAATACATCACATAGGTTTGGCCTTCTCAAATATGGGACCTTTTCTGAACATTAAAGCATGGAAACATGTTAAAGTAGAGGCACAACATACAGATGTGAACCTGAAAATAAGCAGAATAGCTCCTTATGTCTATTTGTACCCAGTAAACAGCGGAGTTGCTGTTGTTGACTGTGGCTAAACTAACCAATGTGCAACACTTCTGTTAGCTTGTGACAAATGCTGCTTTTGAATGAGTGGGAGGAAATGTCTTTTGATTGAGAAAAGATCTGTCTACTTGTGATCAGATCAATTAAAACACAACTAAATGCCAGACCAATCGACGATTAACAAAAGCAAGGTTAGCATAATCAGAAATATTTCCTAACTTTATGAATACTAACTCCAAAATAAGTTATCCTGTAAACACTGGCAAACTAAAATCAAGTAATATCCATATTAACAAAGGATTGACAGTTAAAGGTAGGGTAGGTAAGTTTGAGAAACCGGCTCGAGATACACTTTTTGTTATATTCCATGGAATGCTCTTAACATCCCGATAGCAATGAATATCTGAAGTGCTTTGACAATAAATCCATAAATAAATATCATCTGTGGAAGCCGTAGTACTGTAAAAAGCACGACCAATCATCTGAGCCGGCCCGGCTAAAATAACTGGATGGCCTACCTGCCTGTCAGCCTTCCATCTGTGCACAAACTTATCTCGTGCCCTCATTGGTCATGTGCGCGTTCGTGTGTGTTGGAGGAGGGGCTCTGTAAGGAAGTGGCAGATTTTCTCCGGTTGTGTATTTTCAAATTCTAGCGATCTCGAGCTGGTTTCTCAAACTTACCTACCCTACCTTTAAAGTGGACCTATCATGCTATATTTGAATAATATAGTGTAGGACCATACCTATATAAGGCATATTTATACTTTTTTTTTTTTCAAAATACCAAACAGATCATGCATTTTAGCCATGCCTCATTTCGCTCAATTTGACATTTTCTAGCTCTGTTTTAGCAAGGGCAGATTCTGTGAGAACAGCACCACCTACAGGCCTGGCATATGTACTACAGCGTCTCCAGCGCTTTCGAACGGCAATGGCCATGGCTGTCTCCTCCTGATTGGTGGAGTTGGCCCAATAGCCGTAGCGCCACCGTCCTGACGTCAGGACAGTGTTCAAATCTGGATCAGTTTTTATCAGATCCGTTGCAGCCCCTTTTCTAGAGATTTGGGTATGGAGGAAAATAGAGAGGGTTGTGTTTTCTGACACTTGGTGAGTTCCCTGGAACACCGGGGACACATATTCATGTAGAAAAGACGTACAAAAGTGCATTTTGCATGATAGGTCCCCTTTAAGTTTAATATCTTTTGTTTATCTAAAACTTCAATTTCTTCCAATAAAAATCAACACCAACAACAATGATGTTGTGTGAAATGTTTGCTAACAATTACAGTTCCTAGGCACAAAGAGAAATTGCAATCGGCAAGAAAATTGCAATCGATGCATCTCTTTTCGTAATAGATTGAGCCAGAACAAAGTCATATTCTTACCCTGAAAACATTTCAAAATACCTGTAGTTCTTTGCAAATTCCTCCATCTTTGCATAGCTTAAAAAAACATTGTGTGCTTTAACCCTTATATAGTTTGACCCTTTAGTATTTGTACTCACAGCAACACAAACAAAGCTAGTGTTATTCGGTGCTTCTGCAAACCAGTGTACAAATTGTAAAGTCCTTCTCCACCATCGTCATATCAGCCCAGTTCTCAGCGTGCTGTCTCTCATCCTGCCTCTATAAATGTGTCGGAGAAGGTGACAGATAAGTAGCAGGACATGTTGCAGCCTGTTCCTCGGCCCTTCCTCGCGTTACCTCTTATTAGGGAACCATCGGAGTAATTGATCAAACTACGACTCCTGCGTCTCTCGTCATTACCTGCAGATTCAGATCATCACAACTCACACAGCAGCTACTAAGGGGGGTGAAGCCGGGGGGGGGGGGGAGTGTGAAATGCAAAAAGCTAAAGAAGGCGAGGGAAAAGTGGTTGGAAGATGAATGGACAGTGAGGAATAGAAATTGCTGTGGAGAGCGGGCTTGAAGAAAAGAAGAAGTGTGTGAAAATTGAAGCTCGACATTCAGAGGTTGTGCTGGGAAAGAGCAAGGGGGGGGGGGGAAATAAGAAAGTATGAGTTTGAAGGTTTGCACACATTGGCTTTACAAATGAGGAGATTTGGCTGCACAGCTTTACCCCAGCGAGGCAGAAAGACCGATAGACAGATATTTGGGGTTACACTTCGAGAGAGAGAGGTAATCTTGTTATAGTACAAGATTACCTCGCATCCATGTTTTACATCTTTGAGAGGCTTATAGAAAGACAGGGAATCTGCTCACACAAATACTCCTGTTTTCTTTATCGTAATACCACCATGTTGTTCCTGCTGCAGGAGTCAATGCTTTGTTATTTTTATGTCAGTATGTTCTTTTAGAGCAGGGGTGTCAAACTCAAATACACAGTGGGCCAAAATAAAAAAAATGGGTACTAGTCGAGGGCCGGACTGGTTCAATGTTTATTGCAGAACTTATTGAAATGAACTTATTGCACATATTAAACCTGGAACTAACAAAGCTTAAATGATTGCCTATAAAAACAACATGAAACGAGTCATTTCTTATGATTACATTTCTCCACAGGCCAACAACAGCTTCAACAAAACTATTTCCCTCAAAGAACAAACCAAACATGCCCTGTTGTCGTGAGAGAAAAAGTGCAGAAGGAAACATGTAAACTCAGTGTGCTGCTCTGTGATGCTAGTTCAGATACTTGGCATCTCATCTTGGGTGCAAGTTCATCAATGTTTGGGGTCAGGCTCTGAGCTGAGGAGACCCTCAGGATGGAGTGAAGGTGTGCGTGCAATATACCGGCGGGCCAGATCTAATAGTAATTAGAAATTATCCTCTAACATCTCCTGCAACACTTATTCAAATATTGCTGACTAACCAAACCCACACGCTCTAAAATATAATAGTGTCCAGCATTAACAACCTATTTTGGCTCTGCTCCGAAATGTAATGGCTTCTTCCTTGGCCAATTGTACGCCTTTCCACCAAGTTTCATGAAGATCCAACCTTTTCTTTTTTCTGTAATATTTTGACAAACAAAATAAAACAAACATTCTTGTTGGAGGTAACAATGTCTTTCCTTTTTGAAACCGTAATCCATGCCTTCGTCACCTCCCGCTTGGATTATTGTAATGCACTATATATTGGGATAAGTGCGTCCTCCCTTGCTCGCCTGCAGATGGTGCAAAATGCAGCAGCACGGCTCCTAACTTATCTTCACTCCACTGGCTGCCCGTTCATTCGAGGATTCATTTTAAAACTATTTTATTTACTTTTAAAGCCCTCAATGGCTTGGCCCCCGCCCTACCTCGTTGAGCTGTCACTCGCACTCTCAGGTCAGCTGATCAGTTGCTCCTGAGGGTGCCAAAAACAAAGTCTAAGCGCAGAGGGGACCGTGCTTTCTCTGCTGCCGCCCCTAAACTGTGGAACGACCTGCCCTTGCTAATCAGACAGGCTCCCACACCGTCTGTTTTTAAATCCCGTCTTAAAACCCACCTCTTCTCCTTAGCATTCGGAACCAAGTAGATTGTTGCTTTTATTGGTTTGTTTTGTGTTTCGTATCTTTTATGTGATTTTATACTTATTTTTATGTTTTGTGAGCTGAGCTGTGTGATTTTATATTTTATGTATCTGTCTGTACGGCACTTTGGTCTGGAGGTTTTAAAGTGCTTTATAAATAAAGTTGGATTGGATTGGATTTTCAGCACAGTTGGTTCTAGAGAAATTGCCTTTCCATTGCAGAGTAATTGGATCCTAATTCAGGACGGAGGTGTTGATGATTATAGAGAACCTGTGCTATCAAAAAGCATTATATTCAGGCAGGAAATCTCACAATCTGGACGAATAAAGCCCAAACTATTTTGCATGGCTAACCCTAAACCTAAACCAACCCTTTGAATATTAATAGCACTTACTCAGGGAATAAAACATCTCCTGCAAAGCTTATTCAAATAGCAACTGGCCCTTTCCACCAAGTTTCAAGAAAATGTAACCGGTACTTTTTTTCTATAATCTTTTGACAAGCAAAACAAACCTTCTTGTTGGAGGTCAAAATGTTTTTTCAGCACAGATGGTTCTAGAGAAATGGCCTTTCCAATGCAGAGTAATTGGATCTGGATACAAGATGATTATAGACAACTTCTGCTAATCAAAAAGCATTATATTCAGGCAGGAAATCTCACAATCTGGACGAATAAAACCCAAACTATTTTGCATGGCTAACCCTAAACCTACAGTAAACCAACCCTTTGAATTGTTATAGCACTTACTCATGGAATAAAACATCTCCTGCAAAGCTTATTCAAATAGCAACTGATTTGAATCTTCTCCAAAATGTAATGGCTTGTTTCTTGGTCCTTTTCACCAAGTTTCAAGAAAATCTAACCGGTACTTTTTTCTGTAATGTTTTGACAATCAAACAAACTTCTTGTTGGCACTAACAATGTCTTTTCTGCACAGTTGGTTCTAGAGAAATGTCCTTTCCATTGCAGAGTGGAGAACTTCTACTAATCAAAAAGCATTATATTCAGGCAGGAAATCTCACAATCTGGACGAATAAATCCCAAACTATTTTGCATCTCTTACCCTAAACCAACCCTTTGAATTTTAATAGCACCTATTCAGGGACTCTCCTGCGTAGCTTATTCAAATAGTGCTGACTAACCAAAGGGATACGCTCGAGTGAAAGGACTTCAAATGTCTCCGCATGAGTTTTTGCATTGTTGTAGGCAGGTACTTTCAGAAAAGCACATCTGAGGATTCCTGAGTGTGTTTTTGCAGACCGGAGCATTGTAGAAACAGAGATGGCTCAGTCCTTTCTCTGCCAGCATTGCCTATATTTATTCCTGCCTCAAGCATAAAGTAGTTGATGAAAAAGGAAAAGGACTCTGCAGAAGTGTTGATGCTGTAGAAAACACCCAGAACCATTAGTGGAGTCTTGCTGTACTTTCAGAGGCCTCATTTGTTCAGTGTATACTAGGGATGTCCCGATCACCTTTTTTTGCTCCCGATCCGATTCTGATCATTTGATTTTGACAATCTGCCGATACCGATTTTTCCCGATCCGATCTTTATGCAATGCATTAAGAGAAAAAAAAGGTAACAGATAACGGCTGGTCATCCAACGCGATGAATTCAGCTATCTTGGCTGTTATTTTTTTGGCCTTTTCACTGTTCTGGGGCAGCTTCTCTTTCCTTTTAAAAGTCTCTGAAAGTGTCGGTTGTTTCAGTGCCGTTACCTGAGTGGCCGCTGTGTACTCGTCGTGTTGTTGTTGGTGTTTGTATTAGATTGGTCGTGTTGAACGTAGCTCTGTTCTTTCCACCACGCGGAACCTCCGCCTTGCAAACATTGCATCTGGCTGTTACACTGCCTTCGCTTTCAATTTTATAATACTTCCAAACTCCTGACATTTTCTCTGTCCCGACTCCCGAGGCACCAGCTGAACGTAGCCTCTTGTTAGCTTACTGCTACTATTAGACACTGCGCCCACTCTGTTGCCAGATTTGAGAGAAATAAGCAACCAGGTCTATGAAAACAAGCCCAAAAGAAGCAACACATACATGATGTTGTGTAATTTTAAACCAAAACTAAGGCCTCAGGATGACTTTAAGACGAGAACATGGTCATTTTTGTTTTGTAACATTAAATTAAAAAAAAATATTTTATAAAAAAAAAAAAAAAAAAAAATCCCGATCCCTGATTTTTTTCTCCCGATTCCGATCTTTTGAAAATCACGTGATCGGCTCCGATCCCCGATCACGTGATCGGATCGGGACATCTCTAGTGTATACAGTCTTTGTCTATTCTTAAGTCTGACCTGTATATAATTTGTTGGCTTGGACCTCTGGGCTTCATCCTATGTTTCTTCTCCCCTTGTTAGACTTCCCTTTTCGTTCTCATTAGTTGAGTTTACAGCTCTTCCAAATGCCAGCGAGAGGCTGAAGCTCAGGCTGTGAAGAACTCTTCCCCTTTTTAAAATCACATGACACTGTAACTCATCCTAAGAACAGCCAGCTCAGAGTGTACCGGAAACACTTTAATGAAGTTAGTCGTTGGAAACAAGAGTTAATGAGAAACCTGTGCTCTGAGAAGATTCATTATTCAATTTCCCATAATTGAAAATGTACTGTTCCCTTCTTGACTAAACTGATATTGCATATTTCCGTCTTCTTTTTCTGCTGTCATTAACAACAAATTGAATCTAGACACAGCAAAAAAAAAATATGAGAACAGGATGGAAATGTATTTAAAGTGCATTACAGGTCTGTTTACAAGAGATGATGTTAATGCCAAGTTGAAATGTACAGAAGCACATGATTAAATTCTGTAAAATATATAAATAATAAGTGAAATAATTACAATTATTAGGAATGTCTCTACTCCAAAAACGAATTTCATTATTATTGTCAAAATTGTGTTTGTTGAGGTTAATTGTTGGAGCTGAGGTTTATTGTAGGAACGCCACATGTTATTAGAAAAATAAGTATGTAATAAATGTAATTTAAATGTAATAAAATATTCATCTTCCTTTTGAGTAACATATCAATAAATACTGTTAAATATATTGAGTGGGAGGCTGTGGCTCAGTGGTAGTGCGCTGAACTTTGTATCAGGGGGTTGCAAGTTCGAGTCCCACTGCAGTCAGCATGTCGTTGTGTCCACTTTGCCCCAAATTGCTCCTGTGGGGATTGCCCACAGTATTGAATGTAATGATAATGTGTCCTCTTTAAAAACGTATTTGATCATCCATTTCAATCATAACTTTATTTATTTAGTTTTCATAGTCGTAGTAGTATATGAAATAACTTTAAAATGTTGTTATAACATTTAAGAATGATGACATTTATTATTCGATTGTTAATAATGACTTTAATAATAGATGAATCTTCCCTTCTCTTTCCCTTTCCTCCCAGTATCAAGATGGTGCTGATGTGGACCAGTGGGGACACCTTTAAGACGGGATACTTCCTGCTCACTCAGGCTCCCGTTCAGTTCTGGACCTGTGGCCTTCTGCAGGTCTTTGTGGACTTCACCATCCTCTTCCAGGTGTATTACTACAGCCGCTTCCCTCAGAAACCAGTTTCCCACACCGCCTCCCACACCACCAGTGCCAAAGCCCTCTGAAAACCCCCTCTGAAGACACTCAAAAAACACAACAGTGACTGAGGAAGCACTTTTAAGAGGTGCTGTGAACACGTTTAAACACACAGGAGTACCAAAGCACCTTGAGATGATGCAGGCTGCCCCCTCAAGTATAAATAAAAACACACACACACACCCATAAGGCATGAAGATACACAGACTGTGTTTTCAACGGTACCTGACGGACACTTGTTACAAACGAACGTTCCTTTTTATTTATCCTACTGACTTGTTTTCAAACTGGACATGATGGAAAGCAGAGTTTATCTTTGTGCATGTGGAGAATATAATGCACACTCTCTTGAGAATATACGCGGTAAATAACTGCAGATGTATGCACTGTAATCTGTGCACAAGGAAATGTGAACCTTAGCTGGTGATTGTTGCATGGACCCTCGGCCTTAAAACACACATTCAAACATGGCTTGCTGCATTTACGAGCAATCCAAATGTATGAATCAATCAAAACAATATTCAACATTACTGAATGTACAAAATGATCTCCCAACACAGTGGAGAAATGCTGGTCAGTCCACCACTTGTTGGCCATAATGTGCTGTGACAAACTCAATCTTGTGGGATAGTTGGGGAGGAATGGGATCGTAGGAAACTAGAGGCAATCAGACTTTTACCAAATAAAGGAAAATCCCAAAAGGGTTAAACTAAACAATGATAATAAACATAAGAGGCCTTGATGGTAACAGAGAGCTTTTGTTGAAGACATAAGGGCAGTTTTTTGTCTGAAGTCGGAACAATCATCAACCCCATGTTCAGGGTGCACAGTTTGTCGTAAAGCCAAACCCAGGATTTCTTGTCCTGAAGCCATGAAGGACATTTTTCATTCCACAAAATCCTGAAACCCCAAAGTAGTTCAGGTGCGTTAAGACTGAACACAATTGCATACAAAGTCATTAACGCAAGTTTGCAAGAACCTGCTAATAAATGCGTACTTTTGAGCTAAATCCGGATTATCCCGTAGGTTTCTAAATCCGAATTAAGAGAGATTATAACTTGCCAATTATAATTACAGCCAAATTATTCTTTTAGAAAACATTTTTATACTATTACTACTTCTGAAAATGTCCAGAAACCTCACTTACAATCAGCTGTGGATAACCATATTATTTTTTATTACAAATCCAATGTCATTTGCTGCTTTTGGGAAGGTTTTACCTCATCGCCATTTTTATCACAAGACAGTCATTTCCTTTTAGGACGGAGAAGAGGAAGAGGAAGAGGAAGAAGCAGTCACATAACACGTTGAAGGTTTTTCCTTTTTTATTGTTTTGTAATCTTTCTTTGGCGAGGTGAGGAATGCTAAACTCGGAGGTGTCAGGACTGCCAAATCTGTCCTTCTCTGCTAAGCCCTAAGAAATGAAAACTTCCTTTTTTTTGTTCCAGAGGGATGAGGCAGCAGAATATTTCTTTCCCCACTCTTAAAATATCCCCCAAAAGGTCACTTCTTAGTTGTGGATTTCTTTGTGTTTACACGTTTGTAGTCACCCTATTTATTTTGTTATCATTTTATTAAATATGAATCTAGTGTATGACTGTTAGACAGTGGTGAGGGTGAGTGGTGAGGGTGATTGTAATACATGTGGTAGGTTACACTTTTTTTGTATTTCTATATTGATTGTCATGTGAAGGTATTTTTTCCCCACAAACTGCCATGTTGTGCATTTTCTTATTTGTGCAACCCACGTATAGTTTTGTTTATGTACCAAAAAAAAAACGTTACCAGCATATATTTTAAGCAATCTTTTTACCATGTTACATTTTTGTTTTTTTTCCATCCCAGTGAATAATATGGCATTTGTGCCCAATAAAGAGTACACGGAGAGACTCATGCGTCATGTTTTGTTTGGAGATGTTTGTGTCAGTTGTGCAGACATCCATCGTTTCTCCCGTCAGCGATTCAGCTCTGGCAGACATCAGTTGTCAAAGGAAGAATAAGCCGAGGTCCGTCTCTGGGCATATGCAATCTAAATATTAAGCACATTAATTGTAAGCGGGGAGACAGATAAAATGTGCCAGCACAGAACGGGTAAAAGGAGGGATTTGAAAAGACGTCACATTAAGCAAGCAGATACAGATTCATAATGTTTCCTTTATAGGTCACCAAGTGCCTTTAATAAAAATGGTCTGTCCCTCGTAGATTAGGCTTAAATAAGATATGTGCATTTGTGTTCATGCATATTGTTGAAGATGATGGAACAAATAAGCTTCTGCGCTTCATGATATAAAGACTTTGAATTCATACTCAAGGTCATAAAAACACAACACTCAAATACAATTCTTCCTGAGCGATTTGAGTGGTGCTTCCCTGACTGATAAATACTTAAAAACGGCTGCTATGGACTTTTGCAAATATTGGAGGTGATGGTGCACTTTTCTAAGCTCATATATCTTAGTAGTATAACCTTTCTTTAAATGTTTTAGTTGTTTTGGAAGGTCTTTCACCTTATTAACTCTACAGTAAATATACTCTAATGAGTCCCCTTAATACAGCCCCATGAATTGCACTTCAGTAAATGGAAAAAATCCGAAGCTATGTCAACCCAGTCTCACGGCATTTCGTGTTATAGTCACGAAAGTAATGTAATCTATTGATTCGTGTTCACCAACACAATTTCCCCATTTTTTTTGTGTCACACAGAACAATACGATTTCAAATAAAAGGGTTAGGGTAATTTATATTGAGTAAGAAAATGTTTTTATGAACCACACAGCTGGACAAAAAGACATGGTGCAGGCACGAAACACTCTACCAATAGAAATACATTGCTTTTAAAATCTTTCTGGGTGACACGAAAAAAATGCAAAAATCGTGTTGGTGAACACGAATCAATAGATTACATTAATTTCGTGACTATAACACGAAATGCCGTGAGACTGGGTTGCATATATCTTAGTAGTAGATAAACAAATTAACCTTTCTTTAAAGTGGACCTATCATGCTATATTTGAATAATATAGTGTAGGACCATACCTATATAAGGCATATTTATACTTTTTTTTTTCAAAATACCAAACAGATCATGAACAGCACCATCTACTGGCCTGGCATATGTACTACAGCGTCTCCAGCGCTTTCGAACGGCAATGGCCGTGGCTGTCTCCTCCTGATTGGTGGAGTTGGCCCAATAGCCGTAGCGCCACCGTCCTGACGTCAGGACAGTGTTCAAATCTGGATCAGTTTTTATCAGATCCGTTGCAGCCCCTTTTTTAGAGATTTGGGCAGTGGCGGCCGGTCCATAGGGGCGCTAGGGGCGCCGCCCCACCTCTTCCCATATTGAAAAAAAAAAATTAAAAAAAAAATTAAAATTAAAATAAAAAAAAAAAAAAATGTTTAAAAAAATATATATATTTTTATTTTTAATGAACAAGGTAAATATTATATAATTGGTATCAGTAAAATGTATAATCTACAATAAAATCTCGTTTAAAATTGTGTTACGATGTCTAAAGTTACTGATAAGTCACATGTTTCCTGCCTGGCCTTGCCCATGCACCTTCTCTCGTCTGGGCGCTAAGAGAGGAGCCTTCAACCAGTGCAGCAGCAGCCACTAGCAGCTGACTGTTGCTATCTGTAACGTGTAAACTATGCCGCGAAAATATAATTTCAGCCAATCAGCGTCGTCAAAGATGACGGTCACCGGGCGCCAATGTCAGCGCCCAGTGCAGTCTGTGAGTAGTTTGGACAGTGACTCGTATCCGGTTGACGCAGTAGTTGATGAGGATGGCTTCGTGTGCAGGTGGAGTCTCCGGACCTCGGTCCCCGCCTAATTCTGTTCAAGAGCTAATCTCCAATCCTTTCGAAAGGAGAAGTTTGGCAGATAAATTGTTGCTTAAAGACCTTGGACCGGACCAACCCGATTTGAATATATCGCAGCAATCTCGTGAAAAAGACAAAACTTATACACGAGGCTTCGCAAGTAGCTGGTACACAAAAAAGGCTTGGCTAGCTGGATGCAAACAGGTAAATGCTGTCTTTTGTTTCCCATGCTTGGATATCACTTTATATGTAGAGAGGAGGTTTCCCATGGTTGTTAGAAGTTTATTAATAAGTGGGCATTTATCACAGAAGTGATTGTTCTGTCTCCACGTTTGTTGCATTGTCTGTGATGTATTTTCCAACGGTTCCTGGTAAAGTAGTAGATGTTCAGGTTGATAAATAATATTTTCCACACTGAAGATTATGGAGGTATTGATCAGTCTTCTCATATTTTTAAGCCTCGATTTCTCCTTTCCCCCCCCCTCTAACATCACCAGAAGTCATCATTTAAGGGGTCATTTCTCGAAAAAAATTTGCGGGGGGAAACCCCCCGGACCCCCCGGACGGGTCACTCCCGGTACGTCAAGAGCCCCACCAAAAAAATAGACCACCGGCCGCCACTGGATTTGGGTATGGAGGAAAATAGAGAGGGTTGTGTTTTCTGACACTTGGTGAGTTCCCTGGAACACCGGGGACACATATTCATGTATAAAAGACGTACCAAAGTGCATTTTGCATGATAGGTCCCCTTTAAATGTTTTAGTTGTTTTGGAAGGTCTTTCATCTTATTAACTCTACAGTAAAAATACTGTAATGAGTCTTCTTAATACAGCCCCATTGATTTCCTTTCAGTAAATGGAAAAAACCCGAAGCTATGTTAGCTAATTTAGCATTTAGCTGGTGAACACGTTGCAGCATTTAGCAGCTAAATATCCAGATCATTTTCAGGAGCAACCACAAACCACGGTGAAAAGGGCAGTAAATATTGGACTAACTTTCATAAGGACGCTCCAAATAAATGCTAATGATGCCCTGTGACTGCTTGATGTGTGCATTAGCAACTGTTAGCTAGTACGCTAATGCTAAAGGCATTTATAGCTCACACCAGCAGTGTTTTTCCTGTAGTAATAATCAATTCAAACTGTTTGGAAAAATGTTATTTTGCTGATATTTTGGGATGCAAATTGAGGCAGCTCTGTTGTAAATTTGCTGCTGATATGAATTGTTTTGCTTTGTGACGTTAGCATGCAGGTCACACGCTAGCTTTGTAAAGGTCTCAACACACATCCTTGGAACCAGAATGGTGTCTCTTGTCTTTATAAAACATAAATTCTTTCTCTGATTTAATCACAAGCCTTTTAATAACATACTTTGAAGAGGAGTAGTCTAAAATAACCTGCTTGAGTTGAGATCACGGCCATAAGGTGAATTTAGTACAGGGTCTATTACTCCCATTAGCAACATGATCAAGAGCTCGAGCTACATCTTCCACAGGCTCATTGTTTTCAAAGTGCTGTCAGTATTGATCAGATTTACAGCGCATTGTGCCAACACCACTCCAGGAAACATCATTCTTTCATTATTAATAACGGATGTGGAAAAGAAAACATGACTCAAGCCGCAGACGGACCAATTCAGGATGTCATAATTGCAGAAGTACAGCACGCACTCTTGCAAATTTGAGAGCGTCCTTGTGTATAATTTAATTGTAAAATCAAAGCCTCCCCGCTTGCGGACTGTTTTCATTATAATCATTATTACATTTTTCAGAAGAGGCCACTGATTCATGACGCAAAGCACAGATCCATTTCACTTTTTTTATTCAAATGATGTCTTATTTCACCATCCACTTAATCAAAACAATATTCTAACTTCTTAAAAACTGGCATATAGTGAATATATTTGTTTTAAGTGTTCTGTGTAATATTTCCATGCTTTTGTAATGATTCAGTGAATTCAGAGTTGTGAGAATAAACATGCCCCTGCAAATCAAAATATCTAATTTGCACTCTAGAGCACTTGATGAGTTACAATAATTTGGAGAATGTTGTGGGTTTTTTTTTTCAGTACAAGGCACTCAAGTGAAATCAAATGAAGTGCTGTATGAGCAATTAGAGGAAATCGTGTAAGACTGGGAACATTATTATTAATTATCTGAAATGGTTTTAGTCATTAAAAGGTCTGTGGGTTTTAGTGCCTGAATGATGATGTTTAACCAGTCACACAACCTTCTTCATGTTTGTTCTACTGGCCTTTTACCCACATATAGTGTAAGATAACTGGATGTTGGTACATGTAGAAACATCCTCTTGTCATTCCACAGTGAACAAAATGTCCCAAACTGACTGCATAGCCCTTTGAAAGAGAAATGACTCTTGTGTAATCATGCTGGATATTAATTAGCTTATTGCTCATTGCAAATAAAAGTGCTGACATCATTATGAACGTGTGTGAAACCTTATCTAACAGAGCCCCAGGTTGAGCAAATACAGAGTAAATGGAGATGATATGGCACATCAATAATCAAACTACATGTCTGAAGTCTCAGCAAACACCTTTATTCTCAAAAGCAGCTACGTGAGGAACATAAATTATTAGTCTGAGGTCTGAATAACAACGTGTGATGTTTTGGTGTTGGATTTCCCTTTTTTTTGCAGACTTATGTGAATCACAGAACTGTCATTTTTTTTAGATCTCATTTGACTGGTTGTTTATTCATGAATGTTATACTGTTTGCAGTCTTTTCAAGTTCAAATTTATGCTCTGCAGCTCCTCAGTAAAACTTAAGAAACTCAGATACACCCTGGAGCACAAGCGCTTCACACGATCAAAGCCGGGACCTCAATCTCCCGTGAAGGAAAATCCCACAATCCTGCAGCTTGTCAACTTTGGAGTCCCACATGAAACACAAACAAAGCAGCTAAGTTTTCATCGGTCTAATGTCAGCAGCCCTTTGTGCAGCAATGAACTTCCTCCTCTGCAGGGATGTAGCCGAGGCCTCAGTGATCCCATGATAACTGTCCGTCTCTTGAGAATCTTCACTGTTTTGAGACTTGGTGCTATCCTGCGAACCCGGCTTGTGCCTCGAGGTGCGATTTTGCTCTTCTTTAAGCTCTATGTAGGAGCGTGAGAAGGTGTGAAAAATGGACGTTACGGGGAACGCCATGAGGAGGATTCCACTCAAAATGCTGCTGAGTGCCACCACTTGTCCAGGGATGCTTCTTGGCACCATATCTCCGTATCCTACCGTGGTCATGGAGATCACGGCCCACCAGTAACTCCCGGGGATACTTGTGAACTCCTGCTTGGCGCCCAACTCGCTCTCAGCTAGGAACACAAGTGGGGAGAAAAGAGCCATGGCTACGCAAAGGAAAAGCAGCAAAAGTCCGAACTCTCGCGTGCATCTTCTCACTGTTAACCCGAGTGTCTGCAGGCCTAAAGAGTGTCGAGCCAAACGCATCACGTAAAAGATCCGTAGAGCTCTTAGGACTCGGAGAACTAACCCCACTTTCTCCAGGTAGTTGTTCCCGGAGCCTGTTTGTTTCCCGCCGACAGAAAAAGAGTCCACGATGAGAGTGATGTAGTACGGGAGGATGGCCAACACGTCGATGAGGTTCAGAGGCGTACGAAGGAACGTCCACTTGCTCTGAGTCTGGATGAAACGCAGCAGGAACTCCAGGGAAAACCAGGCGACGCACACCGTCTCCAGAACGAAGATGTTGTAGCACCTCTGGGAGCACTCACCCTGTTAAGGAACATAAAAGCACAGAAAGATAGACGTTATTATGCGAAAAAAATCCACTTTTTCATGTCTCTTCTACATCAACATGTGTCCCCTCTTCTTCATGTCTCTTCTACATCAACATGTGTCCCCTCTTCTTCATGTCTCTTCTACATCAACATGTGTCCCCTCTTCTTCATGTCTCTTCTACATCAACATGTGTCCCCTCTTCTTCATGTCTCTTCTACATCAACATGTGTCCCCTCTGCGTTAAGAGACTCTGAAAGTTTCAGGAACAAAGATTCTCTCTCTTTTTGATCCATTTATATAGAAACCTGTCTGAAAATGAGCTGATCAGATTTTGGCCACTTTATGATGTCATCACGATGTTTTGTCTTGTGTAACCATTAGCCAATCAGCAACCAAGGTAACCCCCCCCCCCCCCACCTTATCACCTGAATCTCCTCCTAGAGCTCCATTGAGTTCTTTGTAACCAAATCTCTCTCAGAGGGGCGTGGGGAGGGGCTCCTTATTTTCATCTAAAGTAACAGACAGAGAATCAGCACTTTGGAAACAGGGCTGAAACAGAGGGGATTATGGGTAATGCTGCAATGATCTGTTTGGTGTTTCAGCCAATCAGAGACAGGCTCTGTATATATTTGAGACCTGTGATATATTGATGAAAAACAGTATAATAGGGGACCTTTAATGGTTTCGTTACATTACACAACAGCAGAAATACCTCATTGAGTGGTGCAGGAATGAGTCCTAGAACCCAGAAATGAGTCAGCATTTTACAATTTCTGGTTCCCTCGCCTCAAAGTCAGCGTTTTTTGGAATGTATGCTTCGTTAGATGCCTGAAACAAGCTGAGGAGATTTTCATGTTTTATACTACGACATAAATACATCAGTAATTATCCCACTGGTGAATGTTCGTAGCTTCTATGTGTAAACAAAAACTGCAGTTTACTAACAAAAGCTAAATGTCATCAAATATTACATGTACCTTTTAGTTTGTTTGCTCTGAGTTTTGTAATTTATAAGTCCGACAGGCTTTGGTGCATAGGCTAAAATAATCCATTTAATACAAGATAAACTTAACAATATAATCCTTTATTACGTTAGTTAGAACTGAACACAAATATACATTCATAGCGGTCTAATCTCAGTGGAAAAGGGTTCATATGAAGTCAGTAATTAAAAATCAATTTCAAAGCCTGCTGTTTGATTCATGGCTTCGTCATTGACAGAGGTTGAAGCGTTTTGATCTCACAACACAAACACAAACGAGAATCTGCCGGAAGATTCATGAAGTGTAAAACAAAAGGCTTTGATTATCTCATTTAGGAAAGACCACATATCAAACCAGAGCGTTCAAGAGGTGAAATCTGAAGTTACACCGCCACAGATAATTAACTGTCAGCGGTGTCGTTCACAGACGAGCCTGCACCATGTGAGCTTTATAAACACCACATCTGAAATATCCTCTCTTTTAAAGCTAATCTATTCTTCCACGACTGCTGGAATAGCGTTCATAAATATTTTAAATTATAATTATAAGAGATTACTTGGTTATTAAAGCAAAGTCAACCCTGGGGGAAACTTTAAAAAAAAAGTGTGTGTGCTTTTCATTTTCCTGCACTTACTTAAGTGTTATTAATTGCAGAAAAATATTCTTTGCTTCACTTTTCGTTAATTATTGGTGGATTAATTAGGATTTGTGGAGCAATGAAGAAAACTTTTTCTGTCTCTTATAAAACTTTTAAATCCTACTTAATACCATGAAATGTGTTCAATTGCATTGGTGGAAATAGCGTTTACTCAAGTATTATTTTTAAATATTTGAACTTTAGTTCTTGAGTACTTGAGTATTTCCATGCTATGCTACTTTATGCTTCTAATCTACTACAATTTAGAGGAAATGATTGTACTTTGACCACTTTATTTAACAATCATAGGTAACCCCAAGTGAAGGAGTTCAAGTATCTCGGGGTCTTGTTCTCGAGTGAGGGAACAATGGATCGTGAGATGGGCCGGAGAGTCGGAGCAGCGGGAGCGGTACTGCAGTCGCTTTGTGACGAAAGGAGAGCTGAGCCAGAAGGCAAAGCTCTCTGTCTACCGGGCCATTCTCGTTCCTACCCTCACCTATGGTCATGAAGGATGGGTCATGACCGAAAGAACGAGATCGCGGATACAAGCGGCCGAGATGGGTTTTCTCCGCAGGGTGGCTGGCGTCTCCCTTAGGGATAAGGTGAGAAGTTCAGTCATACGGGAGGGACTCAGAGTTGAACCGCTCCTCCTTCGCGTCAAAAGGAGCCAGTTGAGGTGGTTCGGGCACCTAGTAAGGATGCCACCTGGGCGCCTCTCTAGGGGAGGTGTTCCAGGTACGTCCAGCTGGGAAGAGACCGAGGGGTAGACCTTGGACCAGGTGGAGGGATTATATCTCTTCGCTGGCCTGGGAGCGCCTTGGGATCCCCCAGTCAGAGCTGGTTGATGAGGGGAAAGGAACGTTTGGGGCTCTCTGCTGGAACTGCTACCTCCACGACCCGACCACGGATAAGTGGGAGAGGATGGATGGATGGATGGATGGTAAATAATAGATGCTTTTACATGTAAAAAGTTTAAACACATAACACGATGCAGTACTGTACTCCTAATATACCCTGCATATTAAAACATTTAAATTGGCTCTGCATTGCATCTGCAGCACAGGCAGTATGAGAAAAATAAAGAGCTTTTTGAACATTAAAGCATGGAAACATGTCACAGTAGAGGCACTGAATACAAATATCAACCTGAAAGTGAGCATAATAGGGCCCCTTTATAGCGTTTCCTCCAGGTGTGAATGTGTGCAAGCGTGAATATAAATATAACCTAAACATTTGCTTTACTATTTGCTCAGTCAACAGCTGTGCTAGCAAGGATAAGTCATTCCAAGAGACTGCCCTCTCAGAAATGAAGTCCTCCTCTCAGATTGAGCTTCATGCATTTTTCAGTGTGTACACTTATATTGCAAATAGCATTTTTTGCCCTAGAGACCAAACTTTGCTAAATCCATTAAGGAGCGTGTAAATCACTGATCGGCAGCGCTGGGGTTGCAGTTCTTCACACAGCGGCAGCAGCAATAAACTGCACTATTGAAAGAAGTCTTCATGAGGAAAATGTGGTATAGATCTGTAGGTCGATTTATGTGTTATGCTTTTAGTTCTGCAGTGGCAATATCAAACTTATTTTCAGACGCAGCTGTTCCAAAATCCCTGTGAATGCGCTATGTAGTAATAAAAGACCACCACCTTACGATTATTAATTCTCAAACTTGCAGTCTATGATTTATTTTATTGCAATAAAATATTATAAGCGCAACTTTGACAATTAAATATTTCCATAGAGTGAATAGGGGGTAGTGGTGGTCTAATGGATAGTGAGGTGGGCTGAAGATCGGAAGGTTGTTCCCGCCTGGAACACCACCACTAGTGTGCCCTTGAGGAAGGCACTTAGCCCTTAGTTACTCCAGGGAGAATGTCCCTGTAATTGGTCATTGTAAGTCGCTTTGGATAAAAGCGTCAGCTAAATTAAATGTAATGTAATGTGAATGATGCAGTGGGGATTCAGTATTTGAAAGTTTATTGTTAAAAGTCTAGTCGGACGGAGTGGCGCAGTGGGCTGTGCGTTGATCATCAGATCAAGGGTGGCGTTGGGGAACTCCAGTTCGAAACCCGCCACCGCGTCAGGCCGTTGTGTCCTTGGACAAGACACTTCACACGAATTTGCTCCTGTGGGTACTGTCCACAGTACATGACCGTTACATGTGTGTAATGTGTACTTGTAAAGCGCCTTGATGACTTAGAGGTGTGAAGATGGGCGGAGTGGCGCAGTGGGCTGTGCATTGATCATCAGATAAAGTGGGTGTTGGGGAACACCCGTTCGAAACCCGCTGCGTCTGTAAAGCCGTTGTGTCCTTGGGCAAGACACTTCACCTGAGTGTGCTCCTGTGGGTATTGTCCACAGTACATGACCGTTACATGATGTGTATTTGTAAAGCGCTTTGAGCATCTGGAAAAGCGCTATTATTAATGTAAGGAATTATTATTATTAAATTAGTTGTGAGAAAAGTTTTTAGCCATTTTAAGCTATTTTGAGCCTCTACTACTATGTCTGCATGTTTTAATGTTCAAAAAGCTCTTTATTGTTCTCATACTGCCTGTGCTGCAGCACCTCTTTTCACCCTCTGTCTGAAACCAGAGCCCAGTCTGCTCTGATTGGTTACCTGGCCGGCTCTGTTGTGATTGGTCAACCGCTGAGAGATGTCCCGCCCCTTAGCCTATCTCCTATAATGTGATGGAGCGCTAGCCAATAGGAGCACAAGTGTTCAATAGTGATGTTCCGGATAATTTTTCAGTTACGGAAACGGCCTTGGCAGAGATCTTGGCTCTCCAAGTGTTCTTTAAAGTGGACCTATCATGCTATATTTGAAAAATATATTGTAGGGCCATACCAATCCAAAACATGTCTGTGAAGTTTTTTTTTCAAAATACCAAACAGCCATTTGTAGCCATGCCTCATACTGCTCAAACCCCTCTTTTGCAGCCCTGTTAGAGAAAGGCGGATCTTGGGTCCTTAGCTTTAAAAAATAAATAAATAAAAAAAAAAGGAGGCGGAGATAATGCCTGATCAGAATTCTACCGGAGAAGTTAAATTCGGTTGTGATAAAACGCCATCCTGTTTAAACCACGTCAAGGATTATTTCTGAAACAGTATGGAGCTCAAATGCTTTTTCTCTTGCAGGTTTATCACAAGGTGAGTTCCTTTTTTTATTTCCTGCTTTTTAAACACATGTGCTCTCCAGTACAGGTTAGCTCTGAGTGTTAGCGAGGCTTGCTAATGTAAACAAAGACGAGATTACGTCCAAAACACGTCAGGCATTGTTTCTGATAGCAACTTTCTGTGGGTCCGCCGACGTCACCACGGATGGACACGTCAGTTCGGATGGAAATCTGTATCCGCTCGTTGTACACCCGTTTGGGTAAGATTTGGGTACGGAGGAAAAGAGAGAGGGTTTAATTTTCTGATGCTGCGTGAGTTCCCCGAAGCACCGGGGACACATATTTATGTATAAAAGACATCACAAAGTGCATTTTGCATGATAGGTCCCCTTTAAGTTACAAAATGTTTTACGATCAAACTTGGCTGGTCCACTGTGTGCGTGTGTGTGTGTGAGATGTCCCGCCCCTTAGCCTATCACGTACAATGTGTTGGAGCGCTAGCCAATAGAAGTTTGAGTTTGCCTTTGCACCTATATAACAAACTACAGGAAAGGGAAACCCCCAAAAAGCACAATAGGGCCCCTTTAAAATAAATAAAAGCAGCTGCAGTGCTTACATACACTTATTTTGAAATGTGATATAATAAAATATCTTTTAGGAGGTTAGGAGAACAGATTGTCTGCTGAGGGGACTTTAAGCCAAATTGGACCAAACATTTGAGAGATACAGAATAAAACACTCTTTACTCCACTCTTTTAAAAACATTTGGATAGATTATAGAAGCAACTGCAGTAGTTTCATATTTCCTGTTTCTCTATAACCCATTAGACGCTTAATGTCTGTGTTATGAATCCCCCTTTGACTCTTCATGCAAAGTATTTTGTGACTTCCTATAATGAGGCTAAATTAAAGCACTGCAGCAAATCTTGAAGTGAAAGCATTTGAGCTGAAATCCTCCCTCTAACCACATGCTGTCATTTCCCATCCAAAGTAATATGAGCCTGCAGCCAAAACCAATACATGTGCTTCTGTCCAAATCCTTAAGGAGCTCACATGCTAACCAGAATGTTTCACACCTCCTCTTTCATTCTCTCACATGGGAGTGTGTCAGTTTTTCCCTGAATTCGACCAGCGTGTTTGTGATGTTCTCTGTCAGAGGCTTTTCTGGCTGAGTGCATTTCCAGCTCACACTGAGGAATCAAATTAAAAGCACACAATTATCCGTCTCAGCGATCAGGGGACTCTGACCCCGGCACAGCTGAAGCATGGAAACCAAACAACAGGGTTTGGATATATGAAGGCTGTCAGGTGCCAAAAACACTTCCATTAAAGGGGACCTATTATGCAAAATCCACTTTTTCATGTATGTTATTCATCAACATGTGTCCCCTCTTCTTCATGTCTCTTCTACATCAACATGTGTCCCCTCTTCTTCATGTCTCTTCTACATCAACATGTGTCCCCTCTTCTTCATATCTCTTCTACATCAACATGTGTCCCCTCTTCTTTATGTCTCTTCTTCATCAACATGTGTCCCCTCTTCTTCATGTCTCTTACATCACATGTGTCCCCTCTTCTTCATGTCTCTTCTACATCAACATGTGTCCCCTCTTCTTCATGTCTCTTCTACATCAACATGTGTCCCCTCTTCTTCATGTCTCTTCTACATCAACATGTGTCCCCTCTTCTTCATGTCTCTTCTACATCAACATGTGTCCCCTCTTCTTCATGTCTCTTCTACATCAACATGTGTCCCCTCTTCTTCATGTCTCTTCTACATCAACATGTGTCCCCTCTTCTTCATGTCTCTTCTACATCAACATGTGTCCCCTCTTCTTCATGTCTCTTCTTCATCAACATGTGTCCCCTCTGTGTAAAGAGACTCTGAAAGTTTCAGGAACAAAGATTCTCTCTCTTTTTGTCCTGATCCATTTCTATAAAAACCTGTCTGAAAATGAGCTGATCAGATTTTGGCCACTTTATGATGTCATAACGATGTGTTGTCTTGTGTAACCATTAGCCAATCAGCAACCAAGGCAACCCCCCCCCCCCTTATCACCTGAATCTCCTCCTAGAGCACCATGGTGTTCTTTTAAACCAAATATCTCTCAGAGGGGCGTGGGGAGGGGCTCCTTATTTTCATCTAAAGTAACAGACAGAGAATCAGCACTTTGGAAACAGGGCTGAAACAGAGGGGATTATGGGTAATGCTGCAATGATCTGTTTGGTGTTTCAGCCAATCAGAGACAGGTTCTGTATACATCTGAGACCTGTGATATATTGATGAAAAACAGGATAATAGGGGACCTTTAAGCTTCAGGAAACATTTTCCACCGCTGCACAAACGAAACACTGCATATACAACGGAAACAAGGGGACATTAAAAAGTGACGTACACACCTGGGACCGGAGCACTTGTTGACGTTCAGGGATAATACAAATGATCAAAAATCTCCCAAATTGGGATGAATAAAGTGCTTCTTATCTTATCTATCTTATCTTAATAAACTGTCACTGTTGATAGAGTTAGTCTGTTGTTGTAAGTGTTTGGTCAGAATATTCGTAAAGGATAGCTAGCTTGCAGATCTGCAATATTATCAGAAGGAATCACACATATTGATCAAATTGTTAAAATAAGCCAAATGTACACTTTAGGTAAGTTTCCAGGGACAGTGATAGTTGGCCAACTTTATAATCCCAATACGTCAACATGCGCTTCGATTCCAGCTGTGTGCGTCACTTTTTAGTGTCCCCTGGTTTCCGTTGTGTTTTTAGCTTCTTGCAATGTTTTGTATTTCCAACATTTTTAGTAAACTCCTAATGGAAATGTTTTGGGTAGTTATAATGCGTTTGCCCCTGTCAGCCACAGCAGATATTGTACCAAATGCAGATTTAGTGTCAACAGCCACACAAAGCCTTTTCTTTGACAACTGCTTAGGACACAGTCTTATGGCGCATTTCCACTGCAGGGCCTCGCACGGCTTAGTACGGTATAGTTAAGCCTTGGTAGGCCAGGCTCACTTTATGCTGCGTTTCCATTACAGTTTAGGAACTGGGGCAGTAACTATAGTAACGCAGTGTAGGCGGAGCCGTGACGTCATCTTCAATGCGAAACACAAAACCAACATCAGCCGTTAGCTGTTAGCACTCTGGTTTATTTATGTCTGTAGGCCGTTGTTGTGAGAGTGGACGGTCGGAGCATATACAACGTTAGCTTAGCCGATCTCCATTCAGAAAACACGCATTTTAAAAGGTTTTTCGCCTGCCGTCTGTCTGCAGACTTGACAAAGCATTAATTCATGGTTTTTACTAACCGGTATCAGTATGTTGTTACTTCGGCATCATTTTGAAACGTGTATTACAATTAAATCACGGTCAAATATGTTCATTTTGTTGTAGTTGCCAGCGATTCTCTCACTAGTTTAGCATATTCAGCCCGGTTGTTGGCCCGGAAAGAACCTGGATTTTGGAGGGCCAGAAAAACTGTGAACGAATACCCGTTAGCCGGAACTAACCTAACAAAAAACGGGCCGGGTTTGGCACGGCACGCTTAAACCGTGCTACGCGCTGCAGTGGAAATGCACCATTAGTGAGTAAACCCGACTAATCAATTAATTAACACAAGTTGAGGGCCGACCAAAAACAGGTGTAATAGAAAAATATTATACTCACTTACTTACTTTAATAATATCATTGTGTGATTCTTATTTGCTAATGTTTATCTATATTTACTACTTCTCACACTTCTTAGCTAAGCTTGGGAAAATTCCTTATTAAGAAGATGTGTTGCAGTGTTGTTAGTTACTCTCTATGTGCATCAACAGTATGACCTTCCTGATACGGCCTCCCTAACTCCCTAAACTCCCAGAATGCTCCTTTATTATCACCCAGCTCAACCCCTCCCTTTCTCCTCTCTCTGTGTTTAAATATTAAACTCTATTCTTGGTCTTTCACTCTGCAGACTGTATGCTCTCTGTGTGACTGACTGAACTTTCTTGCAAGAAATAAAATACGACAAAGACAGCTGAATGGTTTGATTCTCTATCCACATTTGATAAATAAATTCCCACCACACAGGAAGTACATCTTCGGTCTGAAAGTTGGTCTGGGTGTAACTTTCTTTCTTTCTTTTATTCCATCAAAATTCATTATGGTATGCAAGGTGATAATTGTACACAACTGAAGAATAACAAATGCAGATATGGTTGCTCCGTTTGAATCCCTTCACATGCAGAATTGATTTATGTCACTTGTGGTCTGGTTGAAGTTTTGGGGAATTGCAGACATAGCCGATGGAAAACACACTGTATATAAATCAGTCTATTTATAGCACTGTTAAATACTGACGGCCGCCTGCCACTCACACAGTGCATGCTGGGAAATTCTCATGCACCCCATAATATATTCAATAATCATTAGTACTGATGTAACCGGCCACAAATCACTGTCTTTAGAGTGCCTCAGGCCTGTCTGCTGCATCTCAACACTGTCAGTCAAACTACTTTTTCTATCCTTTTCATAATTATATTTGAAATGATTTCATTCAGAGTGCAGAGTGTGAGATTACTGCAAGTTAACGGGAAACCTGCCTGAGGGAGAAATCTGAGTAGATGAGTCATTTCCCACCAATTTTTACAAATTACTTCCCACTGAGTTAATAGCTCAGTGACCTGCTGAGTGTCTAATCATTTCAAAATAAATGACCAAAAAACGTAATATTCTCAGTCATTCCTCCATGAGTGTCTTCCTGTGATTACCATGCCGGACCAAAGTACTCTGAGATTCACAACATAAGCATGATTACTTTAGAAATCTTAACAAACATCGGCCTTGGCAACAAGATAAAGAGCTCTTATCCACCGTTGAGCTTGATCCAATTTTTTAATCATTAAGGTAATTTATTTATTCTTCAATAGCCTGCTATAACTCAAACACACATTGGCCTCGACCCAAGCTGTTTTGCTGCTTGTCAATAAATATTTATTATACTCGGTATGCAGCATAACTTTACAGCAGGAGCTTTCTGAACAAAATAGTTGTATTCCCTTGAACCTGTAATCCCCAAAGCAAATTTGGTGCATTTGCATTGACTTAAAACAAAAATGAAGATTAAGGAATACTGGAACTGATGTCTTACAACACTGGAGTTTTTTTTAAAAGGCTTGGTAAATATGTATAACGTCTAATGTTTGTTTAGTGCTTTCTTTATTAACTCTTTATAATATATTGTCTAATTCTGTCTCTTTGTACCTGTTCTTCAACTGTTTTAATTCTTTCAACATGCATGATGTTAAACGTTTTTCACATCCTTTTTAATGCAAAATGTAATCTGAAAAGTAACTAAAGCTGTAAAATAAATGTAAAAAGTATGTGCTTTTCCTCTGATAATAGCTGACCCTCTACTTCCTGCAACAACAGGACCACTCTGTTTTTACGCTGTTATTTATAGCCTGTTCTCCTCTGTGGACCACCCATATTCCTCATGGGGGTCCTTACATTTCTTCTGATTTAATCTAATGTACTATATATCGATGTGTACGCTCTCTAACCTCTCTGTGATAAAATACACAACCATAACTGATGAGGAGAAAATGATAAAATGTGGACAGTTTTTTACGTGAATAAATAGAGTACACGTATTCTGTACACACACACACACACACACACACACACACACACACACACACACACACACACACACACACACACACACACACACACACACACACACACACACACACACACACACACACACACACACACACACACACACACACACACACACACACACACACCACTTCAGGGGACATTACATTGACTTGCATGCATTTCTTGGAGACTTATCCTAACCTTAACCATAACCAACACATGCCTAACCCTAACCCTTAAAATGAAAATGAATGATTCCCCTCATGGGGACCTCCATTTTGTCCCCATAAGGGAGGCGAGTCCCCACACGTGACTGTGTAAACAGATTTAGGTCCCCACAAGTATAGTAATGCTAGGACACACACACACACGCACACACACACACACACACACACACACACACACACACACACACACACACACACACACACACACACACACACACACACACACACACACACACACACACACACACACACACACACACACACACACACACACACACACACACACACACACACACACACACACTAAACCATTTGGACACATCTTCAAAGCTCCGTCTTCTGGGACTTTAAATGTTTTTATTCGATGTTGGCCCAACTGTTCCCTCATACTCCCAGAGAAACATCAGTCATCATCTTTTCCTCTGTGGTCACACTTTACTTAAGTACAATTTACCTCACCTTGCCTTATCTTTTCTTACCTAACATTATCATATCATATCCTTTCTTATCTTACTTTATCTCCCTTTCTCTTGACTTATTTTATCTTAATCTGTCTTACTTTAGAGAAGGTTTACTGAAGTTCACATATAAATCTGGACCATGTTCCTACGGGGGATTTAAATGAAGTACTTGGTAAGAAATCACTCTCCGACTCAACAGAAAATGATATGTCGAGCTCTGAACGAGGAACACAAATCATCTCCTCCATGATGGATTGTATGAACATAATTTCGCCCTTCTCACCGTCAGGAGGAATGACTGATCTCCACCAACAAAATCTCTATTTTTCACACATTTCTTCTCCTCCCGTCCACACTCCATGATGATATATGGCCGTGGTGAGGGTGTACTTTAAAGTGTCGGGGATTTACATCACAAAGCAGTATATATAGGGCTCGGAGACATGAGCGGAGTCACTGAAAGGTTATATCCACAGCCGGGAGAAAAATGGGAAGTTTCAAAGATGCTTATGTGAACAGAGTAAGCAATTCTGGGGGAAGAAATCGACAAAACACTTGGGATGTGTAATCCCCTATTCATCCAGAGAGTGCAACGAGCGACCATGAAATATGAAATGCAATAAAGCTCATTTTTTTGTTGAGAGAGGGCTTGAGAAAACCA
The DNA here is from genome assembly GCF_902827165.1 of Trematomus bernacchii. NCBI lineage: Eukaryota > Metazoa > Chordata > Actinopteri > Perciformes > Nototheniidae > Trematomus > Trematomus bernacchii. The sequence goes on from NW_022987607.1 coordinate 2,441,582, forward strand.
CAGCATGCTTCTCAAAGAGCCACATTAAATTAGAAAGCCAGCTAAGTGCTTTCTAAAAAAACTATTTTTTCTGCAGGAACTCTCTCCTCCGGCTCAAGTGACCGAGTGCATACAGATAGCCGCTTCCTGCAGGGTTTAGGTTGCATTGGCCTCCTGATGCACCCTGCAATTTAATTTAGGCGGGAAAACACACGTCTGAAAGCATCAGCATTCATTTTGTGGAAAATGCTGTGGGCGCCTTGCATTTGTTTGTGAAAGGTGTGGTCATCCTTATGTTTGTCTTGATATAAAGTATACAGGATGATGGCAAATGTTGAATCATATTGCCTGGATGTGCAAATTGACACTGTTTGCTAACTTGTTACCCATAAAAATGTAAAATGTGCTGTGTTTTAAAGCTTGTTTCCACAGTTCAAAAACATTTATTCAAGTGTAAAATAAAAGTTTTACATTTCGGTTCGGTACGTACCTCGGTTTTTAGGTCACGGTTCGGTACGTTTTCGGTACAGCAGAAAAAATTATCACAAAACATAAAATATTTTTTGGGTTTTTTTTATTATTATTAAACTGTGAATAATGTATTCACTCAAATAAATACAAATTATAATAAAATAAACATTAAGGTGCAGCATTTTGATGAACTGAAATAATCTGTATTTGAACTGTACTGTACTAGTACTCACCTAAGCAGCCAGCTGGACATTAGGCTTGTCATTGTATTTCAAAAATTAACATTGCTTGCCGAAAGGGCAGATCTGCTGGCACTAACAATGTCTCCTGCTGTGGAGAACACCCTCTCGCTAGGGACAGAGGTAGCAGATACAGCCAGGTAGCGCTTTGCTAACATGGCAACATAAGGATATTTGGCGAGGTGAGTTCCTTTTTATATCCTGCTTCTTCACACACATGCTCTCCAGTACAGGTTAGCTCTGAGTGTTAGCGATGCTAATGTAAACACCGACCATATTACGTCCAAAACAGTCGGGCATTGTTTCTGATAGTAACGTTTCTGATAGGGCCGTGGGTCCACATTTCAGATATTACGTCATATCGGACACAAATCTGGATCAGCTCCGTTGTTCCCCGTTTTTAGAGATTTGGGTACGGAGGAAAAGAGAGAGGGTTTTATTTCCTGACGCTGCGTGAGTTCCCTGACACACCGGGGACACATCTTTATGTAGAAAAGACATCAACAAGTGCATTTTGCATGATAGGTCCCCTTTAAACTAAAACGGAGGATTTTCTGTCAGCTCAGATTTTATATCTGCTTTTTTAAACTGTAGTATGTGCTCAAGTGTTTCATTGTTGGGCTACAGCCTGAATATGCTTAATGAAAGGCAGGTTTTCCTATCAATAGAATCATTTTTTATACTTAATATAGTTTCTTCTCTTCTAAGGTCACATTGTTCTGTTTTCTTACATAATACACTTCAGTCAAACACATCTTATTGACATGTCTTTTCTGTTTTACTTATTGCTTTGCAGGTTTTTGCATTTGGTTTGGCACTTTTACTTTATTTTTACCATCTACCATAATATTCATGGTAGTTAAGAATATAAAAATAAATGTCATATTGTGGTTAGCCTCCCTTCATTGTGTTATCCTGAGTTGCCAAGAATGACACAGCCTCCTCATTATACCCATAAAACTTTGCGTTTTGGGGCTGGTTCAGATTGGGTTCTCACTTCTAATGAACCGCCACCACCTCGTTTTACCACTTCCAGGTGGCTAATTGGCTCCACTATGACACTGTTTCCAGCTGTCCAGAATCTGAAGCATAATCACACCTGTTGCTCTTCTGATTCAAGTAATTAAAGCTGCAGATTCACCAGCCGTGTAGCGACAGATAACACTTAATTTGAGATAAAATGAGACGACGTTTAAGCTGGTTTCATCTGCTTTGTTTTCCTGATTGATGTTCCCTTTGAAGCTCTCACACAAACACTGATGGAGACACATTTTTGACGGATGCTAATGCTAAAGCTCTTCTTTAATCACACTGTGGTCTGCAGACGTCTTTCAAGAGTTAAATTAGCACGATGAGCAGATGATCTGCAGCCACATCTCCAAAGCTTTTTTTGAAGTCTCACAGGCAAAGGGCGGACATGAAAAGGCTCGAGGAGGGAGACATTGTCAGATTGAATTTGCTTCTTTTTGCTCCACTTGTCACGGACTGTGGCAACATGTGTAGTGAGTGTGAACAGAAGCCTGAGGTAGAAATATATTTCTTCTTCCTGCAAGATGAAAGCTAAACGCAGCAACAAGTGGAAAGGCTCTGCTCTCACTTTCAGACCTCATTAGAGAACAGAGACTGTAAGTAATGAGTACCATCCTCTTATTTAGACATGTCTAACAGGTTTAGCATAACATTCAACCGCTTTCTTTTCAAATTGCCAATATGGTGCTTAGGGCTAAGGGGCGGGACATCTCTAAGCGGTTGACCAATCACAACAGAGCCGGACAGCTAACCAATCAGAGCAGACTGGGCTCTGGTTTCAGACAGAGGGTGAAAAGAGGTGCTGCAGCACAGGCAGTATGAGAAAAATAAAGAGCTTTTTGAACATTAAAGCATGGAGACATGAAGTAGAGGCACTACATACTGATATACACCTGAACATCAGCAGGAGAGGACTCTTTAAAGTAGAGACACTACATACTGATATACACCTGAACATCAGCTGGAGAGGACTCTTTAAAGTAGAGACACTACATACTGATATACACCTGAACATCAGCAGGAGAGGACTCTTAAAGTAGAGACACTACATACTGATATACACCTGAACATCAGCAGGAGAGGACTCTTTAAAGTAGAGACACTACATACTGATATACACCTGAACATCAGCAGGAGAGGACTCTTTAAAGTAGAGACACTACATACTGATATACACCTGAAAATCAGCAGGAGAGGACTCTTTAAAGTAGAGACACTACATACTGATATACACCTGAACATCAGCAGGAGAGGACTCTTTAAAGTAGAGGCACTACATACTGATATACACCTGAACATCAGCAGGAGAGGACTCTTTAAAGTAGAGACACTACATACTGATATACACCTGAACATCAGCAGGAGAGGACTCTTTAAAGTAGAGACACTACATACTGATATACACCTGAACATCAGCAGGAGAGGACTCTTTAAAGTAGAGACACTACATACTGATATGACACCTAAATATGACCATGATAGGGCCCCTTTAAAGGATACACCATGATAAAGAACATGATATTTTTTCTAAGTGGTTTTGTTGCATTTTTGTTTTGTTTTGCTTTAATTTACAGGTTTAGTTTAGTATTTAAAACAGAGACTGTAATCGGGAATAATCGTTTTTAAATGCAGTTGTTTTCAAACTTTTTTTTAATGAGACAAGTTCGCTCATGTTGAATTGTGAAATTCCCCTTCAGGAGTAACACATTTTCTATCCTGTTTTTCATGGTGAAATGTTTGTTTAAACACCAAATCTGTGGATAAATAAATACACGCCTCTATAATCAGCCATGTAGAGTCTACAGTTAAAATACATCTGTTTAAATGAAGCTTCAGCATGGAGACGACACACAATATGAATCCATTTAATTTCCATTTAAAGCTCCTAATTTGTTTTCTGGTCAGCTGGTGTGTCGATATGGTTTTGGGTAAACACGCATTTTACTGTACGGATTAAGACTTCATGGCTACAATTTCCATAATCATTATGTTATATAACATAATGAGTTTATTTCATATTCACTTGATCTTATTTCATATTCATTTTCGAAAGCAGGTCAATTAAAATCAACTGCACGGAGAGAATATCTGTGGGATTTTGCAAAAACAAAACTGAATCCCAGAACAAAAAAAGATGCTTCTTCATGTTGTGTAGGCACTTTCAATTACTGCATGGATTTGGGGGGAGTTAGATTTTTATGAAGCAATGTGTGCTGCAGAAACATTGCGAGGAGATCCACATTAATCTGCTATTCAAGTGAAAGGAGAGTAAGCCTCAGTGTCCCTGAGCCTTCGCCTCTGTCTCTGTCACTTTGATTTACAATGGAGAAAAGACTGTGTGCTGCATCAACATCATCTGAATCCCACTGCAGCCTCTGCATTCATCCCTAAGGCTGTTAGGAATAAAAAACGAATCCTGTGAGCAAGGTTCCTTAAATTTACGTGTGTTGTATAATGCTGTGTTCATCTGGAAGATCTGTTGAGCATGCAAGGGTTTAAGCTTTTGTTATACACCACACAGAGCAATCTATTTACTCTGCAGGAGACATAATATTTAGAGGGTGAATGCTGTGAAGTGCATTTACTCAAAAACTGTAGGACATTTTGGGATGCCCCACTTTTTAATCTTTGTCCATGGTAGATAGATGATGTTGAAGACGATTGCTTTTGAACAGTTAGATCCCTCCAAGTTAAAGGTCCCCTATTATACTGTTTTTCATCAATATATCACAGGTCTCAGATATATCCAGTCTCTGATTGGCTGAAACACCAAACAGATCATTGCAGCATCCCATAATCCCCTCTGTTTCAGCCCTGTTTCCAAAGTGCTGATTCTCTGTCTGTTACTTTAGATGAAAATAAGGAGCCCCTCCCCACGCCCCTCTGAGAGATATTTGGTTACAAAGAACTCAATGGTGCTCTAGGAGGAGATTCAGGTGATAAGGTGTGTGCGGGGGGGGGGGGGGGTTACCTTGGCTGCTGATTGGCTAATGGTTACACAAGACAAAACTTTATTCCAGAAACTGAAGATGGGCAAACAAGATATGAGATTGGACTTTTTGGATACCTGAATCTGTGAAAAAGAAGGGCAAGGATATATAAGTTATGACTGAAAGTAAAAAGCAAAGAGACTCACCCTCTCCTCCTCCTCCCTGAGGTCTGGCATGGTGCTGACACACAGCGTCACAGCGGTGATGGCTACAAATATAACCGACAAACAGGCGAAGATCTTCCCGGGTAAACCAGAGTGTGGGTTCTCCACCATGTCCCTTAATCTCCTCATGCATCCCCCCGCTCGAGTCTCTTCTGGAGCCTCCATTTCAGGCGGTTGTGGACTCTCCTGGCAGGATTGGGGCGTCGTTAGCTCTGCTTCCTCTTCCTCCTCCAGTCTCTGTTGCTCCTTGAACTCCGCCTGTCTGAGCCTCAGTTTCCTAAGGCAGCACCAGTCTAGATTGTTCTCCTCCACCCCCCAATAGAGCAGCTCCTCCTGGAACGACAAGGCGCACATTTCCCTCAGTAGCCTCAGTTTCCCCGCCGCTAAGAAACACACGATTGTGCGGAAAGCCGACGGACTTCGGTCGAAGAAATACTCGTTTCGGCTGCTGTCGTAATCGTCGCACAAATCCATGATTTCATCCTCGTTGCTGCAGCTTCGCAACTTCCCCAATCGAGTCAAAGGGAATTCGTCCAACGTAGACCAAGGGATTTGGTACTTGATCCCGCCGACGTTGATAATGGCCGCCCAGTCAGAAAGGCCGATCTCTCCTCCATCTTGTTGTCGAGGCTGAGGCTGGAGAAGAAGCTTGGCTCGCTTGTAGAACAAACCTTTTTTGGCCAGGACCTCCTTCTTGTTCTCCACAGGTTGGAAGTGGAAGGTGGTGAACTGGTGCTCGGAGCTCCCTGCCAGGAAGGCCACCTCCTGGTACATCACGGCCACTTCTCCTGCACAATGTGATGGTGTTCACAGGTGAGGTGACTAGATGTTGTCACCCATTCAGCAACACAGCACGTCTCTGTAGGACAGAAAAGAAAAGACTGTCACGATCTGTCTGTGTTTTATTTTGTATTATTAAGATCTGTCTTTGTTTTCCCGTTTTATTCTGAAAGGTGTGCACCCCCCTAGTTATGTCTGCTCTTACTTCCTGTCTCCTGATTTTCCTCCTGTTTGATTGCCTGATTGTGTTCACCTGTGTTTTTTCTCCCTCCCCACCTGTGTCTTGTCTTGGTGATCACTCTTGCTGGTATTTAAGTTCTGTTCATCTTTCAGTTGGTGTGAGTTCCTTGTCTAAATTGAATGTGTTCACTGGGGAGAGAGTTCTGCTCTGTATGTGTATTTTGTAGCCTTGAAATAAAGGTATTTTCAGTTAAACCTTGTATCTGTTCCCGCATTTGGGTCCTGCCTGCTTCGCTCACCCTGATAAAGACAACCATTACAGCCACGTCCGATCTGTCAACACTCTCACTTCATTCAAACAATCCCTCAAAACTCACCTTTTCACTCTTGCCTTCAACTCCTAATCCACTAACCCTTCACCCTTATTCCACCTAGTTTAGCACTTTTTACTTTTGTTGTTATTTTTCTTCTTTACTTGCTTGTGAAGCGCTATATAAATCACATGTATTATTATTATTATTATTACATTTACTCAGTGTCTATGCAGGCTTTTTAGGATTGCATGGTTTAATTATATCTATCCATCTATCTATCCATCCATCCATCCATCCATCCATCCATCCATCCATCCATCCATCCATCCATCCATCCATCCATCCATCCATCCATCCATCCATCTATCCATCTATCTATCTATCTATCTATCTATCTATCTATCTATCTATCTATCTATCTATCTATCTATCTATCTATCTATCTATCTATCTATCTATCTATCTATCTATCTATCTATCTATCTATCTATCTATCTATCTATCTATCTATCTATCCATCCATCTATCTATCTATCTATCTCCTTAGCTTGATATACGTGAGTCTTTGAAGGTTTTAAAGGCGTCAGTATGTCTCAGACAAAGTACTCGTTGAATGGCTGAAGAAACCTTATATCCATTTGAATGATTATTGTGTCTAGTCCATCTCTTGGACCTGGTCACAAAGCATTTAAGTTCTAGTTGAATCGCGTTGATTTGTGCATTTGCTCATGCAATTACATTTGCATTAACGTTTTGTACAACTTTTGACCAAACGAAAAGCCATCTTGACGAACCAGAATTGAGGAAGCTATCGTAGCTTATTAGCTGTATTGCACAATTAGCAATGTTCATTAGATAAGTGCCTAGAATTAGTGGATTCATCTTGGTCCACCACTTTCTACCAAAACCTATAAACACTTCTCTTTTCAGACATGGACAGACTGTACTAACTTGGTCTCTTTCAGTATAATCTATGACGCATTCGCTTTCAGTCAGACAACAATGTTAGTCTCTAAAGAAAATATTTCCTGCTTCACACGGTATGTGAGGAGACTTGAGACCATTCAGCAACTCAGAACATCAAGAATAGCCAGCAAATACATGTATTCAATGTGTTTACATGCTTTTATGAATGCAAGGCTTAAATCTTTCTATTATATCATAAAACATTCGGTCCATGGGATGTGCTGTGACTTTTATTCCACCTAAATTGGACAGTATCAGACTTAGAGAGGAAACACAGGTATATATTGTAGTCCTCACAAAGGAAAACATATTTTGTCAACTGTACAATCCTTGTTTTTAACTACATCTCTTGTTTGACTGAAAGAAGAACACATAAATAATGTTGAAGAAGACCCGCAAGACAAAAACAGTGTATGTATAAATCTTCTCTGCACTCTAATTGCAATGGAAGATCAAACAAAAGCAACTTTATGTCAGCCTGAACCAAATGCGTAAACACCAATAATGTTGTTTTTCCATTCAATGCACCACCAGGCATTGTGTAAGTAACTGTGAAGAACAGCACAATGAGGCAGAGGTGGTCTAAAAGCAACGCATCAACGGCTACATACAACATCTGTGTTAAATGTATGTGGTTATGGTTTATTCATGTTTCATTTCATATGAACACACAGCTTCTGAAGGCATTATTCAAAACAGGCTTTTCTGTCCACATGAGAAAGGATCAAAGGACAACAACTGTAGGCTCTGCTAAATATAGGGAGGCTTTTCTAAGAACAATGCATTACTTATTTATGTGGTTAAGGATGTAGTTAAGTTGATTGTAAAGGAGTTTGACATTTTTTAAGGGATGTATGACGTAACTGTACGGTAGCTGTTAGACGAACACATATGTGAGAATGCTGTTCATTGACTACAGTTCAGCATTCAATACCATTGTGCCCTCCAAGCTGGCCATCAAGCTCAGAGACCTCGGGCTCAACAGCACCCTCTGTGACTGGATCCTGAACTTCCTGACGGGCAGACCCCAGGCAGTGAGGGTGGGAAACATCACATCCTCCACCCTGATCCTCAACACCGGTGCCCCTCAAGGATGCGTGCTCAGCCCTCTCCTCTACTCCCTGTTCACACACGGCTGCGTGGCCACACACAGCTCCAACACCATCGTGAAGTTTGCTGATGACACGACCGTCATCGGCCAGATCACAGACGGCGACGAGACGGCATACAGAGAGGAGGTCGAAAACCTGACATCTTGGTGCCAGGATAACAACCTCCATCTCAACATCAGCAAAACAAAGGAGCTGATTGTGGATTACAGGAAGCAGCAGAGAGAGGGACACGCCCCCATCGCCATCAATGGGACTACGGTGGAGAGAGTCAGCAGCTTCAGGTTCCTCGGGGTCCACATCACTGAGGACCTGACATGGACTCTTCACACCACCACCATCACCAAGAAAGCTCGACAGCGGCTCTTCTTCCTCCGCAGGCTGAGGAGGTTCAACATGGACTCCAGGATACTCTGCAACTTCTACAGGTGCACCATAGAGAGTATCCTGACCTTCTACAGGTGCACCATAGAGAGGATCCTGACCTTCTACAGGTGCACCATAGAGAGCATCCTGACTGGCTGCATCACGGCCTGGTACGGCAGCTGCACCGACCTCGATCGTAAGGCTTTGCAGAGGGTGGTGAAAACTGCACAGAACATCACCAGGACAGAGCTGCCATCCATGGAGGACCTTTACTCCCAGCGCCTCAGGAAGAAAGCCCTCAGGAAGAAAGCCCTCAGGATTATAAAAGACCCCCATCACCCCAGCCACAAACTGTTCTGTCTGCTGCCGTCTGGCAGGCGGTACCGCAGCATCCTGACTAAAACCACCAGATTCAGAGACAGTTTCATACCACAGGCAATAAGACTGCTAAACAACTGAACTGCTGAAACAACATCCATAACATTCATCTGCTACTTAGTCATTATTTATCTATTTCTCTAATATATCATATTCCAATAACTCGCATATAGACTCTTATTTCACTATTTCACTTTGTTTTGTATTTACTATTTACTTGCACAATATTTTTCTGTTGATCTGTGTTATTGTGTTGCACTGTTGGAGAAGCCTGTGACCTAAGATTTTCATCGGCATTACTACACTGTAGCTACAGTATGTTCGTATGACAAAATAAAGAACCTTGAAACCTTGGTGAAAAAATCTCAGTAAAATGACGCCAATTATAGGAAATGTATGAAAAAAGTGTTGTTTTCAAGAAGAAAGGGAGAAACCACTAGCCCATGGATGCAATTATTTTACTGGCGAGTGAAATGAACTGTGGCTTATAAATTACATAACCCACCTTTAATACAAAACATAAATCAACGAATGAATTATGATGTATTGTAATGGATACCTGGAGACATACAAAGTCATTAAAGAGGCCCTATTAGGCTATATGGATTTCTCCCTTTCCTATAGTGTGCTATATATGTTTTAGTGCATGTAAATGGTCTGCAAAGGCTAAAATCCCTGCGTTCCCTGCCTGTTATCTCCACCTTTACCAGCTGCAAAATGTAAACGTTCCAATAACCTCACAGTACAAATATGTTACTTTATCACATTAATAACACGTTTTTATTTAATCTTGACAGCAAGTCGGACCCCCTGTTGCTTTTGCTGACTCATCACTCGCTGATCAAATAGTGAAAATGTCTGTTTGGGTTGACTCTCTTCACAAAAAAACCCTCTCTTTAGATCCAATTACACTCTTCTGAAGCCACGCTGCCGTAACACTTCTTGTTTTATTAAATACAGGAACATCTGGATGCAAAATAAACATAACTAGGGCTGTTTTATAGCAACAGGCCATCTAATGATATATTTTCTGCACCTGAGGCAAGAGATGATGAAGCGGGGGCATCGTCAGATTAAATTAAGAGTGAGACCCCTGCAGCTATCCTCAGAGTTTACTCTTTTATAGTCATTTGCTGTTTTCTCGAAAGGAGGGGGGTCAGAGAGCTCCACAGCGACTCAGCAAAATGCTTCTGACAGCAGAGGTTTATTGAGCATGACACTAAACCCAGGATGGGGTTTAAAGGAGCACAGAGAGAATATATTTCTATAGGACGAGCTTCACAGAGAGGCCAACGTGTCAAACAAGGCTTATTGAATCATGGGAATACTTCATATTTCTATTTATACATGCCAGTGGTGTACAGTAGCTAAGTATACACATTTATTCCATAAAAAGCGAATTAGCTGCAGCTAGTCCAAAACGCAGCTGCACGTTTGCTGACTGGCCACAAAAAGCGTGACCACATCACCCCAATTCTGGCCTCAGACACAACGACTGGCTTCCAATTCGGTTCAGAATTGATTTTAAAATCCTTTTATTTGTTTTTAAAGCACTAATTGGGCTGGCTCCGGCCTATATAGCTGAACTCCTCCAGCGCTACACCCCAGCCAGAGCTTTAAGGTCTGCTGACCAGCTGCTGCTGGTAGTGCCCAAGACCAGGCTCAAAACCAGAGGGCACCGAGCCTTCGCAGCAGCTGGCCCGAGGCTCTGGAACACTCTGCCCCTCCATGTGAGGTCGGCCCAGACCCTAGGGGTTTTTAAATCTACACTAAAAACACACTTCTTCTCTCTGGCTTTCTAGTTAGAGCGGAGCACGACTCCTGACTTTTCCCTGTGTTTTTTTTTTTTTTATATATATCTGTTGTAATTTATTGTCTTTTATTGTGATTGTAGTAATGTGTTTTTATTACATGTACAGCACTTTGGCTCGACCAAAAATCGCTTTTAAATGTGCTTTATAAATAAAACTTGATTTGATTTGATTTGATTTGTTAAGCATGCAACGGTTTTAGCATTTCTTTGTGCACAATTGACCTGTTGAGTGAAAAACTGCTTTCATTTTGTGTACTTTAAATCTCTCTTGTCCTCATTAGTTGAATTCATCTTGATTTGAAAAGGTTTTTGCTATAGATTTGGGACCCTGAACGCCTCTTAGCTTGGGTTTAAGATGTTGATCGATGTGATAAAAGGTAAAAACATTCCATAATCTGCTTCTCTCCTTAAAAGCTTGAGGTCACACAAGCTTCTTTAAAGAAACTATTTTCTTTCATCAGAGTGTTAAAAGGTGGAGGACTTTTAAACTCTGCTCTGTTTTTCCACCACTAGTTGTTCAAGCAAATACAATTCAAATGCCTCTTTGCATAAATCTGCAACTCATGCATCACTCAAACATCCGCCTTTCCATATCCCCTCCATCTTCATTTTCATAAAAGCCCTGAAGCAGAAGTGTATTTTGTGACAGAGAGGTGTTGAATGACTCTGAACCATCACCTGAACGGCTCCTTCATTTAAAACATGACGAACATTAAGCTGCTTCCCTGCAGAAGCTGCACAGCAATCAGCTGAGAGAACATGATTTCATGATGTAGAGTGACGCAAAATGTCTCTCCTGAACCGCTATTATCCTGGAAAGAGTTTTCATTCATGATTACAGGATCACAGCAGTCTGAAGGGCCGAGACAGAGAGCTCCTTTTAGTTTCAGAGTCACAGCAAGACAGGATTTGGTTGGTTTTATGTCACAAAAAGAGTCTCAATGTCCACAAGGAAAAATAACAAAACAGCCTGGTTTCTACAGTTTGAATTATAAACTGTTGATCCAAGTAAACAAGTCTTTCTACACACAAAGGACATTTAATTACCTATTGAAAGATATTTAAAGGAACTTGAACTATCCATTTAGTGGAGTTCAGAGCTGTTTGATTCTGAGTTATTGGGAGATTTGCTTTTGCAAAAATACTCTGGTGACACACACACACACACACACACACACACACACACACACACACACACACACACACACACACACACACACACACACACACACACACACACACACACACACACACATAGGTTTTTATTAGATTTTGGCCCAACTGTTCCCTCATATTCCCAGAGAAACATCAGTCATTATCGTTCAACTTTTCCACACAGCAGAGTGCGTCCTCTGTGGTCACACTGAGAGAGATGTATTTTAAATATTGTGTATTACAGGACATTGTTTCAGTTAATGGGAGACAGACTACTCTAACTTGGGAATGCTTCTATGATAACAGGAAAAGTGTTTTCTTAAACTGAAAGTCAATGGCGTTCTCTCTTCATGTCGAGAGGCTGTTCAGCTCCGCAGGGAGGAGAAACTACAGCGAGCTCCACTGGAGCATTTTCTGTTAGCAGTAAGTAAAGGCTTGGAGAAATAAATACATAATGTAACCTCTTTTATTATCAGTTGTTCTTTCACACACACACACACACACACACACACACACACACACACACACACACACACACACACACACACACACACACACACACACACACACACACACACACACACACACACACACACACACACACACACACACACACACACACACACACACGCACGCACGCACGCACAAGATCTCTGCCAAGGCTGTTTCCGTAACTGAAAAATGATCCGGAACATAGTGACATCACTATTGAACACTTGTGCTCCTATTGGCTAGTACTCCATCACATTATAGGAGATAGGCAAAGGGGCGGGACATCTCTCAGTGGTTGACCAATCACAACAGAGCCGGCCAGATAACCAATCAGAGCAGACTGGGCTCTGGTTTCAGACAGAGGGTGAAAAGAGGTGCGGTAGCACAGTATGAGAAGAATAAAGAGCTTTTTGAACATTAAAGCATGGAGACATGTAGAGACACTACATACTGATATACACCTGAACATCAGCAGGAGAGGACTCTTTAAAGTAGAGACACTAGATACTGATATACACCTGAACATCAGCAGGAGAGGACTCTTTAAAGTAGAGACACTACATACTGATATACACCTGAACATCAGCAGGAGAGGACTCTTTAAAGTAGAGACAATACATACTGATATACACCTGAAAATCAGCAGGAGAGGACTCTTTAAAGTAGAGACACTACATACTGATATACACCTGAACATCAGCAGGAGAGGACTCTTTAAAGTAGAGACACTACATACTGATATACACCTGAACATCAGCAGGAGAGGACTCTTTAAAGTAGAGACACTACATACTGATATACACCTGAACATCAGCAGGAGAGGACTCTTTAAAGTAGAGACACTACATACTGATATACACCTGAACATCAGCAGGAGAAGACTCTTTAAAGTAGAGACACTACATACTGATATACACCTGAACATCAGCAGGAGAGGACTCTTTAAAGTAGAGACACTAAATACTGATATACACCTGAACATCAGCAGGAGAGGACTCTTTAAAGTAGAGACAGTACATACTGATATACACCTGAACATCAGCGAGAGAGGACTCTTTAAAGTAGAGACACTACATACTGATATACACCTGAACATCAGCAGGAGAGGACTCTTTAAAGTAGAGACAGTACATACTGATATACACCTGAACATCAGCGAGAGAGGACTCTTTAAAGTAGAGACACTACATACTGATATACACCTGAACATCAGCAGGAGAGGACTCTTTAAAGTAGAGACACTACATACTGATATACACCTGAACATCAGCAGGAGAGGACTCTTTAAAGTAGAGACAGTACATACTGATATACACCTGAACATCAGCAGGAGAGGACTCTTTAAAGTAGAGACAGTACATACTGATATACACCTGAACATCAGCGAGAGAGGACTCTTTAAAGTAGAGACACTACATACTGATATACACCTGAACATCAGCAGGAGAGGACTTATTAAAGTAGAGACACTACATACTGATATACACCTGAACATCAGCAGGAGAGGACTCTTTAAAGTAGAGACAGTACATACTGATATACACCTGAACATCAGCAGGAGAGGACTCTTTAAAGTAGAGACACTACATACTGATATACACCTGAACATCAGCAGGAGAGGACTCTTTAAAGTAGAGACACTACATACTGATATACACCTGAACATCAGCAGGAGAGGACTCTTTAAAGTAGAGACACTACATACTGATATACACCTGAACATCAGCAAGAGATAACTCTTTAAAGTAGAGACACTACATACTGATATACACCTGAACATCAGCAGGAGAGGACTCTTTAAAGTAGAGACACTAAATACTGATATACACCTGAAAATATAATGTGTCCACTTTAATACAAATCAACATAAAGTCTATAAAGAAAGTCATCTAAACTCGAATGTGTCTTCTGATTATGACAAAACTGTTGAAACAAGTTGTGCAAAGTTCCTAGTATGTATTTTTTTCCTATTGCACTTTCAACTCCAGCCTTTCTCTTTGTTTCAGTTTAAAGTTGTCCCACTTACTTTTCTCTCTGCCTGTTCCCCTGCTAAAGACTTCAGTTTGAACAGCCACTCTCTCTCACTTCACTTCAGTAGCGCTGCTCAGAAGCTCCGTGCTGATCTCTAATTGAAATTGAAACCTGCTCTCAGAGCCTGCCACTCAGCGACAAACAGCTGATTGAAAGAGCTGGATTTAACAGAGTGTGTGAGACAGAGAGGAGATAATGTGCTGAATAAATAACTGGCAGGGAAAGGGGAGCTATTCGAAGCCTAAAAGTGGAGTATGTGTTGAAGTTATTAGGACCGAGAGTTTATAATTCACAGCAGAGAAGAACAGTCAAATGAACCATGTGACATCTCCTTTGTGTCTCTGTCATTAGCTTTCTTTGCCCACACAAGAATAATATTATGTTATATCTGCTTATTATATAAGATGAATGGTTTGTAATCAGTAACATGTTCATTTAACTGGAAGTAGTGCATCTGTATTCTGATATAGTGGATTATTGTGTATATTTCTTAGACTGAACATAGTTTTTTTTAACCTTTTACCTTCGCTCTTTAGCGATAAGGGTGGTGGCGAAGTCCATATGGACTTGGCTTGGCAACTGGAAGGTCACCAGTTCAAGTCCTGGAAAGACCAAGTGCTACCGAGGTGTCCCTGAGCAAGGCACCATTCCCTACACTGCTCCCCGGGCGCCGTACATAATGGCACTGCTCCTAACACTAGGATGGGTCAAATGCAGAGAAACCGTTTCGTTACATAGTACCTGTACTACGTAATGACAATAAGTTGAATCTTCTAATATCTCTATGAAACTCCCTTCTTTGATTTTCTACATGTTGTATCACACGCTATACGAAATATTATGTTTAGATGTGTGAATAATCTTATTTATTGTGGGCTAATTTCCATATAGGGAGGCGTGTGGATAGAGCCTTGGTGTTGGGATCAGGGGGTCACAGGTTCAAACCCCACTGCAGTCAGCATGTCGTTGTGTCCCTGAGACACTTCACCCCAAATTGCTCCTGTGGGGATTGTCCACAGTATTGAGTATGTTAGTCGCTTTGGATAAAAGCGTCTAACAAGTGACATGTAATGTAATGTAATATATTTCCAGAAAATAAATAAGGCACAACTTGAGATGTAGCACACGATTCTGTCTTTTGAACTTGTGTCTTTTCACGTGTACTGTGGACTTATACTTGTATATTGCAATGTCATATGTCATATTAGAGTCCAATTTGCAATGTGGAGCTTTTCCCTTCTCTCTCCTCTTTTCTATATTTCACCAAGACTAAAAATGCATCTCAAGAGTCTGCAGGTTTCTCATTAGCTCACCTTTAGCTACAGGAGGACTAATGAGTGAGTTAAGGATATAAGGAATAAGAAAAACGCTAACAAAACAAGGTAAAAAAACACCATATTTATTCCTTCTAATTAGTTCATCCTAAGAGAATATACTGCACACACGAACAGGTTAATGATCCCTGCACAACGGGGGCGGGGCGGTGACATGTATACTGTATATGGACAATCCATAACAGAGAGGGAAAGCAGGGGAGGGTGGGGGGGGGGCTCGATCGTTGCTTTAAAAGCCTCTAATCTACTTAAAGGAAAACTCCTTTACTCAATCACTAGTAAGTAGAGAGAGGATAAAGTGTACATGTAAAAGACAGGAGGCATCCATAAATCATTGGAAAACTACGAAAAAGTGTAATAAAATAACAGGAAGAGATACATCAATGTACCACAAGGAAACTAAAAGTACCTTCAGGAACATTATGAGATTAATATAGTAATAAAAAACCATTATGCAAAGCATTGATTGATGGTTATTAGCTCATTTACTACCCTCTAAGTAAACCAATGGGACATTATAGGGAAATGTAAGTTTCATATAAGTATGTTACATAGGGGAACACTGAGGAAATATACTACTTATATTATTAAACAATATATAATGGCTCTAATTTATCCTGGCTTGAATATGTGTGGCTTTATTCAATCTAAAACAAGCAGTATTATAGTAAATACAGAAACGTATCCAGTGTAAATGATAGGAAAAACGTACAGTTGGCTACCTCCATTGAAACAGTGTAATAAAATAACATGGTGAGATCCATTAGGAAACTCAGAGTCCATTACGGAACATAATTGGATTATTATTATAAATAAATAAATGTATGAGGAAAGCATTAATTGAGCACCATTAGCCTCTGCAGCCCCTTTACTACCCTCTATATAGTGCACTAATGGAATATTACAGGTAATAAGTTTGTCACATCAACTGAGAAATTACACTGCTGCTATTATAATAAAGAGTTATGTTTAATATGTTATTGCTTAGTCCTGGCTTAAAGTGTTAGACAATATGTGTGGCTCTATTAACGCCGTACTACCCTCTATAGTAAACTAATAGGATATTACAGGGAATAAGTTTGTCACATAGGGAATACAATCTGCTATAATAACAAACGCTAGTGTTCAATGTTATTATTACTCCAATGTGTCCTGGCTTAACGCATTAGACAATATGCATGGCTTTATTCAGGCTAAAACAAGCAGTAACGCGATAAAAAAAAACAAC
>NW_022987607.1:2461099-2473599 GCF_902827165.1 Trematomus bernacchii
GGGTCCCGCATGAGCTCAGATCCCTCCTTTTTTATTTTTTATCAATTCTTTTATTTTTTAAAGCTTTATACCCAGAATCATCACTTTTGAAACAGGAAGTGAAATAGAGGGATATGAGGCATGGCTAGAATGGGTGATCTGTTTGGTATTTTGAGCAAAACACTTCATAGACATGTTTTTTATATATTTGTATATATCTGAGACCTATGCTATTGCCTAAAAATAGCATGATAGGTGACCTTTAACTTAACATAAACTGTACACTGATGGTCATACCAACCATACCAACCAACATGGGCTTAATTTAAATGAGCAAATATGTGTTTAAGTAGTTCAACTATACATACATAAGCGTAAAAATGTGTTATTTGTTATTATTACACTGCACAGTTGAATACTCAATTCTAATTGGTCAATTCGGACATTCCAAAGGTTGCTAATTCTTAATAAAAGACCGTTGCTAAGGAGAAAATGTATTTGGAAGTGTTATTAGCGGGATAATGAGGAATAACACATTGAAAGCAATAGGAATACATTTAAATACATTAAAATACAACGAAAATGACTTAAAATGCAAGGTATAAAATAAGTAATCACACCACTTTTGATTGTTCAGTTTAGTGTATGTGGATTTCTTTTTTGTGGACTTTTCTTTTACACTTAGTCTTGACCTTGAATGCATCTAAGAAGAAACATGTTGAATCATGCACCGTATCTTTATTTAACCAGATAAAAAGATAAAATCTAATTTACAATGCTGACCTGGCCAAGAAGGCAGCAACGTTACACATTACATTACATGTCACTTGTTAGACGCTTTTCTCCAAAGCGACTTACATACTCAGTACTGTGGACAATCCCCACAGGAGCAATTTGGGGTGAAGTGTCTCAGGGACACAACGACATGCTGACTGCTGTGGGGTTTGAACCTGTGCTCCCCTGATTCTAACACCAATGCACAACCCACTGCGCCACACGCCTCCACCAACACATAACACAGACATATAAAATACAGAGAACACAACTAAGTAAATGAAAAAACGAAAAGCAATCACTACATTGTGCACATTTGGGACAGTAAGAAAGGTACACTACTTATTACTGCAAGAGCTGGTGGTAAGGACCTCGGACAACTTCAATTTAAAAAAGGCTATAGGGACAAGTGCCGTCAGTTTGAGGCGTGATTGAAGGTCATTCCAAGACCAAGGACCATAATGAAAAAGACTCCTTTTTCCAGCCTCAGTCCACACAGCAGGAACCTGGACCCGTATCCAGGCACTGGTTCTGAGGTTGTAAGAGTCACTAACTGGAGCAAATCTGGCACATATGTACAGTGGAAGCTTACCTAAAATGGCTTGATACATTAATAAAAACCAGTGCTGCATCCTACGCATAGTAAGTGAGGACCATCCAGTTAGGCTATACAGTGTGCAATGATGAGTCCTATAGGGTGCATTTGATATAACGCAGTGCAGTATGGTAGAGTGGGTCAAGTTTGGCCAAAACAGTGGGACAGGCAAATCTATAAATTGTATCACCGTAGTCCAGCTGGGACAGGAATAATCCAGAGACCAACCTTTTACGGGAAGAAGTTGAAAAACAACATTTAAGTCTGTAAAGGAAGCCAAGAGTGAATTTCAGTTTCTTAGTTAGAACTTCAATATGGTGTTTAAAGTTCAGATTACTGTCCAACCAAAAGCCCAGATATTTGTATGTATCGACAAACTCAACGGAGACGCCATCAAGGGTGTCAATGGAGAGGCAAGAGGACGCTGACTTGGGAGCAAAGAACATTGCTTTGGTTTTCTTACTGTTCAATAGCAGTTTCGAATCAAGAAGCGCATGCTGCAGCGTGATAAAATCAGTTTTTAAATCTGCAAGGTAACACTAGAAAATGTCCTCGCTTGAATCCAAATGACCCCAATTAAATGGCTCTACAGGGAGAAAAGACCATAAAGATTAGATAGTAGGAGATCGTTTAATTTGGGGAGAGTTAATTAGACATTTTAATGGAGTTGGGAAAGTTACACAGTCAGCCAAAAGAGAAACCTTTCAGACGTTCCCCTTGGGGCGTTTTGAACTCCAAAAGTCCTTTTCCCCTCTTGTTTATGTCTGACTTTAGTTTCTACAGTTTATTCCAGCTTACATCAAGGTCAATTATTCTCCCAGGCACATTTTTGTGCATTACAGACATTATTTATCCCCCGTTTCCTCCTTCATGAGCAAAACTCCTGACTCTCCCTGCCCCAGTGTGTGTTATTCAAGGTGTTTTCTAGTCCACAAGCCACTTGAAAAGGAAATAAATATGCAAGTTTCCCGTTGTGTAATATCATATTTAATTGAACCATTCTGAGTCAGGGAGCTATTTTAGGTTTTCATCCATTATATTAAAATACTTATATACTCTGGGCGACAGAAAAAAGCATCAGCAAAATGTGTGTACAGTCTGAGAGATAAGTAACTATATGAGTTACACTGATTCTGCAATTTACCACACGCCCCACCAGCGCCTGACATTGATGAATTACCTTGCTCCGAATATGCTGCATCAGCCATGTGTGTGAATAATAAACTTCATCATCTCGGCTCCCCCTCTTCCTCCCTCCCTCTGAAGTGACTGGGCTGTGAGTAACGAGCCGCTGAACGTGAGATTATGTTCACAACATGTTTCAAGCCTCTGTCCTCTCAAGCCTGAAACTGTCCTGCAGCCCAAACAAATATCAAGAAGATTAAGAAGCATTTTATTGGTCTCAAAGGATCATTAGCCATGTTTTTATTCAGCGCCTGAGAGGGTTTAAAACTAGACCCTGGTGGTGGTGAATGGATAGTTGGGGTCGGTCTGAAGGGGAGTGGCTTAGCTTGGCCCTGGTGGTGGTGAATGGATAGTTGGGTTCGGTCTGAAGGGGAGGGGCTTAGCTTGACCCTGGTGGTGGTGAATGGATAGTTGGGGTCGGTCTGAAGGGGAGGGGCTTAGCTTGACACTGGTGGTGGTGAATGGATAGTTGGGGTCGGTCTGAAGGGGAGTGGCTTAGCTTGACCCTGGTGGTGGTGAATGGATAGTTGGGGTCGGTCTGAAGGGGAGGGGCTTAGCTTGACCCTGGTGGTGATGAATGGATAGTTGGGGTCGGTCTGAAAAAATTCTGCTACCTAGCTTAATAATAAATAAATAAATAATAAATGTTCTCTATTCGATGTGAATTGATTATGTTAAGCTAACTATGTACCGTTTACTCATAACTGAACGATAATGATTATTTGAAGAGCAAAACCCTTTACTTTGCTATCTATTTTCACACAATCAACTAATGTTACCGTCAATAGATTTGAATCCAATAAAATATCATATTTCAGCTCAGTTCCTCTACAATCTTTCCATGTGTGTACAGTACCTCATACCAGATCCGCTGTTTGGTAATCAATTTAATATGTAACCCAATAAGCTACCAATCAATACTCATGAACTTTCTGGTTAATGATTTCTTTACAGGATTGATGAAATACATCTTTCTTTTCATTAGGGTCTGCTGAGCGTATTGATCCATTTTCTCTTCACAGTGGGTGGTTTTTCAAGCGCCCTGCAGCTCTATAGACTGAACAGACTCCTCGCTAAATGTAAATTATGAATCAGCTGACACCAGGTTTAGCCTCAGGATTATAACCTGCTGATGTAATGAGAGTCTCTCTGGGTGTTTCTCAATGTCGAGTACGCTTGCTTGGTAGCACATGTCTTCCGAGTCACTTGCTTCAGAAGCGAGGCAATAATACTTCCTGGCATTCGGAAAAACGAAGAGTGGAACAGGCGAGCAAGTGTGCAGGTGTGCGTCATATGAGAGGCCCCGCCTTACATTTTCCGCCACAGATTTGGGGAAATTGGTCCGTGCGCAAGCATTGTGGGGATTTTAAGACCCGCGGAGTCTACTCATGTGCAGCCTCGAAATGTCTCGCTACGATGTACGCCGGGCTCGGTAGAATTCCAAGTAGCTGGACATAGGAACCAGTCCTTCGGCGGCACTCGATGATGTAGTATGCTTGAAATAGTGGCTCTGGAGCAGCTTTACTCGACATTGAGAAATGGCCACTGTCATGGTTTTGGATTTATGTTTTCATTTTCCACCTTTTTTATTTTGAAATGTTTTCCTCCTTGTGTCTTGTCTGGTCCTACTTCCTGTGTTTGCCTCCCTGTCGTTAGTTTCCCTGGTGTGTCTGCTTGTCTGATTGTGTTCACCTTAGGTTTCTGCCTCCCCTGCCCAGCTGTGTCTTGTCCTGTGATTACCCTGCTGTGTATTTAAGCTGCATCTCACTTCGGTTAAATGGATTCCTTGCGTCCCTCACTTGCGTCGTTTCCCTGCGACTAGTCCCTCCCACCAGGGAAGCATGGAGAGACGCAAGGACACCACGAGAAGCAGGGAAATGAGTTTTAAGAGCAATGGGACGTCGTTTCCTCCGGAGCGTCACGTGAAGCGACGTCCGTTTGTGATGACGCCGCACAGCTGATCGTCTGACAGCAGCCAGATCAGTGCATGCGCTGCATCGTCCAATCAGTGAGCGATACACAGTAAGGGGGCGGGGCGAGTGTCCGAGGATTTCACCGGAGGATGGTCTGGTAGTTCCTCGATTATCGCTCCTCCGTTATCACTCCTCGATCCTCGGTCCTCCGGCAAAAATAAGGCCACTGGGACGTTACTCAAGATGGCGCAGACAAATCAACTTCCGGTGATACCGAGCCCGAGGAGTGAGGAAATGAAAAATAAGAGAAGTGAGACGCACCCTTAGTCTTGTCTTCCCCTGTGCTCCATGTCTGTTCGTTGTCGTTTCTCGTCTATGATACCTGTTAGTCTCTTTGCTCTTGTCCATGCTACCTGTCACGCTCCATGTTTGTTCCTGAGGTTTTTTGTCCTGATCCTTCCTCGTACTCCCCCGGTTTTGGTATGTTAAATTGTTCCTTGTTTTCTTTTGTCTTTCAGCTTGGTTTTTGTTACCTGACCTTTTAGTCCTTTTACTGCATTTGGGTCCTATTTTTCCCCAAACCCTGACACTCACCTGGTTTGAAGATCTCTTTATGATCCGGGGTCATTAATAATAATGACTCAAGCTGTTGATGAACATTTTCCCGTCACTACGCTGGAGCTTAAAACACAATTTGTTTATATACGGGAAGAGCGGAGACCTTTTGGAGAAATAAGCCTTTCTTTAAATCTTTGTCGATGCCCTTTTATAAACTCAACTGCCAAATAGCTCCAATTTAATTAGGGATTAAATAGCATTTCATTATCCGAGCCCATTTCCAAGGACTTTTGAACTTTGCATATTCATGAAAACAAATAAAAATTGCAATAACAAACACATTTGGACAGTGCAACACAAATGAAAATGCAGATATAGTTAGTCAAACATAATAGAAAAGAGCTGTTTCATTATTATTTGTTTCTGTTTATCATGGCTAGAGCATTGGTCACTGTGGAAACAGCTAATGAGGATCTCAGTGGAAATAAATCTGTCAAATAAATGCTTATAGAGAGAGGGGAAACAGGGCAAATGTCACGTCTGAATGGCATTCATTCCCACATGAACCTCGCCACCATTTACTCTTTCTAAATGCATTTTCCTTTTAAGTAGAGAGATGCATTTGTCCTTTGAAAGGTCTGGCTCTCCAACATCCAGCTGTTATTCTGAAATAATGAGTCATAATGGTCAAATCAGTTTAGAAGAAAGGCACTTTAGAGCTGAATAAATTAGGTAACTTGGTTTTAATGTGAGCTCTTTTAGCCCTTTTGTAGACATGTTCTTTAAACGTCATTTCACTTTGAATAGGAGGTGGATTCAGAAAGTATCAACCAAGGCCGAAGCATCTGCTCTATAGCCAAGGTTGTGCATGTTGAATAATATGCTCTTATTCATCCATACGTAACACATAAAGAATCTATATGTTTACAGCAACAATGGATAAAATGACTGAAGTGTTATGTGCACATGGTTGCTAGGTATGACTGAACCACAGAGAAGTATCACCTAGTTACCCTCTTTTAACCTTTGTGTCTTCAAGCCGATTGCTTTGGTTTTATAACTCCAACATTTACAAATCAGTTTCACTGCTGTCATCAACCTTAATTCAGGCAGTTCTTTCCAGAAAAAATGCCGAAACCAAATCTGCTCAACACCAATCTGTAGACATACAAAATCTGCATTGAGCTGTTGTACACATAGCTAACGTACAAGTAGCTAACGTGCACTTAACAGCCCACACGTGCTTTCCCCATGGATATATCAAGAGAAATGGATACAGCGTAAGAGGTGGCGCCTCCTTCAATCCTATGAAAGTTGGTCAGTGGCGCATGAAGTCAAAATGGTCTGAATCCAGAGCAAAGGTACCAATAGAGCTTGTGCTCTTGTGTTTTCCTTAAGCTCCGCCTCCAATGAATGGACCAAAAGAATGGAGATGGAAAATAACTCTGGATTCGGCTTTTAGCGCATTTTACAACTTTTATACCCTCATGATTTAAAGGCTTTTGAAGTGTTCGTACCGAGTAATTGATCTAGCTGAGAAAAAAAACACACTGGCCGTTTCTCAATGTCGAGTATACTTGCTGCAGAGCCACTATTTCAAGTATACTACGTCATCGAGTGGCGCCGAATGCTGGGCATTTAACATGCATTTAAACAGTCCTTCGGCGCCACTCGATGACGTAGTATACTTGAAATAGTGGCTCTGCAGCAGGTTTACTCGACATTGAGAAACGGCCACTGACAGACCTCTCTTTCACAATGTGAGTCAATGGGAAAAAGTCTTGTCAGGCCCAAATGACGACACAGAGTAGAACACAAGTGTAGTACCAACATTTGGCCTCTACGAACATTTCTTTTCCTGTAGAGTGTTATATAAGTTTGTGTGCATGCAAATGGTTAGCTGCCTGAAACACCTCCATTGGACTCCTTTGGTTACTCCCATATAAGTGTGATATCACTATGTAACACTTATATTACATTACATGTCACTTGTTAGACGCTTTTTATCCAAAGCGACTTACATACATTCAATACTGTGGGCAATCCCAACAGGAGCAATTTGGGGTGAAGTGTCTCAGGGACACAACGACATGCTGACTGCAGTGGGACTCAAACTTGCTATCCCCTAATTCGAAGTCAACCACACGACCCACTGAGCCACAGCCGCCCATTTATAATGGCTACTACTCCATACGTGATAGGCTAAGGAGCCGGACATCCCTAAGTGGTTGACCAATCACAACAGAGCCGGCCAGCTAACCAATCAGAGCAGTACATTGACTTAAAACTTTCCAACACAGAACTGAAAGACGAGTGAATTTCAGAGTTAACTTTATCCAAACTAACACAACCCCAAAAGATTGCTGAAGTCTGCTGGATGCATGAATAGGCAATTATTTTCACAAAGAAGCAGACATCCAAAGTCAGAAACTTGCTGCCAATTGATTTGCCAAAACAAGGTGATATAATAAACCGCAGAGACGCTGTGGAGTTTATAGCTTTCAGTGGCCAAAAAACGGATTAATCCTGATTTTAATCCTCTGTCTCAAAACAATCAAAAGATTAAAGTGTTGTCTTACTTTTAAAAGGACATGCAAAGCTTTTGGGAAATAGAAGCTTTCATTGCCAAACCTGTGAAAACAGAGGGTCCCTTTGTTCAGACTGGCTCAGATTCTATCTAAAGGGACGTTTTTTGCTCAAACAAACCTTCAGGCTGTATTTTTAAAGGATGAAACAAAAATGAACCAATATATTATGTACCTTTATTCCAATAAGGCTGTGCAAATAGCACCCACATGAATTAGAGCACTGTAAGGGAAGTCTCCATAGTCTCAACCTTTGTGAATTCTTAATGAAGTAATTTTATTCAAGACGAGCGCTGAGGAGAAGTGACATGCAAAGTGGCGAGGATGTGGATTTCTGAGTGGCTGTTTGTGGGTTTGTTTGGCAGCAGAAACACAGATATGAAGACGTGCAGTCCGGCTCGGAGTAACTCCAGTGCTCTGGGTTGTTTTATCTGGAGATGAGCTTGTTCAAGAAGATGTGAAATCTCTTGGCAAGCTTTCTGCATCACATCCCATCAGGGAAAAGGTCTTTCTCCGTCTTTATTGGCTCCATCTGGTTGACAAGTGCTCTGCTGCCTGTTTTACAATATTGAAGACAGGGGAGAGGAACAGAGGGAAGGGAATCCCACAAAAACCTACAATACTGTGACATTAATTTTCTTTTATGTCACAAATCACAACCTGCTCAGATGGAAAGCCTGTAAATGAAGTGACACGGCAGACAGAAGTGGACCATGGGAACTTCTCAAGGCCACGCTAATGATGCCTGGATGTGCATGAGGTGCATTAGCATGTATGTGATTGGATTTCCAGAGCAAAAGAGAGGAATGTGAATTCGATTTGAGCATGATTTGATCTGATTTGGCATGCAGGCAGGAGAGGAAAATGTCAAAGTGCACATGGAAACACAACAACGCCAGCATCTAAAGGACGGGGGAAACACAGTATAAGGTATTGCACAGTTTACCACCAGCATGACTTCAGATTGCAACACTCTGACATCTCCTGTCACACACACACACACACACACACACACACACACACACACACACACACACACACACACACACACACACCACACACACACACACACACACACACACACACACACACACACACACACACACACACACACACACACACACACTCCCCCTGACGCCAGTCTAGGTTTCAGACACGCAGTTTGACGGAGCGAGACGCACCGAGGAGCCAGGAAATGAGCAGCATATGTCCTCTTATTGTTCATTTGTTTGCAAGGTCATATTGTAACTGTAACCTGACCCCTCTTAATAATTACTCAGTGGAGACCTTCATGCCAACACCATTTGCTGCAACGTCCTGCAAAGTTAATGGGGTTTTTCTTAGAGAGCAGAGCTGATCATCGAGTGATTTTAAATAAAAGTTCTGTATATCTCAAAAATCTCCTGTGGACAGACTTTTGGGTTGGATGTCATCATAATCATAACATCGCTGCCACATACAAGCAGCACCCAGCCATAGAGAGGTGTGTGTGTGTGTGTGTGTGTGTGTGTGTGTGTGTGTGTGTGTGTGTGTGTGTGTGTGTGTGTGTGTGTGTGTGTGTGTGTGTGTATCTATCATATGATGCCACTGTCTGCCACATGTTTCTCCTGTCACCAACTGCAGGGGACATGTCATAAATGGGTTGGATTTTGGATGCCAGAGGATGTCGTTCTTGTCAAACAGAAACACTCTGGTAATGCTGACACAATGTTTCTGGTACCAGTACTTTACTATACTACTTCTTATTTGACTTTTTACTTCTTACATTTTGAACACAAATACCTGTACTTTCTACTTCTCACATTTTCCAAACAGGCTGGTTCCTTTAGTTTGAATGTGTGTTTGGTGGCGTGATCATTATTATTTAGAGTCATTGCGTGCCTATTGATTTGAACACGATCCGTGTATCCATCATTTCCTGGTCTTCTCTAAAGAAGAGGGACCAATGAAAACGTTGTCATGTTGCCGTTGTTCAGCATGGAAACATTCATTAGCTAACAATGACATTATTGTTCTATTAATATAAAGGGAGGTCAGGTACTCTTTAAAACAGCTGCTAGTTATGGGTACTTTTTACTGAAGTACATTTCAAAGCCCTCTTTACTTTGACTTGGGTAAAGAAGTTTAGTCAGTACTTCTACTTTCACCAGAGTATTTTTAAACACGAGTATCTGTACTTCTACTTGAGTAAAGCATGTGTGTACTTTTGCCACCTCCACCTCCACCTCCCCCTCACCATCTGCCACCCTGTATATTGTTACAGTACGACAGTGAAAGATGGTCAGAGCTGCTCAGAATACAGTCTGTGAATTGCAGGCTCTTGCAGCATGCAACAGTGAGTGTGCACCTTAATCAACTTTGGAATATAAATTACTAGCAAATCAGTGTCAGAAAATGACTAGAAATGACCCTGAATAGTGGTGCAGTGATGATGTTACGCTATAAACAAACTACATCACGGTCACATGACTACACAACGTTACCACCGTTAAGCTAAGCTTCCAGGTCGGAGACAATAGATTGGGAGATATTTAAAAGTAAATCAACTTCTCAGAATCCTATAGTCCTTATTATAATAATACATTGTATTTGAAAGGTGCCTTTCAAGGACACCCTACTTATTTAAATCATTAGCTCCTTAAAGGTAATTTTTAATTGCACCAGTAGCCAGAGCCAAGACCGTTGGAAAGTTAACGGTGGCTAACAGAAATGCTAATGCGCTTGCCATTAGAGGGCCAGTAGATGGGGGAAATTCAAGTTATTTTATACCCAGCAGTCTCACCATGTTGGCTTTATGTGCCACTGAGAACCTTCATAGGAATAAACAAGCACCCACTGTGTCCAGTTCTCTTTAAAGATGGCACAAACCCACAAAGCATGACTGTAGACTCTTAGCTTTGTCATTCAAAACCTTCTTCTAAATTCATGTCATGTAGAATGACCTCTGAGCAATAACTGAAGAAGAAAATATGAAGTTATACTCCTGTGCACAATCAGCAGGAACTCCTTTTCTCTTCCGGCTAAAAAAAGGACAGTAAGGCAGATTACTTTCATCAGGTTTTTTGATAAGTTTTTTCATTTTCATTTAATCGTTTATTTGAAGAGGGACAATGCACATGGATGAACACTTTAAACAAATAATGCTTCAAATGTAAACATGCCGGATTTTAGCTTTGAGCTAATTTCCATCCGTAGTCCGGTCACATACAACATTTAAGAACATGACATTTATATACATTGCAAAAATAAATACATGATATGCAGAAAGAGCAAGAGCAGCATATACAAGCACATGGCAGTACAATGTAGCAGCTACGACATATAAAGTGCAAGAGGAGATACCCCTGTGTTAAAGTGCATTTAGCGGTGATTGCACGTCTGTTTGTTTCTCAACCATTCTTTGAGTTGACCTTTGAAGCTATTGAGAGTGGGACAATCCCATATCTCAGTTGGGAGGCTATTCCACAAAGAGCTGCCTTTAATGGAGAGGACATTTTGTCCAAAAGTGGTCCGTCTGTGGTGGACTTCACAGTCTCCTCTGGTTTCTGACCTAGTGCAGTGTCCAGTGTGTTTTTTGTGGATTAATTCCCCTAAGGGAGGGGGGGCAGTCCATGTAAACATTTATAAATAAAACACATACTTTTAAAATACTTCAAATTGTCAAAACTCAAGAAATGGTGTTTTTCAAGGATGGTGCAGTGGTGGTATGAATAAGGCTTTCTGTCAAACACCTTGATAGCTCTCTCTCACAGCTGTTCTATTGGTTTCAGGTTTGTGGCACAAGCAAACGACCAGTTTGTCAAACAGTATTCAATGTGGGATAGAATCACACAGTGGAGGTATGACTTTGCAGCATTGACAGTTAAGAAAGGTCTAATTTGTTTAAAATGTTGCGAGTTGAATTTAACGGTATTTGATACTTTCTTAATATGTTTCTTAAAAGTCAAGTTCAAGTCCAATATGACTCCAAGATACTTGAAGTGGGGGACTAGTTCTATTTCTGCTCCGTTTAAAAACACATTGGATCCTTCGATTTTGACTGGTCGTTTACTGAACATCATGCATACTGTTTTTTTTACATCTAACGTAATGAATATGTAGTTAACGAGACAATTTGCATCAGGACTGAGCATGGCTTAAACTGCCATCGTAATAATAACCTGTAAAGTCCGGTTTCCGCTGCAGTAAAGCTACTTCCTGATGAATTAACACCGGTCTGCACGCTTTTATATCTGTTTCTGAGACACCGTGGCTCCCACTGAAGCCCGGTGCCACTGGCTTTATGAGGACTGTAAATCAAAACGGCACAGATATGTAATTTATTTTCTATGTCACAAAGTTTCTGTCTTTATTGGAGACTCGCGGAGATGTATGGTGTCGGTGGTGTACCTCCTTTTGGTGAGATTACAATGAATAAAATATAAACTTCTCTGTCTGTCATCAATG
This sequence comes from Trematomus bernacchii, assembly GCF_902827165.1. Lineage (NCBI taxonomy): Eukaryota > Metazoa > Chordata > Actinopteri > Perciformes > Nototheniidae > Trematomus > Trematomus bernacchii. Next base: position 2,473,135 of record NW_022987607.1, read on the forward strand.
GCGCTGATGATATAATTCCCCTCGTTATCAAGGTTGGCGTCCCAGCTGCTATGTGAAGTTATAATTAGCGATATATATATATATAACCTTAATTATGATTATCTCATTAGACATCAGCGATCTAATCAAATTATAGTGGTGTTTATATCACAGAGGGTGCGTGGTTAACTCATTAACTGTACAACAAAATTAGCTCTCTGGATACCAAGAAGGCCATGGAAACACAGATGTGATAAAAAATAGTATTTTATTAATATTTTATTATTCCTGTTGTTTATATTATTATCTTATTATCTTTTAAACATTTCGTTTTTGCACTTTTTTAACAACTTTTCAAGTGCTTTACGGCAAAGAAATGTAATAAATGAATAAAATACACATAAATAAAATCTGTGACGAGAATAGGAAAGTAGAATGGTATCATACATGGATATGGAAATTGAAAAAATAAATAATAATAGTAAT
>NW_022987607.1:2478599-2566566 GCF_902827165.1 Trematomus bernacchii
TTTGGAAAAAGCCAGCTTACTCTTTCTTTGGTTTCAGTCTTTATACTAAGCTGATCTTCGTTCGGTCTAAACTTCAAATACAGTGTGAAGACACAAGATCCATGTCCGTAATTATATCTCGACAAGGAAGCAAAAGAAGTGTATTTTCTTAAAATATCACATTGTTCCTTTAAAAATATAGCACCGTCTTTCACACATGATGAACAATGTTGACCTAGTCCAGTATTCGGCTCTCAAATGTACATATCGATTAAAATGGTGTCCGCTATTTAGTTCTGGATTCTATTAAAAACGGTATTAATACGTTTATTGACCTGCTTTAAAAGTGGGGCGTCTCTGCCTTAATTTAAAGTTACTTGGAAAAGGAACATATCTGTTATTCTGAACATGCCCTCGAGCGTCCAATCACACGTCTGACTTGATGTATCATGTTTCATTATGAGCTCACACTGTTATCTATCTCGCTAACTTTCACTGGGGGTGATTGATTATAGTTCTTCTGGACCTTGCGTCAGGACTTTCTCGATTTTGAAGGATTACATGGCTGGAAAGTGAAACAGAGATAGTCAAACTGCTGCTTACAGGCTTCAGATTTACTGGTAATTAAAATAAGATAAGGAATATTGCTCTAATCCCAAGTGTATGACAGCGTTTACATCATTCATTTTCATGATATGTCATGCTTTGCAACAGATCGAAGCAATAACGGTGGAAGTTGGGTCTGGTAATGATTTGCTGAAGTCAGATTAATCTCACCTCCCTCTGCTGCCCTACATGCTGTACCGAACAGCTGCTGCATGTCAACACCTTGCTAATCAAACTCAGGAAGTGTTTGGACAACCTTTGATCAGTTTCATCACCTTGTTCCACCTTTGAGACGCACTCACATGGCTTCAGAGGTGGGAAGTAGTGGAGTACAAATACTTCATTACTGTACTTAAGAAAAATGTTCTGGTATCAGTACTTTACTCCACTATTTATTTTTCTGACGACTTTTTACTTTGACTTCTTACATGTTGAACCCAAATACCTGTACTTTCTACTTCTTACATTTTGAACACAAATACCTGTACTTTCTACTTCTTACATTTTGAACACAAATACCTGTACTTTCTACTTCTTACATGTTGAACACAAATACCTGTACTTTCTACTTCTTACATTTTGAACTCAAATACCTGTACTTTCTACTTCTTACATGTTGAACACAAATACCTGTACTTTCTACTTCTTACATGTTGAACTCAAATACCTGTACTTTCTACTTCTTACATGTTGAACCCAAATACCTGTACTTTCTACTTCTTACATGTTGAACACAAATACCTGTACTTTCTACTTCTTACATGTTGAACCCAAATACCTGTACTTTCTACTTCTCTTATGTTGAACCCAAATACCTGTACTTTCTACTTCTCACATTTCCCAAACAGGCTGGTTCCTTTAGTTTGAATGTGTGTTTGGTGGCGTGATCATTATTATTTAGAGTCATTGCGTGCCTATTGATTTGAACACGATCCGTGTATCCATCATTTCCTGGTCTTCTCTAAAGAAGAGGGACCAATGAAAACGTTGTCATGGTGCCGTTGTTCAGCATGGAAACATTCATTAGCTAACAATGACATTATTGTTCTATTAATATAAAGGGAGGTCAGGTACTCTTTAAAACAGCTGCTAGTTATGGGTACTTTTTACTGAAGTACATTTCAAAGCCTCTTTACTTTGACTTGAGTAAAGAAGTTTAGTCAGTACTTCTACTTTTACCAGAGTATTTTTAAACACGAGTATCTGTACTTCTACTTGAGGAAAGGATGTGTGTACTTTTGCCCTCTCTGCACATGGCACAAGACGAAGAAATCCACCATAAACAACCTTGAATTATCACAAAAACGGTTAGGGTTAAGGGTGAGACTACTGAGATCGCGTAACCAAAAATATGACTGAAGAGACTTTAAAATAGGAGAAATGCCATGTTTTCCCTCATAATGTTTGTTTATTGTAGTTTGACTGGCACTCTTTTAATAAATATATCTCATTACACTCTAATCTTCTGTCATCATTTAATCCCAACTGCAGAATTAGTGCCACCATCTGTTTGTCCTAACACCTGTAGATGGAAATACACATGAATTAACATATTTATATATATATATATATATTTGGTAGCTTTTCTTGGGGTCTTATTTGGAGAAGGTTAATTGTCTTTTGTTTGTTTGAGAAGCCTAAGAATCAGCGTCGACATATACTTAAAAGACACAAATATGAAAGTACTCATTTTGCAATATGCCTGCATTCAGACAGCATGAAACCATTTACCTTAATTAAAACGTACATCCATTATCATCACTATGTCAGTTTTTTACTTTTCAATTAGAGATGATGATAATGACAGGGGTTAATTGTAATGAAGACAGTCATAATGATAATGAAGATCATTATTACTCTGATTAAGTGCATATTGCGTGGAGGTAAACGGGTGATAATCAATATAATGATTATCACACGACTATAAAATCTACTCATTAATGTTGGCATTTACATTTTTTACATAAGGTGACACTTCAATTATAATTATGTATGGACTCCATAGCAACTGCTCTTGATAAAGCACAAAGCTGTTTTTCTTACTAGAAATACTTTGGTTTTTGTTGACTTTTTAATTAAACATCACATTAATCCTCCATTAAAGTGGACCTATCATGCTATATTTGAAAAATATATTGTAGGGCCATACCTATACAAAACATGTCTGTGAAGTTTTTTTTTTCAAAATCCCAAACAGATCCCCCGTTGTAGCCATGCCTCATACTGCTCAAACCCCTCTTTTGCAGCCCTGTTAGAGAAACGCGGATCTTGGGTCCTTAGCTTGAAAAAAATAAATAAGAGGAGGCGGAGCTAATGCCTGATCAGAATTCTACCGGAGATAAAGTTAAATTCGGTTGTGATAAAACGCCATCCTGTTTAAACCACGTCAAGGATTATTTCTGAAACAGTATGGAGCTCAAATGCTTTTTCTCTTGCAGGTTTATCACAAGGTGAGTTCTTTTTTTATTTCCTGCTTTTTAAACACATGTGCTCTCCAGTACAGGTTAGCTCTGAGTGTTAGCGAGGCTTGCTAATGTAAACAAAGACGTCCAAAACATGTCAGGCATTGTTTCTGATAGCAACTTTCTGTGGGTCCGCCGACGTCACCACGGATGGACACGTCAGTTCGGATGGAAATCTGTATCCGCTCGTTGTGCCCCCGTTTTTAAAGATTTGGGTACGGAGGAAAAGAGAGAGGGTTTTATTTTCTGACGCTGCGTGAGTTCCCCGACGCACCGGGGACACATGTTTATGTATAAAAGACATCACAAAGTGCATGATAGGTCCCCTTTAAGGTTGTAAGTCAGTTTTGCAAATGGCTTCACTGCATTCATTGTTTTTAACACCTGGGTCGACGTTGAGTGACCTTTGTGGATCGATAATGATCAAAACACAGATGAAAACATTACCATGAGAACCACTCTGTGCTGATGTCACTTCCCCCCCTGTGGATTAAACAGCTCTCAGTTTATTGCTGTTTGCTTTGGCTTTTAAGGCGGATCATCGGGCGGAAAGAAGCGCTTCATAACACACACACACACACACACACACACACACACACGCTTCTAATGGACTTTATGACCGTGATGTATCCCACTGTTTCCTGCATTATCAACATTAGACCTATAGAACTGCTGGTATATAAAGCACTGATTGGTTTAGGGTCCACAATACATCTTTCATCTTCTGCTGCATTAAGAACCATTTAGGCTTTCTGACCTCAGAGTCAAAACTACGCATGGAGAAGCAACGTTCAGTTAATTGATCTAACTAACAATAAAGAGCTTTTTGAACATTAAAGCATGGAGACAGTAGAGACACTACATACTGATATACACCTGAACATCAGCAGGAGAGGACTCTTTAAAGTAGAGACACTACACACTGATATACACCTGAACATCAGCAGGAGAGGACTCTTTAAAGTAGAGACACTACATACTGATATACACCAGAACATCAGCAGGAGAGGACTCTTTAAAGTAGAGACACTACACACTGATATACACCTGAACATCAGCAGGAGAGGACTCTTTAAAGTAGAGACACTACATACTGATATGAACCTGAACATCAGCAGGAGAGGACTCTTTAAAGTAGAGACACTACATACTGATATACACCAGAACATCAGCAGGAGAGGACTCTTTAAAGTAGAGACACTACATACTGATATACACCTGAACATCAGCAGGAGAGGACTCTTTAAATTAGAGACACTACATACTGATATACACCTGAACATCAGCAGAAGAGGACTCTTTAAAGTAGAGACACTACATACTGATATACACCTGAACATCAGCAGGAGAGGACTCTTTAAAGTAGAGACACTACATACTGATATACACCTGAACATCAGCAGGAGAGGACTCTTTAAAGTCGAGACACTACATACTGATATACACCTGAACATCAGCAGGAGAGGACTCTTTAAAGTAGAGACACTACATACTGATATACACCTGAACATCAGCAGGAGAGGACTCTTTAAAGTAGAGACACTACATACTGATATACACCTGAACATCAGCAGGAGAGGACTCTTTAAAGTAGAGACACTACATACTGATATACACCTGAACATCAGCAGGAGAGGACTCTTTAAAGTAGATACACTACATACTGATATACACCTGAACATCAGCAGGAGAGGACTCTTTAAAGTAGAGACACTACATACTGATATACACCTGAACATCAGCAGGAGAGGACTCTTTAAAGTAGAGACACTACATACTGATATACACCTGAACATCAGCAGGAGAGGACTCTTTAAAGTAGAGACACTACATACTGATATACACCTGAACATCAGCAGGAGAGGACTCTTTAAAGTAGAGACACTACATACTGATATACACCTGAACATCATCAGGAGAGGACTCTTTAAAGTAGAGACAATACATACTGATATACACCTGAACATCAGCAGGAGAGGACTCTTTAAAGTAGAGACACTACATACTGATATACACCTGAACATCAGCAGGAGAGGACTCTTTAAAGTAGAGACACGACATACTGATATACACCTGAACATCAGCAGGAGAGGACTCTTTAAAGTAGAGACACTAGATACTGATATACACCTGAACATCAGCAGGAGAGGACTCTTTAAAGTAGAGACACTACATACTGATATACACCTGAACATCAGCAGGAGAGGACTCTTTAAAGTAGAGACACTACATACTGATATACACCTGAACATCAGCAGGAGAGGACTCTTTAAAGTAGAGACACTACATACTGATATACACCTGAACATCAGCAGGAGAGGACTCTTTAAAGTAGAGACACTACATACTGATATACACCTGAACATCAGCAGGAGAGGACTCTTTAAAGTAGAGACACTACATACTGATATACACCTGAACATCAGCAGGAGAGGACTCTTTAAAGTAGAGACACTACATACTGATATACACCTGAACATCAGCAGGAGAGGACTCTTTAATGTAAGATGATCCGATAAAGTGATATGACGTATTTTTCCCTACCTTGCCGCAACCCCAACAATTTACACCAATCAAATGGTTGTCTGTAGTTTGTTACAACTACTAATTTAAATGAAATGCAGTAGTGAATGCAGATCAGCACAATTATTTGGCTTACTGAAAGCTCATTAACTCACAATAGTCTTGGATTCTTAATCTTCATTGTGAGTTGTTTTGGATAAAAGCCATTGTAATCATTTCTGAAAAAAAGACATTTGAGTATAAAAAGCAGTGACATTACCCTGCAGAAATGATTGTTTCTGTACTTCTCCTCCTGCGTCGAAAATTGTCTCGTGCCGTCTGTACTGTACGCTCCAATAATGAGCCTGATTTTCCCCTCGGTATGAAAACAAGGATAGAAACAGGAGTTATTCGCCGGTTGCAACACATTTGCAAGACGTGTATTAAAACGAAAGCTGGAACAAGGCCTAATGCTTCTGGTTTGGTTTCTCATGACACAGATCCCATTAGCTGAGTAGTATGCTGGTGGGAGACTCATGGTCCCATTATGATCCTAATGCTTGAAACCCAGCAAAGGAAAGGCTAATGGTCTCTATGTGGAGTATAATAATGGATCTATTTCATGCATGTCATGGCAGAAATAACAAAATTCATCGTCTTAGAAACATATTTTTATTTGACGAAAGTATCTTTTCTCTCGGGGTCAAGTATAGGAAATACTTTACAATTTTGATTGGAACTCATTATACACACAGAAAACACAACCAAAAGCAAACGTGTTGAAAAGGTGAGATGTTAATGGAAAACATTTATGAGTTGTTTTTCAAGGTGAAATCATTTTTTGGGGCATATATTCAAACAGACATTTGATCTCCTGCCGTCGGAAAGGAACAAAAAGAGACAAAAACAAGAATCAGTGCCGTAGATGTGACTCTACTAAGAAAATGAATCAAAGCAACCTTGGTACATGGAGGTTAAAATGGCAGTGAGATTATAGCGGGTTTTGTTATGTTAAAAAAACTGAAATCCTGAAGTTCATGCTTTTCGTGAAGAGGTTATATTTACCAAACAGGCTGGTTTGAACCATGTGAAGCTGTTTTCTCTGCTCACTGATAGTAACTAATGTTATCTTCTTTCCTACAGACAACTGAAGCATGAAATACCTCAAAACTAAACTACAAAGTGGTGCAGTGATGATGTCATTTTGTAGTCCCACCAGGAAGTTAGCATCACACCGGTTCCCTCCACAAAAAACTATAGGATTTTGGAATACTTAAAAAAATCTGTGGCAAACCCACAGTTAGGATACTTACACATTTTGTTCAAAAGATTCATCTCCACATATTAACATCAGTTTGTGATTTCTTAAGCAAAAAGCTAACGTTACGCTATAAAAGATGGTCACATGACTTCATCTCACCGACGCTAAGCTAAAGGAGGCTAATGTTGGGCTTGATGGCGTTTAGTCGTCTCCTTTAGACACTTGTTAGCAACGGGCGTTAATTCAACAGGGGGGTATTTACTGCTGATTTTATGTCGTAAAACAAAACGTCAAAATCTCTTCAGCTTGTGCAGACCTTATTTTAAGGCGTCTAATCCCAAAAACTTAATAAAAACATTTGACTTCAAGGCGAGGGAACCGAAGTTTCTTGACTTAATTTCTTAGTTTTAGGACTCATTCCTGCACCACTCTGTTTGCCTGATTAGACACAACTAAGGGCAAGTGAAAACATAGGTTTTAGTTATTTGGGAGAACTTCCCCTTGGAGGCTTTACATTATAACTCAAGTGTACGTAAGCAGAGACTAAGTTAAAGTCTGTTCTTCTGAACTGTACAACAGCTATAGTAGAGGTGGTATGACAAAGTACACAAATACTTATGAAACACATGAAAATGGACATAAACTGAGAGTTCAATTGGATTCGATTCATGGCGATGCACCGTAAAGAGCTTACATTACCAATATGTTATCAAATGTACAGTACAAACACCTGGGTGACAAAGAACTGGGAAAACACATTCAAACGCCTCGATCTGCTGGTTGCATTTATGACCCTAAAAAAACTGTCGAGGAGGCCAAAGGAAAAGTTCAACTGGAACCCACAGTAAAATATTTAGCTGCACGCGTTGGCAAATCTATTCTAAACTCTTTGGCATGTACGACCATCAAAATTCAAAATGTCATTTATCTTTTACTTATCAATATAAAAAAATTGAAATAGAAAAAAAGTATCAAATTTTACGTCTCCTATGGTTTTGTTATCTTACAATAAAACGTTAACATCAAAGTGTTTTATGCCAAAAAAAAGGCTGTATATCAATGCTACAAAAACAAATCTAAGCCTTTATTTACACAGCGACACATCATTTCTGTACAGGACATTCATTTTTATTACAGCGCACATTCATGGCTCATACATCCTAAGCACACACTGACTTTTTAGGTACCGATCGTAGGGGCTGATGTTCTCGTGTCCTTTTCCTGTGACTGAGTCTCGTCACATAAAGTCATTGAGCTCTGCCTCCAGAGCAGCGGCCATTTCGTCCGCCTCCGAGCTGCTGTCTCCTCCTTCCTCGTTAGAATCCTTCGAAGACTCGTCAGCAGATCCTTCCTCTTCATCGTCCTTTTTCTCCTCCTCCTCCTCCTCCTTGGCTTCATCGTGCTTACGTTTGTGGCCCCTATGGAAATAACAAAGCTGATTTAGAAAGAGAACCGTAAAGCCTTCACCTCTGGGAATCATCTGCTCCAGAATGAAACTGGATTTATAGCGTAAACATGAAGGTCTTATTTTAAAGTGATGCCAAAATGCTAAATGTGCTTTTGGCTTTGAGTCAAATGTGAACCACACTGCTCTACTTGCTCTGATAGTGACAGGACTAGTTTGACATTGTAGCTCACTTACTGAGTTATACTCACTGTTATGTACGTGTTATACATGTATTTGTTTAAGCCATTAAACGTAATGTCATTTTGAGGTTTCATGGGAGTTTTGTGTTGGATTTAGTGAGCTTTAGAGGTGCTGCTTGGTGTCTTTGTGCTAAGCTAAGCTAGCTGTAGTTTCATACTGTACAAGGCTAGCAGACATGCAAGTGCAGCCAACTTTCCCAGTGACCTCTCAGCAAGAAAGTTATCCCTTTTCATGTATTGAATCATTTTGATGCCCCAACAAAGTTTACCCTTGTTCATTGTAACTGGTACGCAGGTACGCATGCGCGGCAACAATCTGAAATGCGTACCGTCACTTTTGTCACAAAGCGCATTTGCGTACCGACGTACATGTGAAGCTTTTCCAGAAGGCGTTAGATCACCGGACGACAGAGTCGGTCTCCGTGTGCACAGACAGGGCTGCTGTTAACGTCGGTCTGTACAGCAGCCCTGCGCGAAAACAGCTGATCACAACGTTGTACTCCACTACCACCCCCCCTCCCCCGTTGACAATCGCAAAGCGCTGTACTCCACTACCACCCCCCCCCTCCCCCGTTGACAATCGCAAAGCGCTGTACTCCACTACCACCCCCCCCCCCCCCTCCCCCGTTGACAATCGCAAAGCGCTGTACTCCACTACCACCCCCCCTACCCCCGTTGAACAATCGCAAAGCGCTGTACTCCACTACCACCCCCCCCCCCCCCCGTTGACAATCGCAAATCGCTGTACTCCACTACCACCCCCCCCTCCCCCGTTGACAATCGCAAAGCGCTGTACTCCACTACCCACCCCCCCCTCCCCCGTTGACAATCGCCAGCAGTTGGAGTACCAAACACTGACTCCAGGTGCTCATCTGAGTACCTCACTGAGAAAGTTGTGTGCACCCCTGGTAATTAATAAGTTGTTTGCTAGCGTGCTAACAGTCACCTGGTATGGTCAGTTGGCAAGTTGCACCCGAAGTATATTGCTATGTAGTTAGCTCCAATGGCTAATCAAATGGTCTGCCATCTGTGTTTACTTTTGTTTGGACCCTGAGAAAAGTATTTGAAATTATTTCAGTAAAATATAATTTGTTTTGGAATGTCCTGCTTGCTCCAATACGTTGTTTTACCAGAGCCTCGTTTCATTAATCCCTTTGGTGAAGACGATGACAAAACCTGTTTCTGTAAAAAAAAAAAGAAGTTATTTGAAGTCTGCATCTTTATACTATTTGTATTGAGATTGTTCAATCTCTGGTGTATCTTTTCCAGCTAGAAGCAAAAACTGAGCTCTCGGATTTTAAACATTGAGAAAGAATAAACCAGTTGTTTCAAAAGAAAATGAAAGCAATAGGGTTTACTCTCCAGGCGAAAACATTAAAAGAAAGCGAACAACTTTTATGAACTGGCTGTCCCCCTGAGAACCACACAAAGCAATTAACAAAGCCCTGTTCTCCTTACAGACTGTATCTGAACTCCTCCCGTGCACAAAGAGACGTAAAGCCCTCCTAAAGAGCAAAACACAAGAAAGTACTGCAGTGACGAGGGATTCAGAACAATCGGGAAACCAACACGGGGGCGAAAAAGATAGTTATATTGAACAAAGAGGACGAGATAAGACGATAATGCCTTTGGAAAAGAAAGGGAATTTGTTGGAAAGAAATCTCATTAAAATAAAAGTGTAAATGAGGCAAAAAGAAATGGACTTAAGATCTGAATCACTGGAGATGGCCACAAATCTATCCAATAACCCACATCAATACAAAAACTCATTTAAATTTCTATTAAAGAATCCATTGCAAATCCAACAGGCCACAAGCATCTTGGGTTGTAACGTCTCCAGAACAATGAGTTACTGTGAAGACCATCAAATAGACAAGCTGCTGGATTTAACTTATCATGAGGAAATAAATAATGATTGCAAAATGTAATGGCTGTGGAATAATGGCACCATCTGCATTAACACTATAAACCTGTTTTATCTTTGCTACTCCAGGTATGATCTTCTAGGAAAACGTGGCTTCTGGCACAAAGCTTTTGACAACAAAATGAAGTGTCCTGTTCAGTGTTGCCAAATCTTTACCAATGAAAATAGCTAGCACTTGCTTCAAAAGTCATCTATCGACTTCTACTCTGAGCAGCATTGGGAAGAACTAACAATATGTTGATGATGGTCTGAATTAAATGCTATATGGTCACTTGCAGTCGGCTCTTACGGCCCGTCCACACGGCGGCTTCTGGCCATTCACTTTGAATGGGGTGACGTCACGCTTTGCCGAACTGCATTGTGGTTCCGTCGCTTCGCATTGCTCGCTTCAAAAGTTGAGCAATGTTCAACTTTTGAAGCTTCAACAGAAGCGTCAGCCAATCAAATCATATGCCAGTACAAGCTCTAGCCAATCAAACCGCGTGCTTGTGTGTCCGGGGCGGGAGATTCATGTGATTGGTTGTTGGTCGAGCTTCAGACACGCCCGCCGGCAAGCTTCAACGCACGCCGCCGTGTGGACGTACCGTTAGAGAAACGGAAAGAGTCTTAGATGTGTATTATACAAGGAATAAACTCAAATGGATTCAAGATTAAACCAAACCTGATTCCTAAGCTTCTAAACATGCATTTCCTCTTTCCACTTCCACCCAGCTTCTCTCTGACATCCCCTGCATGTAGTGGCTTATTAGCATGACGCTAATGAGGTGTGTAGGGGGTTTTCTATGGTTATGGTTGAGGACTGACACTGGCTCTGCTGAGAGAGAAAGAGATCCTCTCATTAGTGTTTGGTGCTGTCAGACCGCCTCGCGAACCTGCTCAACAGCAGGCTGCCGTTGGGTGTTCATTAAAGGTCACATGTCAGCTAATATCTGCGAAGAAGCGAGGTGACAGGACAGCTACACTGGACCCCCTGCAGACCGTGTGGTGTGGGTGTGAGAGGGAAAAGGTTGCGTATGTGTTACATGATCCGTTAAGTTTTAATTTTCAGAAATCCAGGCTCTGGTCAGAGGGTAATGTGCGGCGAGGCGAGGGGGTGAGAAATGGGAGAAAATGAGGCAATCCCAAATGTACCACCATCAGTAATGTTGCCACTGCTACCTGCGCTGGTTGGAAACACGATATGAGTCACTGCATATTCATGGGCGTCACTTTGTTAGAAAGTGAGGGGACACTTTTTTCAGATTAAAAAATCAACTACTTCATTAAGCGCCTCCCGTACATAATGTACATACACTTATAATACTTTTTTGACAACTAGCGCAGTAACTCAGCTGCAAAGCTGGAGCAACAATATATTTACTATTCTCTTTTGAATTATTACTAATATTAAACATGTCGCAGTTCCAAGTTGCAATACTTGGGTTACCAGAAAGACACCAAAACAGTCCTGGAGATTGTACAAGTTCTCTTGTGCAAATAAAGCTCTTCTCACAGTGTACAATTCATTGTGCACACTATTTCCAGAACATTTTTTAACAAATGATCCTAATGCATGTGGTGCGGGACAAAATTGGCCATTCCCAAGAGGGATGGAGACATTTCCCCAGCGTCCCCAGTATAAATGATGCCTGTGAACACGCTGATAAGATGAGTACAAACCTCACCATCCCTCTCTCATTTCCAAATAGTAACAGTTGAGACAGCGGGGGTGAGGTCCTCCATCGCTTTGTGCCTCGCATCATTACATCCAATCTAAATCCTGGTCTTTTAATCCAACCACCCACAGACACACATGCTCCCACCACGCTCACTCATGTCGGCTTCAGTTGTAATCCCTTCTTTATTACATTTCTTCTGCTGGTTAAACTGCGCCGCCACGAAGGGAGCCTCAGCTTTATTTACATTTGAACAAACACACCTCTGACAGAGTCGTCTTTAACACATGACGTGACTACATTTGGAAATGTACGACTAGTTCAAACTTTTTATTCATAACCTGCAAAATGTAGGCCGATACAAAACAGAACGACAGAACAATGGACCATTTATTGCAGGAAGGGAAAAAGTGCTGTAAGTTTCCACCATAAAAACATGTTTTATTCTTATTCTGGTAAGAAGTAGGGATTATGGCGGCACGATTTGGAAAAAAATAACTAATTGCGACTGAAATCAGAGACTGGGATCGTTGCTATTGAGAAATAATTAAAAACAACCACAGTCAGGATATTTTATAGGAGGATCTGTACCAAACAAATATATTATAAACTAGGGCTGTGCAATTAATCGTATTTTAATCGCAATTACGATTTTGGCCTGCCACAATTACGAAAACAACATAATCGAAAAAAACAATTATTTTGCTTTGCTAGGTTGTGACAGTGCAACATATTTGATCTCATTAATTTTGGTCTCATTTATTTGTATTTATCATATTTATATATGTTTAGTAGCTTGGGGAAGTGCGCTCCAAAATATTTGTTGATCTTGTTTATTGGTATTTATTATTTATTTAAATGTATCATTTATTTAATTTATTTTTGTATTGGTTTTTCAGTTGAATTATACGTTCAGGGTAATCAACAGTTAAAAAGATACTGTTCAAATTATTATTTGTATTTGTTTTAAAGGTCAATAAATGTATTTTTCAAAGTCAATGAATAATCGTATTTAATAATCGTGATATCAATTATTGACCCAAATAATCGTGATTATGATTTTTGCCATAATCGCACAGCCCTAGTATAAACTGCGTTTTGATTAATTGTAGAGCTCTATAAAAAGGGATCCACCAATTCAAATTGCTGCATAAGTATTGGGACAAATACTGATCTTAATAAGCAAGTCACCTATTGGCCAAACGTGCCAATCAACATCTAACAAATCTTTTTCATCATGTCATAAAAGGATGTACTTACGCTACTACAGTAGTAACATTCACTCAGTCACAGTGGGAACCGTGGCCTTTACGTTACATTTAAAAGATCCCAGTGTGCAAATATTTGAAAGTTCAACACCTACCCTTTGACAACACAAAATCGATCGCCCTCTGCCACCATAGAGGGTATTAAATCCCGTAAACGCACCTCGAGGAGACTAACAGCGAGGATAAATAAAAGGCACCCAAAGGTCTACTGCCACCCGAGAGACTGCTTTGATCATTTTAAAGAAAACCAAAAGACCATGAATATCTTTACACCATTGCGAGATACCCCCATACAAAATACCACAAATCTGCAGGTAGCAAGGGGTTGAATATCTTGAAAGTTATTAGGACTATCCTCCTTAAAAATCCATTGCAATGTGGATATGGATTGCTGATTTTAATTTCATGAACTTGTATGATGACAATAAAGAAATTAAGTTCAACCCATCCAATAGTAGTTATTAGAAATTGTAGATATTTCAGTCTGGACCAAAATGTTGAATTGATCAACCAACTAATTACATGACAACTAAGGCTGGAGCCACACGAGGACGATAACGCAAACGGACCGAAATCGTTATCAAAAAAGTATTCCGTCCACACGCAACAGGCACCAGAAACGTGTCCCTTCACACAAGACCGCTCGAAAGCGCTGGCGACGCTGTAGTACATATGCCGGGCCTGTAAGTGGCGCTGTACTTCGGCCACAAAATACACCAAAAGCAGCGAAGAAGACTTCTCGCGCATGCATGGTTGCCCTTCTGTTTATTCTCCGCGCTGGATTTAGCAGCACAGGTGGGGTTTCGCCGGTCAACATGTTCGTTAAAGTTTAAATCTTCCGGACAAAATTAGAAAAGTGCCGGTCAAAGGTCTTCTTTGTTATTTATTGAGCTTTAAGACAAATTGATAACGACTCTATATAATAATATAAGAATAATACACGGAGGACGGAGCCTCTCTTTTCCTCCCCCTCTCCTGACAGCACGTCCGTATCCGTGGTCTCATGCAGCCGACTGATCCAGTAATGAGTGACCCGAAATAAACATATTTATAACTAGTTTAGGTAGTTTGAGAGGTCATTAAAATAGCTAAGGGTGATGATCTAACTTGAAGTGTGTGTTTTGTTCTGCTCATCGCTCCATCACAGCGGGCGGAGCTGCAGGCTATCATGCAGAGCTGCGTGTCTCCTCTCCTGTCCGATTAGACTTCACTCGCGTTTATGTCCATATCGATCAAATCTAGCTGGAAGCTCCTGCTGGGTGCACTGTCCTGCGAGATACCGGGACCTGGCTTGAAACACTGGGGCTATTGCGTCATCGTTATCAGGACATGATCGTATAGGTGTAAATACGGAGCCGTTTGGCCCCCCAGAGCGTTTCGTTCGCAGATCTACCCTCCTTGGGACCCGTTATCGTTATCTGCGTTTCCCTGTCGGCCTCGTGTGGCCGAACCGTCTATCTGATAGAGAACTGTAGCGGATACGACCGTTATCGTCCTCGTGTGGCTGCAGCCTAAATCTATTAATCAACACATTGAAAATTGAATTCAAAACCAAATCGTGAAAACTGATTAAATGGAGTCTACACCACCTTTCTCATCCAACACATAATCTGAACACTCAAGTTACCATCTCACCTTTCCTAAAGCCCAAAGCGTTTTGATGAATTCATCCTTCAAAGACCTCAGTATGCTCCAAAGCTCGACTCCCTTTAAATAAAGTGCAGTCCTATTGTTTTAAGTGGCTCCCTGGAGAGGTTGAAGGCTGATCCAAATACCAAAGGGGAGAGGGGGGCTTACAAACCAATTTTGGAGAGATGAAGGCGAGATGGATCACCAGCTTGAAAGACAATATAACCCAAAGATTTTCCAGAAGCAGACATTCTCAGTTATCCTAAGTTTCCCCGTTTGTATCCTTTATTTATTGGATACACTATGGCTGTTTAGATAGTTGGGATCTTACAAAACACTCACTGTAAATATTGTATTATCTCATCTGACACTGAAATACACCTATCTCTGATCTGGTAGTGTTCATTTAACCCAGGGGTGTCAAACTCATTTTCATCTCGGGCCATCAGCATCATGGTTGCACTCAAAGGGCCGGTTGTAACTTTAAGACTATATAAAAAATACATATATAAATGTTTAATATATATCAAATAATGTATTATATTACATTATTGCCTCTGCATTGGATTAATATCAGATAGGGTAATAACTTCATAATTAACTACGTCTGAAAGGAGAAGTCTGGGGCAAAAAATGCAAGTCTCTTCAGTGAGAATGTCACAAAATGATTTAAAAAGAAAAGCCAAATTCTGGAAAAAAATTCAAAATCCCCAAAAATAAATAAAATTTTGGGAAAAAGTCAGATTCTAAGAAAAATGTCAAATTTGAGATGCATTGTGGGACATGTACATCGGCATGTAACCGTATAATAAACATACTGTATTCTTTGCAAGCTCTTGTGGGGCCACATAACATGAAGTCACGGGCCGGATTTGGCCCCCGGGCCTTGAGTTTGACACCACTGATTTAAACTAACAATCTTTGTTTTCTATGTGGAACAAATCTGCTCAAATCATCAGTGTTTTAATCAGGATTTAAAATCAATTCTGTCAAAACACCTTCATTGAAATTGTACTTCTTACTGGAAATCTTAGTGGAAGTTTTGGCAGTAAAGGACGATGTGACATTGCAGAGAATAGCTGTTCACAATGCACTTTTAGTGGCACTTTTAGTGGTAGAGGATAATTTAGACTTGGTTATATGTATCAGTGAGATACAATACAGAAACACTGGCTTGTCAAGAAGTTGTAAGATGTTGACAGTTGCATAATTCAGAGCACTTTCAACCAACCTGCTATCAATCATAAGTGTCGAGGCGGCACCCACCGATCAACTAGTAATCATCAGGGTGAGTTCTAGTTATTTATCCTACTATAAAGGTCAATGACTTGGGAGAAAACTGGTAACATTCTTGGTGAAATCTGACATTTCCAACTCCTTCCAGATGGTATGAAATTAAACTCATGCAAAAAACTCTATTTTGTTCCTCAGAAAATACCACAAATGTCAGATTTGATGATGCAAAAGTGTGTGTTATTATACACACAGATGGTAAGGTTATTACTTTGAGTTGTTATTATCTCGATGTACTATGATTGCATTACGGGTGTCGAGAGGAAACGCTGCTGAACACCTGCTGGTGAACAAACAGCCTGCAGCTAGATCTGCCTCAACACACCATTACAGTTGCATAAGTGATATAAAATGACTAATATAAGTTAGGAAAATGGCATCTGCCCCGAGTCAAGATGTCTTTCCATGAGACTGTTTGAATCCAGGCAGCACTAACATGGCCAAGAGGAGCATTCAGTAGGGCTAAGATGGAGAAAGACTTAACAGATCGGACAAAATAACAGTTTAACCTGTTAAGTCCCAAAGCCCCCGTCGGCGGGTCTTTTTTTTTTCCTAAAAAAAGATAAAGTTTATTTTTTATTTTTTATTAATTCTTTTTCTTTGGATGGAATGAATACCTATGGTGATAATTCAATGTAATACATCATTTTTATAGTCTGGTACCTGAAAAAGGTCAAATGGCACTGATGGAACCAGATGTACCCAGATGTGCCGAAAGCTTATTCCGCCTGGAACTTTTTTTTGCTAAACCTCTCTAAAAAGGTCACATTTAACTTGTTTTGCCTCAATCTTGATACAGGGTACTTATTATATGTTATAGTTTGGATTCCTAAAGCTTTTAGTCTACCATCCCATCATTCAAGGGTGGTTTTCACTATAAGTAATGTTTTTTCTTTAGGCGGAGGTAAGAATTTACCTTTTTTTACTATGTTCCATCTGGATTTACTCTGACTGAGAAAAATCTATATTGATTCTGACACTTCTACATCCAACTCACAGATGTAACCTTGCTTTGATAAAAGAAATTATTCATATAACCCTTTTAGAAGTGAAGTTGTAGTCATTTGTTTTGGGCATGTCATTTTCGAGCCTGAAACCTGAAAAACAGGCTCGGGGCTTAACAGGTTAATCTTGTGATGAATAGTCGCCATCAGTGCTGATAAAGTAGTGAGCTTTTACTGAAGCTCAAAACTGCAAACTCTACCAAAGGTATCTCAATCCAGGGCTGGTGAGGAAGTAGGCAGAGAAAAATGAGGAGAGGAGGAAGCCCTTTAAAAAGAAAATACATCAAACGCTACTGACAACTCAGCTTAGAGCAAAAAGGCAAACGGAGGAAATAACGTGTGAAAGAGGAAGAAATGGAGCACGAACGAGGGAGGTAATGAACTAAATAATGAACTCAACTTCAAGGACTCAAATCTTCTTGTTTTTAATGCGAGGTTTTCTTACAGTCTAGAAGGGTCAGCGCCCAAAGCCCTCATCCTAAGAGATCTGAAACCATTTTTCCAATAGATCTACGGACAGTATTTGGCAATCAGGTTTGGACATTCTCAAATCAGAAATGTAGGAATTAAAGGGGACCTATCATGCAAAATGCACTTTTGTACGTCTTTTATACATGAATATGTGTCCCCGGTGTTCCAGGGAACTCACCAAGTGTCAGAAAACACAACCCTCTCTATTTTCCTCCATACCCAAATCTCTAAAAAAGGGGCTGCAACGGATCTGATAAAAACTGATCCAGATTTGAACACTGTCCTGACGTCAGGACGGTGGCGCTACGGCTATTGGGCCAACTCCACCAATCAGGAGGAGACAGCCACGGCCATTGCCGTTCGAAAGCGCTGTAGTACATATGCCAGGCCAGTAGGTGGTGCTGTTCTCACAGAATCTGCCCTTGCTAAAACAGGGCTAAAAAATGTCAAATTGAGCAAAATGAGGCATGGCTAAAATGCATGATCTGTTTGGTATTTTGAAAAAAAAAAGTATAAATATGCCTTATATAGGTATGGTCCTACACTATATTATTCAAATATAGCATGATAGGTCCACTTTAAGTATGAAGACATGGCACAAAAGCTGTCATGTAGCTGGTTTGTTACTTTGTTGTTAACATGAGTCTCTTACGGAGCGTCCACACCAGAGTTCCCGTTAGCCGGTAATTACCGGACAATGACCGGTAAAATATGCTGAAGTCCGGCAAATCTAAATCTCTCCGGTCAAAATGTCCGGTCAAAATAATTTTCCCTTAGCGCAATACCGCATCAGTTGCGCCACTTATGTGACAGACAAGAATAGTATGTGACAGACAAAAGAGTATGTGACAGACAAAAATTGTCAATTCTAATGTCTAACACTTAATGTGGAGAAAGAGATGTCCTGTATGGGTTGATTGTGCGTTGATCTGTTGGTAATGCCTCGGGGTTCCGGTGGGCATGTAAACAAATGCATAATGCTGCGCTATACTTTGTGGCCTCATCCGGTTGCATAGCGACGCTTATTGTTTAGGTGTCTTTTAACAAGCAGGTAGTCATATCATTAGCTAGAACTAGCTAGATCTGATCGATATGGACATAAATGCGAGTAAAGTCTAATCTGACAGGAGAGAGAGATCGGCTGCTGCTGACGAGTCGACACGCAGCTCTGCATGATCCCCTGCAGCGGCGAGCAGAGCAAAACACACTTCAGGTTAGAAAATCACACGTAGCTATTTTAATTACCTCTCAAACTACCTAAACTAGTTATAGATATGTTTAGTTTTACTGTCGGGTCACTCATTACTGGATCCGCGAGCTGCATGATACTGACGGGCTGTCAGGAGAAGGAGAGAGCGCTCCGTTTATTATTCCCGCGTTTTTGTAAATTACTGTACACTTTTGAATAATGTAGTTAATCTACTATAATTAGTTTGTTTAATGTCGAATCATATCAATTTGTTTTAAAGCTCAATAAATAACAAAGAAGACCTTTAACCGGCACTTATCTAATTTTGTCCGGAAGATTTCAACTTTAACGGACATGTTGACCGGCAAAAAAATATTCTAACGGGAACTCTGGTCCACACAGCAGCGTTAAAAAAATCCCCAAGCTTCAGATACGCCCACCTCCAAGATTTTTTTAACGCTGCTGTGTGGACGCTCCGTTAATGTGACTTAGTTTGTCTCATGATTTGGAGTTGGCTCAAACCCTAACCCTAAATCCATCCATCTTTCACTGCTTATCCAGGGTTCGGAGAAAGCTCAAACCACATCAACTGGCTCCGTTCTACACCAAGAAGCGCCGGTTCTACTTCGAGTATCTTCCGACTTATCTTATCCCCAAGGGAGATGTCATCCGCCCTCAAGAGAAAAACCCATTTCAGCCGCTTGTATCCCCAATCTCGTCCATTTTGATCATGACCCATCCTTCATGACTATAGGTGAGAGTAGGAACAAAGATGGACAGATAGAGAGCTTTGCCTTCTGGTTCTTCTCTCTCTTTGTGACAATGGTCCAGTAAAGCTACTGCTGCTTTGATTCTCCGACCAATCTCACGCTCCATTGTCCTCTCAGTCGAGAAAAAAGACCCAGAGATACTGGAACTCCTTCACTTTGGGTAAGGACTCGAGTCCATTTATCCATTAAATGAACTGATTTGGTCCTTTGTGTTCTCAGATACAGTTTCTCGTGGTAGGTTCAGGGACGCAGGGCATGTGTGAAAAAGACTATACTAAAGACATGAATAACTGACCTTGAATAAGATCAATACAGTATTCTTTTCAGACTTCACATTCGTTTTCCATGCATGAGTCGATAAGTTACAATCGGAGCTGCTGTCTCTGTAACTCAAAAGGAGTTGTGGATCCAATGCTTTTTCTGTTTACAGTCTAATTGCAGCCTGCAGAAGGGATAGTAGCATTGCAGGTCACTTTTCATCACTCGCTGTCCCCTATAATCCCATATCATTTAAAGCAGATGTGTCAAACGCAGATGTATTCAGCTTTATACACTCCCTGATGTTTTTATCAGCTCAATATGCAGCGAGCTGATAAGCGGTGCAGTTAAACGATTGTTTCTCATAGAGATATCATCTTCCCCTGACTCTCATTATATTATCCTGCTATGAAAACTGACAAACAGGAAGATAAAAGGACGGCGCCAGTGTGGGGGTTTTATGAGATACGTGTCAGCTCTTTCAAAAACAAGCCGACTTTCTACTGTGTCGCAACAAAAATGAGAAACAGAAATGCATGACAGTGCAATAACAAGGATTAACACAATAACTAAGTTGTTTTTGGAAGCATCATCCTTTTAATGCCTTGTGAAAATAACATGTTGTAAGAGATTTTTAGGAAGGACACTCATAGAAAAATTCTTCCTTTGTGTTATTATCCCTCTGGCATGTCTCAGCACTGACTGTTAAAGCAAAGAGGGAATCTTGTATTGAAAAGAATATCTCTAAAAGACATCTGTTGGTTTGTGTAACGCAAACTGCTGAAGCTTGAAGAGATATCTGAATGATTACAGCAAGCAATATCTGTTTCTATTAACAAATGGGTGTTTTTCTAAAATACAGACTATATATTGTAAAGCTAACCATTAACATGAAGATTATATAGGTCCTAAAGTTTAAAGGTGGGGTAGGTAAGTTTGAGAAACCGGCTCGAGATACACTTTTTGTTATATTCCATGGAATGCTCTTAACATCCCGATAGCAATGAATATCTGAAGTGCTTTGACAAAAAATTCATAAATAAATATCATCTGTGGAAGCTGTAGCGCTGTAAAAAGCACGACCAATCATCTGAGCCGGTCCGGCTAAAATAACTGGATGGCCTACCTGCCTGTCAGCCTTCCATCTGTGCACAAACTTATCTCGTGCCCTCATTGGTCATGTGCGCGTTCGTGTGTGTTGGAGGAGGGGCTCTGTAAGGAAGTGGCAGATTTTTTCCGGCTGTGTATTTTCAAATTTTAGCGATCTCGAGCCGGTTTCTCCAAAATTACCTACCCCACCTTTAAGAATATACTAAATTGAGTGAAAAAACGCAAATGCATGTCAAAAAGGTTCAAGACTCTGAAGGAAACAACATACTCTTATTTCTACCATACAAGAAACCTGCATTATTTTGGCCACTTATCTCTATGTACGGTTAGCTGCAATGTGTCGCATAAAGGAATACTAAGAAAGATCTGCCCAATTAAACTTTAATGGTCAAGGCTCTTTTCCACATTTGAAACTATTTGATCGAATGGTAGGAACTGTGCGGACTCAAACAAACATTTTCTGTGAGTTGTAATACGATTGTCATACATACGAGATCCAATGTTTTCTTGACTCAAACAAGTAATGATGTGCAGAGTTTGAATTACTCAAGGCTTTAGGAGTAGCCCTCTCTTTTGTGGGTGGGAGGTTTTTGTACACATGCATGAACGCGTCCGCCTACATGCAAAAGTACATAGCATAGCATCACAAAGAAATAGAATAATTGATCGAGCGTGACTATGGTATGCTTTGCTTTGATAAAGAGACCAGACCTATGATGCATCCCATGACTAATTATGGAAATGCTCACAGCCTTAAATATTGACGTCACTGAGAGCCCTGCCAAACACTGCATGAATTGACAACATGTGTGTTATTGGACACACATTAATTGGAAAATGTGATAAAATAAACATGTCGACAAGTGCAATATTACTGTAAGAGCCTATTTGAAATATCTAGAGCCAAAATAAACAGGAACAATTCAGTTCCCTGAGTGTATGTAGGTTACTTGTAGACTTTGCCTGCATTGTGTTGTACAGGAAACAGTTAATACAAAAACAACTAATATATGACTCTGTCCTGTTGCTGATACACAGGTAATACTTCTGATATTTACACTTGACTTAACGTAAAGTTCAAACTTTCTTTACACTTCACTAGACCATAGATCTCACACACACAGAAGAGAAACCTTGCTCACAGTGAGGTCCCACAGCAACGAGCGTCACAAAGGTGTGATGCAGTGTGTCAACGGTGTGATTCACTGCCGGTGTCATTTATATCTCCTCAGTCACCATGTCTGCATCAAAACACCCCCATTTCTGGCTCATCCCCAGGCAGCAGGATCAGATTAAAGACCCCAGGCGTCCTTTCATATACGGTACTTCTTTCTCTCCGTCTACTGCCAAGTGAGAAAGCTGTAGGTATCTTTTCACAGGAGCTCCAGACAGATTTGGACTACTTCAAAGAGTAAGAGGGGAACAAGCTAAACTTACTGCTGCTCTACTTTCACAGGTTGGCAAGGTGGCAAGGTGGGACATTAGTTGAAGACACAATCCCATAAAGGAGGAGATCCTTGGGACAAAGCGTTCAATTCGGCAAAATGTCAGTCTGTGTTTGAGAAAAGGGACTCTTGAAAGAAGACTTGAATGCTAAAGATTGGGATAACTGTGATTATTTTAAAAGGAAGTTCTGTTTGGGCCGGTTCCAAAGCTGCTTAATATACGGTACTTTTTTCTCTCTGTCTGCTGCTAAGTGGCAGCAACGTTTTTTGAGAAGGCTGTAGGTATCTTTTCACAGGAGCTCCAGACAGATTTGGACGACTTCAAAGAGAAAAAGCTAAACTTACTGCTGCTCTACTTTCACAGGTTGGCAAGGTGGGACATTAGTTGAAGACACAATCCCATAAAGGAGGAGATCCTTGGGACAAAGCGTTCAATTCGGCAATAAATAACCATTAAAGTGTCGGTCTGTGTTTGAGAAAAGGGACTCTTGAAAGAAGACTTGAATGCTAAAGACTGGGATAACTGATTATTTTAAAAGGAAGTTCTGTTTGGGCCGGTTCCAAAGCTGCTTAATTCATTTATAAGCTCAGAGTGTCCCTGCTCATGAAATATTGAGACAAGTTTTCGCTTTGGGGTTTGGCGACTGTGCACTTTATATGAGATATGCAAACAACCCGGCTGTCTGCTTTACCTCTCACAAGTATTACTTAAGCAAGCTGACGATTAAAGGTGACACATGAAAGCTCGGCTGAGGAATGATAGTCATATTAGTAGATAGAAAAATAATAAGGTTTCAAACCACCTCAGATGGCGATGACATGTTTTGCCTGAGTGCCCTTGACGGTGATAGAAACTCAATGTAAATGCAGTGTTAGTCAAACAAAGTAATCAATGATTATCAACACGCTTCACTTCATGTGTTTGTTCCTAAAGGGGAGTGACTTTGTGTCCAGTCATTTGGAAAAAGTTAATTTCTGCTAACAATCCCCCAATGCAATGTGCCCTTATTTTAAATATTGGAAATGTGTCATTGTGCAACACTACAGCTGCAAGGGATGATGCAAAATGCTTTCATCTATGAGGATTCATGTATGTCTATAATCTCAGTTAAAGGTGGGGTAGGTAAGTTTGAGAAACCGGCTCGAGATACACTTTTTGTTATATTCCATGGAATGCTCTTAACATCCCGATAGCAATGAATATCTGAAGTGCTTTGACAAAAAATCCATAAAGAAATATCATCTGTGGAAGCCGTGATACTGTAAAAAGCACGACCAATCATCTGAGCCGGCCCGGCTAAAATAACTGGATGGCCTACCTGCCTGTCAGCCTTCCATCTGTGCACAAACTTATCTCGTGCCCTCATTGGTCATGTGCGCGTTCGTGTGTGTTGGAGGAGGGGCTCTGTGAGGAAGTGGCAGATTTTCTCCGGTTGTGTATTTTCAAATTCTAGCGATCTCGAGCCGGTTTCTCAAACTTACCTACCCTACCTTTAAATGGGAGTTGTTGGACACAGTTTCAGAGTTACATGAGATGATTGAATACTCTAAATATGAAGCTGGAAATAGGAGGAAAATCTAGCCTGGCTTAGTCTAAAGTTAACTAAATCTGCCTATCAGCAACTATAAAGGTTACTATTCAACATGTTTTGATATGGTTTTAGGGAAGATTATGTTCTGGACTATTTCTTGTTCGAGTGCTAATAGGTAGATTTTTGTTATATTTGTTCAAAGCTAAGTGTCTACATTTTTTGCAACATGAGAGTAGTGTCAATCTTGTCATCTTACTCTTGGCAAGAACGAAAGGAAAGTGCTTTTCCTTATCAGCTATCTACAGAAACCTGTACCGGTTGGGTTGCATCTATAAAAAAGGGACAAAAAAGAGAAACATAAAAGTAGCTGTCTCTTTAGAGGTTGAGTTCATACAGTGGTTATACTGTAAGGGAATTACGATATTGATTTAAGGTTGAATTCAAAGAGCTGCTCCACTCTTTGTGAACAGGATACCTGCTGAGGCACGACGCTCAGATGCATGTTCTTTGATTGCACATAAAATAGAGTTTTTAAAGTCTCATCTTGGAGATAAGGTATACAAAAAAAGGATGGATGTTGAGGAGGTTGACATCACTGAGGATAATCAAAATCAGGAATACACACTGTCAGCTAAGACATCCGCATTGAAACAAAACCCACGGAGGAACTCATGATTGAAGTGAAAATGGATTTTGAACGCTTCCATGTAGGTTTAATAATAATGCTCGCAGATCGGCTTATAAAACACTTCCAAGCCCCCGTGTTCCTCATCAGTCATCAGTCGATGTCGTGGGTGGCGAGTTCTCAACAGCGTCTCAGGTCAAAGAATTTCCTCCCAATTGCTAATTGCCCCACTTTCGATGATGTGGTGGCTCCTAATGAGGCACTCTTCACTTCACACCTCCATTGTTGGCAGTCAGGGCCCACTCTCAGGGTCTCCATCAGCTGTGGGTAAAGTGTGACAGCATATGTGATAAGAGGTTGGATATTTCCCCATTTAGAAACAGACTTTTATGTAAAAGCTTCCCTGCATTTCGCTGCTTTACTCTTCTTTGTCCTTGAGACAACTAGAACACGTACAGCAGGTTTCAAGCAACATTCAAATGCATCAAAACTGCAACCCCTGATTCATTTGAATGAGACCATAGGCGCTTTCACACCAGTACTTTTCCCAGGAATAGTTCTGATAGGTCCTGGGATTTTGCGTTCACACCAAAAAGATCTGGAACTAAAACTTTTTTTGCAAACCTTTTCACCCCTTTTTAGTGAGGTGGGACTTTCTTGGGGAGGAAAAGGTTCCAATTTCTGATTGGCTGGGCGGATTACAAACCACGCCCCGTAAAACGCTGAAAGGTTTTTGTGAAGCCGCCATTTTATTTGCTCGCATTAGCATTATTAGCATTAGCATTAGCCCAGCACACCAACGGAGAGAGACTAATTTATGGCAACACAAAAGAAAACATGGGATCAGTGGAGATGAGGAGGTGTCGGCGCTTCTGGCGTTTTACTCGGAAGGCTTCAGTAGAAGCCAGTCCCCATCTCCGGGGACTTTCGGCCGGGGACTTCGGGTGGCAGTATACGCCGTGAAGTTGTTTGCGGCCTGCCAGTAAACCCGAAGCAGAAGAAGAAGAAGAAGTGACGTCAGCGGCTTCATTTGCGCAATCCTCCCTCAGGGACTTATTCCAGTATGAACGCGATCTACTAGATAGTTCAGGAACTAAAGATTTCCGGGGGACTATTCCTGGGAAAAGTACTTGGTGTGAAAGCGCCTCATGGTTTGACTGGACACCAATAGAGGTTGTCAGGCAAAAGAGTTTAACTTAACCACTAACAAATCATGCAGAAACAAGCTTCATTGGCTACTCAAATACATGCAACATTTCCTGTCTCGTTGTGAAAGATTATTAATGGCTTTTCTGGGAAGAGGACTCAGAAAATAGAAATTAATCTGTGCGTCTTTGCAAGATATTTGGTCGAGAACAGAGGTTTTCTTATTGGGAATCATGCCTCTGGAGGTACAGTCCTACCTTCTTGTGTTGTTTTAGCACAAATGATCAATAGTGCATAATGTTGCGTGGTTGTGAAGACATGCTACATTTAAACCAGGGACTCCTCACCAGCCAGTGTTTTTACATCCGGGGCGTTTTCCAAAAATATGCATTTATTATATTCCATCATGCTGCAACCGTCACAAAAATGTCCCTCTGGGATTAATAAGGTATTTTTGATTTGATTTAAGGAACGTAAATCAGGCTCAGTTTCCTTCAGAATTCGCACAACTAGATGCTGACTGGTGAATATATAAAATCAATGAAAGGTCCTGACAAAGATGGCAAAAGTAACTCTTCCATAATGCAGAAAACTGTATACTGTATTCGCCTTGGTGTGAGGAAAAAAAAAGCTGATGCATGCGTGTACGTTTGGTGA
This sequence comes from Trematomus bernacchii, assembly GCF_902827165.1. Lineage (NCBI taxonomy): Eukaryota > Metazoa > Chordata > Actinopteri > Perciformes > Nototheniidae > Trematomus > Trematomus bernacchii. Next base: position 2,505,033 of record NW_022987607.1, read on the forward strand.
CAAACAAAAGCTATTACCAGCCTCTCACTATCTCTTTGCTTCACAGTGAGATCAATCAGAACGAAGAGCATGAATAAAAGAAACTGCCTGCATCACCAGCTTGGATGAAAAATGGGGTCACATTACATGCAGCTTTCCCTACTTGCGTATTCTTCCTTCTTCCGGATCTTTCTATATGTGAAAAGCCTGAGTAAGCAATTGTTTTCCACACAGTGTGTCGCCTCTCTTGCTCTGTTTAGCATTGTTTATCAGGGACAGAAAGCAGGGATCATTTTTTGCCATTTCTCCGTGTTGCTCCGCTGAGAAACAAATACTGTTGGATTTGGTGGGGAAGCCGAGCAAAGCGGACTGCTGTCAATGTCTTTCAAACCTGTGTTAGATCTCCTTTCCAGCGTGTGGCATTTTCTACATTTGGGATTCAGGTGTCAGGCTTCATTGTCAGACTAACAGGACAGCCGTGTGTCGCTAGAAAGAAAGTCCCACGGGTCGGATTGATGGACTGATCGACTCCACGAGGCGATTCAAGTTATCCCTGCTGAAGAATACCTTGATGGCTTTTAGTTTTGAGGCTTCACGCCACTGAGTTCACAAATAAAGATGACAACGGTTGTCAAATATTGATCAACTATGAAATGGAGAACTAATAATGTCTGCTGTGTTGGGTTTGATGCAGGACTGTGCGATTATGGCAAAAATCATAATCATGATTATTTTGGTCAATAATTGATATCACGATTATTAAAAACGAGTATCCATTTACTTTGAAAACATCCATATATTGAAAAAAAAAATTGAACAGTATGTTTTTAACAGTTGATTACCCTGAACTTTAAGTATAATTAAACTGAAAAACCAATAAAAAAAATAATTTTTTTTTTTTTTTTTTAATACAAATAATAATCGTTTTATTTCGATTACATTGTTTTCGTAATCGTTGCAAGCCAAAATCGTAATCGAGATTAAAATACGATTAATTGCACAGCCCTAGTTTGATGTTATCAAAGGAAACAGAATAGCAGAACTGCCAAAAAGCAGAGACAACAGTCACTTTACAACAGAATAGCAATAAACAAGTTAAAAGAAACCAATCCTATCCCAGCTATACTTGTCTTTTCTAACCTTTAAAACACGAGGAAGACTCAGGATCATTTTCCTAACTATGTAAGGAAACCAAATGGAATAGGACCTTCTGTTGAGGATCTCTACTGCGCAATGTCCTCTTATTTCATTTAATGCATAACTAAAACTGAAAATATAACACCAAAAATGTAGTAGTTGATACTAATACCAGTCAAATACCACGGAAAAAACCCAAAACATCTATGATAAGCTTGATTGTTAGATAATAAAAGGCCATGCAGATGTGTTTTGCTTGGGATTTAATGGGTACAAATAGGCCTAGATGTCTTTTAAAGCGCAATGCGATAACACATAAATGTTCGGAGACCCACTGTGCACAAAGCTTACCTCTTCAACGAATCTGACAGCTGACCTTATCTCATCGCAACTACAAGAAACTCTGATTCACCTTTCCAGCAGGAATTTGGTCTGAATACAAACTCTGAAGCAGAAAGGAAAGAGTGTCTTTGTTCGCAAAAAACTGTGATTGTACCTTATTAAAATCACCAGAATCAGCTCTGACTGCACGCCACAGCCGATTCCAATCAGATGATGAGCAAAAACAAAATTAAATTAGGACAATTTGCTTCAATCACATCCTGAATGTCAGACACCTGCATACATTCCAGCTGTAATGGTAGACATTTAATTAATCTGCAGCAGGCATCAATATGCCCTGCAGCAGAGCACAACAAAGCCATGTCTGTATACGAGTGGGAGAGACGGCAGCTTTCATAAATGCAAATACAATCATTTGAGCACATGCTGCAGCGATACTGTGTCATTACTGCATTCTTCAGGGGATTAGCAGATTCTTAAAAACAATTACCCACAACAGGGCCCTCGGGTACAGACGGTCTAATTGGAAAGCTCACAGAGTCTAACTTACAATAAAGGCGTAGAGATAACTGTCGTATTTTCTCCTTTACACCCCCATCTTCTTCTCTATTAGCTACAGCCACCGGCTACTCACATTTAATGAACATCAGGACAAACTTTTCATGTAGAGTGGCAATTACCTTACGTTTAAGGATGTTAGCAAAGTGAATGTGCAGCATGCCTGTAAACTCAAATAACTGATTGTTCAGCGTTGGATTATGTTCAACCAAAGCAGCTTCAAACAACAGATTCTTGACGTAAAAAATATAGATAAATCTAGACTTTTAACTTGTATGCATCACTGGGATTTCAGTGTTGCCAGTAACAAAAGTGAATTGCATATATCTCTCAGGAAAACTTTCAATAGGCGCTTTCACACCTACTTTGCCGTACTTAGTTCCCAGTACTTAGAACTAAAGAGTTCTGATGAACTAAAGAGCAGATCGCGTTCACACCGGAATAAGTCCCTGAGGGAGGGTTAGTCAAATGAAGCCGCTGACGTCACTTCTTCTTCTTCTGCTTTGGGTTTACTGGCAGGACGCAAACAACTTCACGGCGTATACTGCCACCCGGAGTCCCCGGCCGGAAGTCCCCGGAGTTGGGGACTGGCTCCAGTAGAAGCTGCTGGGACTCCCAGCAGCTTCTACTGAAGCCTTCCGAGTAAATCGCCAGAACCTCCTCATCACTCCACCGCTCCCATGTTTTTTTTTGTGTTGCCATAAGTTATTCTCTCTCCGTTGGTGCGCGGGGCTAATGCTAATGCTAATAATGCCAGCAAATACAATGGCGGCTTCACAAAACTTTTCAGAGTTTTACGGGGCGTGGTTTGCAATCCGCCCAGCCAATCAGAAATGAGAACTTTTTTCTCCCATGAAAGTACCTGCTCTCTAGCAGGGAGTAAAAAGGGGGGGAAAAGGTTCTCATGAACTAAGTTCTAGTTCCGGATTTTTTTGGTGTGAACGCAAATTTTCAAGAACTATCGGAACTATACTGGGAAAAGTACTCCGGTGTGTAAGCGCCTTATGTCTACCATTGAGAATGATTAGGCAAACCGGTTTTGTCGGGACAAAAACCGCAATTCAGTCAAAAACCAAAAGACACATGTCCAAAGCGTTAAAGCAAAAACAATGTGCAACAGAGTCTGAAGACGTGTTAAGACAAGAAAATCTAAGCGGCAGATTCAAGCCCCCAGAAAGTGCGCCAGATGATAAAGCAATTACTTTAGTGGCCAAACGGTGGTACTACAACTGATGTGTCAGTAACTGTACTAATTATCCCATTAGGTTTTCTTGAAAAGTACAAAACAAGATTTATAAAAAGGTTCCCTTTGGAGTAGGGCTGGGTGATAATTCAGAATATTTCAGAATCATATTGTTATTAACTCAAACAAGCAGCAAGGACCAACATCTGGGAAGATGAATGGCAAAGACATGACACACGAGCTCTTGAATGGCTGGACAGAGGAATCACACCAACGGAAAGCCTTGCTAGTGGCCACGACCTTGGCTGGACAACCTGGAAGTCACTCAATAGACTGCGTGTGGAACAGGGGAGGTGCAAAGCACTGATGAAAGTGTGGAACTACACCACAGAAGACACGTGCAGCTGTGGATCAGTGCAGACAATGTCCCACTTACTGGAATGTGCCGATGCCCCCCGGTGCAGTCCAGAAGACCTGGCAGAACCTACCCCATCAGCTGTGGCCTGTGCCCGATACTGGCAGAACGACATTTGAGATTGCTACGGACTCGAAGAAGAAGAAGATTAACTCATATATAAATAGTCATTTGTAAAGTATTTAAATGCAAAATAGGCGTTATCATTTGGTTATTCGATTTAGATTATTAATTAAATGACCAGAATACAAATTGTATTGAAGATGTGAAACAACCAATGGCGTGACAGAAGATGTTTACCATGTTGCCCTATCCTAATATACAATATATATATTTTAATGTTTTTTTCTTTTTTAAACCTAGTAAGTGTCTGAACACCCTCCACCACGAAGACACTGCAGCCGGCAATAAGACTCAAAATGGCAAACAAGCTGCGATTTTGAACACTTCAGAACTACATGAGTGGAAATTGTGAATTAAGACATTTGGTTCAGTCTTTTGGCCGACGTATCCACTCCTGATTAGTGTACGTTGTGTTGAGGCCAAAACACATTGAGGCACAGAACGATGGTATCTGCTGTGAAGCTCTGCCAACATGTTTACTGGCAGAAACCCTCGCTGTTTTCTGCATGAACGGCTAATTCCAATTGAGCAGTCACTGTTGGAAGGAGGCTTCACTGACCTTTTTTGAAAATTGCATCTCTTTCTCATTTGACTAGGAGAAGTGTAGGCTGTTGCACATTCTCTTTATAAATCTAATTGCTTTGTTGAATTGTTGGAAAAAAACCTTGCAAAGAAAGCCAATTATTGGAATATTTAAGCCTTGATAATTGTTGTTGCACTGTTTAGAGTATAATGCCGACAAAGACAAGAATAATTAGGAATAGCAATAATTACATAACTCTGCAAAGGAGTGGAGATTTCACACTGAATGCTTTAGAATAAGGATAGATATGTATTGAGAGTCCATATGCAAGGCTTCCCTGTTAATCCCCACTATAAGGGAAGGGTGCCAGCTGAGATATAGCTAGCTCCACGCAGAAATGCCTGGAGAAGAATACATTTTATTTATTTGTTTTTTTAAAGGTGCTTGTGGTGGGAGAAAAGAGCAACACAACACAGAAGAAAAAAGCAAGAGAATCCAATTCACAGCATGCCAAGATGGGCTGTATCTTTGTACATTTCCCTTTCATCTATGTCAAAGCACACACTGAGCGAAAGGCTGATGAGACCGAACCATCCTGACCGTGTTGATTCTGCTCGGCTGTTTGAAGAGGAGGAAGATAACCAGTGGGATTTAAATAAATGTTTTTGTTGTTGTGGTGGTTCTGCAGTATTTATTCCAAACAGATTTTTTTGATTTCCAAATGAAGTTGACTTGCACTTACATAAGTATTGCAGGTGTAACGACCCATTGATCGGGATCTATTGGGATTTAATAAGCAATTAACACTTTTGCACTGCTATTACTCAACTGAGGCCACTTTATATTTTCACATACTTCATATTGCTGCTACTTATTTAAAGTAAATGTGTGCTTACCTCTACATGTAATGCTAGCTATACCTATAGTGTTTGCTTTGTCAGAACATATTATAGCAAGTGATATAAGCAAATATTGTAAGGTAATCCAAAAGAAACTGCATAATATCGGCATATTATATATTTTCGTGATAAGACGTTGGATTTACACCCGTAATAAATATGATTTGACTTGAAATATTCTCTCCTCTAAATGCAATTATGGATGTTTACTGTATATATGTGGAGTGACAACATCTTCATACTGTGCCTTATGTCATGTAACCATGCCATTATCATGTTTCTACAAGACTGTAAACAACATGAAAGCATAACGAGCGTGTGTGTGTTTATTCTCTTGCAAACACTTTCTTTCAAGCCCCAATAGATTCTTGCACCCAATGTGCAGAGCTTATTTAGACTTATTTTTAAGTACCACTTATTTACAGGCCACAACAAAATCATGTTGGCGGAGCAGAGAGTGGGCTGTTGCATTGCAATTTTGATGAGGTGATGAATGTCAAGTATAGTAATTTTCTGTGCATACTGTTTATCGAGAGAAAGTTGACCCCAGAGGACTTCCACTGTGCGAAAGAAAGCATTTATTATCTAATTAGAGATATTCAAGTAGTGGTGGGTGGTCAGGGTTCGCTGCCAACAAACAAGCCATCACTGACAGACAGTTCACAGTCTGCCAGATGGCAGAAAGATACAGAGATTCAAGGCAGTGTGGTACATTTTCTATTAACCTGTTTTAAAGGTCTCCTATTATTCATCAATATATTAGAGGTCTCAGATATATACAGAACATGTCTCTGATTGGCTGAAACACCAAACAGATCATTGCAGCATCCCATAATCCCCTCTGTTTCCAAAGTGCTGATTCTCTGTCTGTTACTTTAGATGAAAATAAGGAGCCCCTCCCCACGCCCCTCTGAGAGACATTTGGTTACAAAGAACTCAATGGTGCTCTAGGAGGAGATTCAGGTGATAAGGGGGGGGGGGGGGGGGGGGGGGGGGTTACCTTGGTTGCTGATTGGCTAATGGTTACACAAGACAAACACATCGTTATGAGATCACAAAGTGGCCAAAATCTGATCAGCTCATTTTCAGACAGGTTTTTATAGAAATGGATCAAAAAGAGAGAGAATCTTTGTTCCTGAAACTTTCAGAGTCTCTTTACACAGAGGGGACACATGTTGATGAAGAAGAGACATGAAGAAGAGGGGACACATGTTGATGAAGAAGAGACATGAAGAAGAGGGGACACATGTTGATGTAGAAGAGACATGAAGAAGAGGGGACACATGTTGATGAAGAAGAGACATGAAGAAGAGGGGACACATGTTGATGTAGAAGAGACATGAAGAAGAGGGGACACATGTTGATGAAGAAGAGGGGACACATGTTGATGTAGAAGAGACATGAAGAAGAGGGGACACATGTTGATGTAGAAGAGACATGGAGAAGAGGGGACACATGTTGATGTAGAAGAGACATGAAGAAGAGGGGACACATGTTGATGTAGAAGAGACATGAAGAAGAGGGGACACATGTTGATGTAGAAGAGACATGGAGAAGAGGGGACACATGTTGATGAAGAAGAGACATGAAGAAGAGGGGACACATGTTGATGTAGAAGAGACATGAAGAAGAGGGGACACATGTTGATGTAGAAGAGACATGGAGAAGAGGGGACACATGTTGATGTAGAAGAGACATGAAGAAGAGGGGACACATGTTGATGAAGAAGAGACATGAAGAAGAGGGGACACATGTTGATGTAGAAGAGACATGAAGAAGAGGGGACACATGTTGATGTAGAAGAGACATGAAGAAGAGGGGACACATGTTGATGTAGAAGAGACATGAAGAAGAGGGGACACATGTTGATGAAGAAGAGACATAAGAAGAGGGGACACATGTGATGTAGAAGAGACATGAAGAAGAGGGGACACATGTTGATGTAGAAGAGACATGAAGAAGAGGGGGACACATGTTGATGTAGAAGAGACATGAAGAAGAGGGGACACATGTTGATGTAGAAGAGACATGAAGAAGAGGGGACACATGTTGATGTAGAAGAGACATGAAGAAGAGGGGGACACATGTTGATGTAGAAGAGACATGAGAAGAGGGGACACATGTTGATGTAGAAGAGACATGAAGAAGAGGGGGACACATGTTGATGTAGAAGAGACATGAAGAAGAGGGGACACATGTTGATGTAGAAGAGACATGAAGAAGAGGGGACACATGTTGATGTAGAAGAGACATGAAGAAGAGGGGACACATGTTGATGTAGAAGAGACATGAAGAAGAGGGGACACATGCTGATGAAGAAGAGACATGAAGAAGAGGGGACACATGTTGATGTAGAAGAGACATGGAGAAGAGGGGACACATGTTGATGTAGAAGAGACATGAAGAAGAGGGGACACATGTTGATGTAGAAGAGACATGAAGAAGAGGGGACACATGTTGATGTAGGAGAGACATGAAGAAGAGGGGACACATGTTGATGTAGAAGAGACATGAAGAAGAGGGGACACATGTTGATGTAGAAGAGACATGAAGAAGAGGGGACACATGTTGATGTAGAAGAGACATGAAGAAGAGGGGACACATGTTGATGTAGAAGAGACATGAAGAAGAGGGGACACATGGTGATGTAGAAGAGACATGAAGAAGAGGGGACACATGTTGATGTAGGAGAGACATGAAGAAGAGGGGACACATGTTGATGTAGAAGAGACATGAAGAAGAGGGGACACATGTTGATGTAGAAGAGACATGAAGAAGAGGGGACACATGTTGATGTAGGAGAGACATGAAGAAGAGGGGACACATGTTGATGTAGAAGAGACATGAAGAAGAGGGGACACATGTTGATGTAGAAGAGACATGAAGAAGAGGGGACACATGTTGATGTAGAAGAGACATGAAGAAGAGGGGACACATGTTGATGTAGAAGAGACATGAAGAAGAGGGGACACATGTTGATGTAGAAGAGACATGAAGAAGAGGGGACACATGTTGATGTAGAGAAGACATGGAAAAGTGGATTTTGCATAACAGGTGACCTTTAAAGCGTACATCAATCTTCGATCTTTTGGGCTTTGTTTAGATTCTTAACAGATTTGGTAAAAACCTGTAAACTGGAGCTTCTACTAAAGAGAAGAGGCGAAAAATAGCAGCACACAAATTAAGGGATAATGTGCTGCGAGGCGGTCATTAAGGAAAAAACCAACAATGATATGGTGATCAGGATCTTGTCTGTTAGCGAGACTTAACAACCCTTAGACTGTCCCAATTGACCAATCAGAATTAAGTATTCAACTAAGCCATGTTATAAAACAATCTTATGGCTCCACAAAGATTTGATGTGACTTTCCTTCAATGCATATATGTAATGAAAGTTCAAAGTTCAACTGGCACTCTTTTGCCCACTCTTTTGGATTGATTTCCAGTGGGAGAATTTGCACCAACCAACTATTATCCTGATGAATCAATTCTTAATGTAATGCATCGGTGGTGGATTTCTTTGCTGTTGTGTATAGAGTTGAAACGCCACATGTCTATATACAGTAGGGATGCCTGCGATTATTCGATTTTTCGAATATTCGTTACAGTCTCCATAATCGAAAATTATTTTTAAAATTCGATTTTATTTATATATTTTTTTATTATTATTTATGTTTTTCATTTTTTTCCTGGCTTAGTTTCAACCAAAATATAGACTAATGCTAATAATAGTATTAATAATTGTAAATGGCCAGTTTGTTTTACTGTAAACTTGGAGGAAGCCAGCAGCACAGGCTGCGCAGAGTGCAGACTGCTGCTGCCTGCTGCAGCCTGCTACACACCGACCCCGCCCCCCCCCCCCTTCTCCGTCACACGTGCAATTGATTTATTGGCGATATACAGAACAGTGAGAACAACACAACTAAAGATGAACAAAGAAGAGTTCCTCGTGGAACTACTTCGAACTGAAAAGTGCAAATGAAGTAAAATGCAAGCTCTGGGGGGGGGGGCTGTCCGATTTTTGAATTTCATCATGGTCAGTTTCTGGCATCCCTAATATACAGTCCTATCAGGTGCATAGAAAACGGATTTCACTTAAAGTACAGCATCATCTCAGATGTCTCAAATATGTTGCATGATACTATGGAAATGCAATAAAATAACTGAAGTCAAACTGCTCTGAGGAACTGAGTCATTATTAGTTTTAAAAAGACTTTGAAGTTGCTATTCTATTACAGTCAATTATACTTTTGATTATGCCTTTATGAATATACTGTGCAATGGCCTTGCTCGAGTGAAAGTGATAAGGATATTGTGTCGTCTATTCCACCAGTGCATCACATTGAATCGTGCTTGTGTTAAATCTAGGAACATCTAGCTCAAAATGTCACTTAAGTAGAGCACTTTGCAAAGGAACATTGGTCTTTTTCGCCATTTCACCCGACCTGAAATTGAGTGCTTTTGCCTTATTTGTCCAGAATGGTGAATAACAATCCCAAGAGTCAACTACAAATGGTCTTCTGAAACAGAAAACAAGAAAGTTCTCTATCCAGTTGGACCGTTAGATATGTTTCCTCTCTTCCCCATGGGGTTGTTCAGCATAAAGCATCACAGACTGGCCTGGTTGGCAGACATGAGCATGCTATAACCAGCTCACTGACGTCACATCGGATGACTTCGAGTTAAACTTTTTTCAAAGAGTTTTTGAAGGCACTTGGAGTCGTCAGTTTAAAACTCTGCCAAATCGATTTTGTGGGTCCTGTCCTGAACCGACCAGAATAAAGACAATGGTGCAATCAGACGGAATAGTTTCATCAGAGCAAAAATATTCCTCAGGGTGGAGGTGTGGAATAGGAATAACTTGAGCTGTCGAGAGAATAAAGTGGTGGAAGATTTTCCCCTGGAGGATAATTTATCGTAGAAAGGTCAAAAATAATGGTGCCAAGAAATGTCTTCAGAACGAATTGGCCTTCCTTCGAAATAAGGGGCATCTCAAAGCGGTGCTGAGATGGATTTGGTTCACAATAAGTGTGTGGAAGAAAAATAAATATGTTTTCTGTTTGTCTTCGGGGCTTTGATTCGACTGCTTTGCTTTGAGCAACTTTGCTTTGACCAACAACGAACAGATTCATCAATCAACTGACGCCTCTTCTCTTACTGAGCAACAGTAGCGTACATGTCATACAAGGGAAGAGAATCATTTCTGCAGCAATCAGTGTCTCAATACTCCTGACAAACTAACCAATGTTACAAGCAATTTACCTCTAATGAATCCCCGGTGCCAACAAACAACAGGCTGTACTTGCTGCTGGAAATAAACCCTTCCTAAGGAATTTAGTAATGATGCCGGCATGAAAGAGATCACAGGAAGCATGACTGGTGGGAGAGAATGGCTATTGTAGTTTACAGATACGGAAAAGAAAAATGACTTTCACACCACAGGGCCCATCCATCAAGGTGTGCGGCGTTACACAGGCTTTAATAGAACCTAACAATCCCATCTGAGCACTATTGTTCCCCAATGAGACACTTCTTAAACCTAAGAGAGTTGTCGTATGAAGTGTGACGACCAAATTACATTTTAACGGACGATGCAAGGAAATGAGTGGCAGATATGGGTTTGATATTGTACAACAGCCTTCCTTGAGTCTACAACAACTGTGTCTAGACATCATTAGTACTGGGTCATAAAACACAGCTGACATTAGGGTTTGTGCAAGCTTCAACAAACTCAATTTAACACTTTTTAAGGCTTTTCCCGATACCACACCGCATGCAGTTTAACACCTTTTTCATAGTCAAGCTTTGACGGGAAACAAGAAGAAACATTATATTTAATTTAACGGAAACTTTTATCCGAAGCAACTAATGGCGCGTTTCCACTACACGGCCTCGCTCGGCCCCGCTCGGCCTCCTTTGGCCGCGCCCGGCCTCGTTAGGACCAGCTCACTTTATAGCGCATTTCCATTACAGTTTAGGAACTGGGGTAGTTACTATAGTAACGCAGTGTAGGCGGAGCCGTGACGTCATCTTCAATGAGAACCCCAGAAAAACAACACAGCCGTTAGCTGTTAGCACTCAGAGCTCACAGCTCCTCATATCTGTTCAGAAACTAGACAAAAGTTAAACAAGTACAAACCACAGACTGCCTGTGTCATGGTGAATACAGTCGCTGCTTTATTTATGTCTGTATAGGCCGTTGTTGTGAGTGTGGACGGTCGGAGCATATACTGCGTTAGCTTAGCCAATCTCCATTTAGAAAACACGCATTTTAAAAGGTTTTTCGCCTGCTGTCTGTCTGCAGACTTGTCAAAGCATTAATTCATGGTTTTTACTAACCGGTATCAGTATGTTGTTACTTCGGCATCATTTTGAAACGTGTATTACAATTAAATCACGGTCAAATATGTCCATCTTGTTGTAGTTGTAGCCCCCTTGCCAGCGATGCTCTCTCTAGTTTAGCATACTCAGCCCGACTCAGCCTCGTTGTCTCTGGCCCTAGAACCACGATTTTATGAGGCCAGAAAAACTGTGAATTAGGACCCGCCGGCCGGTACTAGGCCAAGTGGAAACGCAACCAAAGACGGGCCGCTGACGTCACAGCCCTCTTAAACCGTGCTCCGCGCTGTAGTGGAAACGCGCCATAACAGGGCGACTGTGGCTGCGAAGGTTGTGGGTTTGATCCCAGCCCGTGCAGCCAACATCTCGATGTATCCTTGGGCAAGATACTTAACCTCCCAATGGCATGGCCAACGGTGTGTGAATGTGTATTAATGTTAGTAAGGCAAACTGCTCTGTATGAATGGGTGTGAATGGGTGAATGACATGTAGTATGTAAAGCGCTTTGAGGGGTCGTAAAGTCTGGATAAAGCGCTATACAAGTACAGTCCATTTACCATTTAACAAAACGTGCATCAAGAAACAAACTCTAACAAGGCAAGAACCCTACATGTAGATTTGCTTTCAATTAGTCAAACGATTGAAAATGCTACTGCACAATATGCAGTCCAAACAGGTGGGTTGTCTTTGCTTTCTCTTTGTATTCTCTCCGATAAGGAAATACAATTTCCGTTGTTAGGTACTACTTGGAGGGCAAAGTACAAAATTCACAGGTCTAAACTTGGAAATCACATCATTTTAGACACTAAAGCATTCATTGCACACGTAAATATTTGGGGATATAGGCAGTAGACCCAAGTGGATTAGCTCATGTTTATATCATATTCGACATAAAAGGTCCCGATTCCTTATTAAATATGCATCCCATGCTTGACGACATTTTCTTGACCTTCAGTCTATTCTCCGGGAGTTTGAATATCCCTTGATTTTTACATCCCAATTATGCAAAATCAGCAAAAACAATACTTACATAGCCAACTCAAAATCTGTTGCCATGCAAGAGGCAGAATACGTCCCATAATGTGCAATGTTCCCTTCAGTTTTGCAACAATGGCCCTTTCTAAAAATGTGCTCAGGATTATTGCAGCGGCACTGAAACATCCACTGAGAGCAAGTAGACATGCACCATTATGTGCAGCATATCCCAGAGCGAGTGTTATTGGCAAACAACATGTTACTTAAAAGCAGCCACCATGTCTACCTTTACAAGAGTAGGTACTGTAAGGTCAGCAGAAACACTTTCCTTTCACTAGCTTTTACTTTGTGAAGCTGAAAACTTACTTTAAGAATGAAAGATGAATATTGATGGGTGACAAATAACAACCACCACGTTTTAGCTGTGGGTGTAAATCCTGTTTTCTTAGGGTTTACATGATACCTTTAATCCATAGACTGTATATATAAATGGACGTAGTGTCTGTGACGTCACCCATAGGATTCTGCAGAGTTGCCGAGAAGCCTAAAGTAGGCGGTGTCGGCCACTAACGGCTCGACAGTGACGTCAGAGTCTAACTCCCGCCTGATCCAAATAAGGGCAAAGAGGCGGAACCTCCAAAAGCCATAAGATAAGTCCGATACTTAAAGGGGACCTATCATGCAAAATGCACTTGTGTACGTCTTTTATACATGAATATGTGTCCCCGGTGTTCCAGGGAACTCACCAAGTGTCAGAAAACACAACCCTCTCTATTTTCCTCCATACCCAAATCTCTAAAAAAGGGGCTGCAACGGATCTGATAAAAACTGATCCAGATTTGAACACTGTCCTGACGTCAGGACGGTGGCGCTACGGCTATTGGGCCAACTCCACCAATCAGGAGGAGACAGCCACGGCCATTGCCGTTCGAAAGCGCTGGAGACGCTGTAGTACATATGCCAGGCCTGTAGGTGGTGCTGTTCTCACTGAATCAGCCCAGAGCTAGAAATTGTCAAATTGAGCAAAATGAGGCATGGCTAAAATGCATGATCTGTTTGGTATTTTGAAAAAAAAAAAGTATAAATATTAGGGCTGTCAAGTTAATGCGTTAATAACGCGTTAACGCAAAAAAAAATTAACGCCACTAATTATTTTAACGCGATTAACGCATGTGTATTTTTTGTCCTCGGCCGCCGTAGTTTCAGAGCGCATCGAGTGTAAAATACCATCGACAAGCTGATGCTGACAGCCCCGCTCCTGCCGCCCGCTTGTGCCCACTTCCACGCTCACTGGCAGGCCCGGACTGGCCATCGGGAGGACCGGGAGGGAGTGTGTATGTGTGGCGCGACTCGCGCGAGCGAGGCACACCTTACGTGGTGTTGTTGTTAGCATCTGGTGCTAGCTAGCTGCGCTAACGGATATAAGGAGCTGTTTCAATGACATTTCGCCGACAACTGCGCCGAGCACTTGACTTTATGCAGGTAGCCAGACAGTGTACGAAAAGTCAGCGCACTCAGCACGGATAGTACGCGCTACATGATTGCAGCGTCCAGGCAGCTCCCATTCGAGCATATATGCCTTGAGCCACACACACACACACACACACACACACACACACACACACACACACACACACACACACACACACACACACCACACACACACACACACACACACACACACACACACACACACACACACACACACACACACCACACACACACACACACACACACACACACACACACACACACACACACACACACACACACACACACACACACACACACACACACACACACACACACACACACACACACACACACACAATTATTGTGTGAGAGAGGTTCTAGGTTGAATTGAGGCGAATATTTGTAATGTTCAGGTTGTTGTGTTTAATATTCATGAGAATATTTGTCATTGTTCAAATGATAATAAACAAACATATAAAGCAGGGGTTTTCAAAGTGTGGGAAGGTGAGCCTCCCCTCAGAGAATATAAGAACAGCCGCGCCCCCCCTCCCAATTATTATTGCTATTATTATTATTGTTGTTGCTATAATGCAGGGGTATTATTATCCAGTGGAATGCCCTTACCTACTGGCCTAGTTAAATCAAAGTGGTTACTTATTTTTGTCTGGGCAGTGTAGTTTTACACACCATCTTATTTGACTTTCTCAGGGCAGACCCCCACAAAGAAAAAAATATATGTACACACGTAAGGTCATCATCTTAACAGTTTTTAATGCTCGAGTCATCCGTGAGCAGAGCATCAAGTTGGCATGCCTATTACAGCTGAATGCGGCGATTACCATCTTGTTCAGCAAAACGCCTCACAAACGTATTAACATCCAAAGCTTTAGTGCGTTTTGATTCAATGCTGAGCACAGCCAAACTTGACAGTCTCTTCTCTGTCATTGTAGACCGCAAATACCTTATTCCTTCCGTGTACTTGGGTCCGAATGCTTCTCGTTTTCTGCCGCCCGTTCAAATGAAATCGCCGCCAATCACATTTCCTCGCTCGCGCCAGGGTTACAAGGCTCGCGTCTTGTGCTGCATTCACTTGCACTCGGACATCAGGGATTTTCTCTGATAAATGTCCGATGAGCCACAACTTTTATTTCAAAACAAAGCTGCCAACTGGGGTGGCCAGACGCTGTCTCCTCTCTCACTTTAGGTAACTTCACTACAAATCGATCCATGTTGCCGCTCGCATAAAGTTAGCTGAAGTTAACGAGCTAGATTTCATTGTTTCTCTTTATTTTTTTCTCACGCTGCGCCTCCCCTGAAGCTCTCTGGCGCCCCCCAGGGGAGGCGCGCCTCACACTTTGAAAACCGCTGATATAAAGCATAGTTGTCCACTCATATGTTGATAAGAGTATTAAAAACGTGAAAGATATCCCTCTAAGGTACATTTAGAACAGATAAAAAATGTGCGATTAATTTGCGATTAACTATTTTAATCGACTGACAGCCCTAATAAATATGCCTTATATAGGTATGGTCCTACACTATATTATTCAAATATAGCATGATAGGTCCACTTTAAATGAAGAATACTCCACCAGGCACCAACACAACAAACACGTCCGGGTTCAAGTTGTGTTCCCGGGATCAGCCGAGCATTTGAGCCCCTGTAGCATCCTGGAGCTTACTGAGCTACTAGCAGAAAGCTAGAAGCAGCACTCACTGCAGAGACCTGTCACTCAAGGTGACCACGCCCTCATTTATGCAAACACTTTAAGACCTAATATAACTAAAAGGGTTGTGTTATATAAAACAATTCACCCCCCACACAGTAGTCATGAAGGGGGAATCTAACTATACAGAGAATATGTTTTTTTGAACCACGATGTAAACATGTTTATTTCTGCTGTAAAGTTGGTCATTTTAACATGGGGGTCTATGGAAATTGCTCCCTTCTGCAGACTGCTCCTACTGGCCACTAGATGAACTGCAGTTTGAGGCACTTCCTTATTGGCCTCCCGGCTCTGCCCTAGAGTTTGCCGCTTGCTTTAATCACAAAAAACATGTCATGTTCAATACTCCTGAAGTTTAATACATAGCAAATAATCTAAATTGCAATCTGTGGTCTGCAAAAAAATTGCAATTCGATATATTTTCCATTTCATTCAGCCCTCTCTAATGTTGTAAACCAAATGGGACATCTGCAGTGAAATCTGCAGGAGAGCTTAAAGGCCCGGACACACCAAGCTGACACCAAAGAACTGACACAGACGGACCCCCGACTGTTGTGTCGCCTCGCGTCTCTGCGTCTTAGCCATGTGTCGCACTGGAACACACCGCAAAGACTTCAGCCGACGGCCAAGAAGCACGTACGAACTGCGCATGCGTGAGTGGCAATAACTCTCCTTACCAGCAGGCGGCGGTAGTGTGTATTCGTCATTCAAAAGAGGCAACAACCGGAAGACAGACTGCGTGATACACCGAGAGAAGAAGAACAGACTGCATGATATAAACAAACAACAAATAGCGTGCGTTCCATTTTCACTCTACAGCGAGAAGCTCATGGGGCTTTCCCCAACCTGTGTCGAGAGCTGGAGGTAAATGAAATCTCAGATTTGCCTTCTTAATAGTTTGCTTGGGTCCCTCACTTCCGTTTCGCTTCTCATGCACTGATTCGCTAGCTGAACAGCCAATCAGAGTGATTTCTTTTGCCGACAGCCTTTGGCCGTTTTTGGCCGAAAAGGCGTCGGCCCGGCTGAAAAGACACGACGGTGGGGGACACACCAATCTGAGTAGGGCGTGTCGACGCTCATCGTCGGCCTGACGCCCATCGACGGCCAAAATCGGCTTGGTGTGTCCGGGCCTTAAGAGCTTTCTCACATTTCATGTCTTTGCTTTTTCTCACAGCAAGAGCTTAGAAAACTTTAGGGATTATTTTCTGGTTCATCGAAAAATAAATCATGATTGAGGAAACGCTAAGAAGTTATTATATGTGTAATAAATATCATGCCAAACATCCTGCAGGTGTGTGTATAAATATAAATATAGAATGGATTTGTATTGTGGATTATTTAATACTTAAACCTTAAATAATCCACAATACAAATCCATTCTCAACATCTAGATATCCATATCCTCAGTGTGACTTGAACTAATGTCAGACAGTCCACTCAAACACACATAGATGGAGAGTACCAACATGTACTGTAAGAAAGCCCAAAATCAATGCAAGGGTTTCTTCTACAGTCCAGTTTGCTTTTTACCACGGGATTGCAGGTCTCCCTTGAAAAAGAGATCGTTGATCTCAATGAGATTTTTCACCTGATTAAATAAAGGCTCCAAACAAATAACCGGACAGTGAAGCAGGGAAGTTACCGTGAGAGAGAAAGAAATTATAATAGTGTGAGCTCTTGAAAGACCCGGGGCGTTTCATTCATGTTTAATCGCCTCTCAGACTGTAGCACCTCTTTGATATCGCTCAGTGGGTGCAGGCAAAAAAGAAGAAGGGACTTAATGCGCGGCTGCCCCGCTGCTCATCATGCATCCTTTGGTTAACGAGAGGGAACAATTAAATCACTGGCTGCTTTTCATGAATTAAAAAAGACCTCTTTTCAGGAGGGACTTCCGTCTGTGGAGAAGCCCTGTGTCTAATCACCAGCACAGTGTAGGGTACAGATTTTAAACCCAAAGTGCATATATAAGGACCCAAACACTACCTTCTCGGCACAAAAAAGCAGAAATGAGAGCAGCCAGTGATGCTAACTGGTGGACATAGTGGAGCATATTACAGCTAAATGGACTGATTTTCTCATTTGGAGGTGGTGGTGACCCAAATTAGAGCTAAAACAGGGATTTATATATTGGACTCATTACATAGAGACACGTTCAACTCCACATGACTACTTAATTTGCTCTGGAATGGCTGGATATGCAAATAAGGGATGGTATTGTATATGATTTAATTGCAGATTGTACTTAAAAACACCTACATTAAGTTGATTATGGTGAATTTGCCATATCAGGTCACTACTATTATATTACATTACATGTTACTTGTTAGACGCTTTTATCCAAAGCGACTATAAAGAACAAGGCTGATTCTTAACCCTTTGGAGTCGACCGTCACGCCGGCGTGATCAGATCACATGACCTGTTCAAGCCGGTGCCGCATAAAAACAACAGTCCGGACAACATTGCCGTGTGTTTCCGTCGAAAGTACTGGCTTGAAACTATATGCCAGTCTTTGTTTCATGCCAGTAAACACGGAGATACGATGATATAAAGTTAATACAAATATATATGCTACCTCAATCAAACTTTCACATTATCATAGTGACATCCCATGTATATATTTCCAGCTTTCAAATTGTTTCGTTGTGCATGTTTGTGTTACCTAAATAAAAAATAGTATCATTTTCAAAATCCGTTTTTACGTTTTTTTGTGATTTTGTCCAAAATGTTCATATAGTATCTCAAAATGAAAAAAAATAACTATCAGGTTATATAGGTGAGGTTGTCCTTAAAAAAAGATACCAAACATTGACATGTCAAACATTTCTTAATGGGGTTTATTTAGTAAGACAAATCAAAAGTATGCAAAAACGGCCAAATTAGCCCAGGACTCCAAAGGGTTACAGGAATTATCATAAAACATGAAAAAACTCACAGTGTTGCTATTTCATCCTTTATTTATGAAAGATAAAGAGAGATTCAAGTAGTTTAATTGCCATTATGAAGCATATTTAGGCAAAGATATTCCTAAAAAAGTCCCCAATTTTTTCAAGAATAACTGTTTTCCAACGCTTTTGGAATGTCATCCTAAAAAAAAGGTGATGAAATATCAATGTTGAGTTAACACATTGTTTTTTTAAACCCTAATCGGACAAAAGAGTCAAATCTTTTTAACATTCAATCTTCTTTGATTATCAGTGTAAATATTACATTCTCAGTGCATGAGCACATGGAAGACCCATTACTTGCACTGTCAATAACAGACTGCAGATATTTTTCTGTCAACGCAAAACAGAGAAAATTGGCGAGCCATGCTGAAATGATTAGCTTGACAAAGAAATGATACAAGGTGTGATGTGTGATAGTGTAATAGATATGACAAGTCATGGTTGATGACCTTCCGGGTCTGTCCAGCAGAGGGCGCTTGTTGTTTGCCACTGGTGCATAATACATTAGACTTGAAGCAAACGAACAACGTCTCCGTTTCCTTGTCTGATATTTTCCCCATATTAGGTGAGTTCATCCGTGATAAATGTTATATATGTAGACTGACTGTGTGTAATATTAATGTGAAAAGCACACTGTTGGTGTGATAGTTGTTAGAGGGTATTTTTGGAGGGTTTTTCTGGGTTCTGTAATTGTTGTAGCTGTGTATGCTAGCTTTGCTAGCGCCATTAGCTTTGCTGGCGCCATTAGCTATGCTAGCGCCGCTAGCTATGATAGTGCAGTTTAGCTCCAAGAAGGGGATTTTGTGTGTTAATTTGGATGTATGTTTGCAGTACGTGCATTGT
Source organism: Trematomus bernacchii (assembly GCF_902827165.1). Taxonomy (NCBI): domain Eukaryota; kingdom Metazoa; phylum Chordata; class Actinopteri; order Perciformes; family Nototheniidae; genus Trematomus; species Trematomus bernacchii. The sequence goes on from NW_022987607.1 coordinate 2,524,495, forward strand.
TAGTGTTTGTTTTATGTCAAGAATCTATGTTTTGTATTATACAGTGTGCTATGTGTACCATGTGGTTGGTTGCATAATACATTAGACTTGAAGCAAACGAACAACGTCTCTGTTTCCTTGTCTGATATTTTCCCCATATTACAACCCAGTCTCACGGCATTTCGTGTTATAGTCACGAAATTAATCTATTGATTCGTGTTCACCAACACGATTTTACCATTTTTTTCGTGTCACACAGAACGATTTTAAAAGCAATGTAAATAATAACAAATTAGAAGGAAAAAGACATTAAAAAAATTACAGATTTCAGTATTCTGACACAGAACGATTTTAGAAGCAATGTATTTATATTGGTAGTATGTTTCGTGCCTGCACCAAATAATAACAAATTAGAAGGAAAAAAAGATGACATAAAATACAGATGTCAGTATTCTGAGGCTCTGAGACATTTATTTTCCTCACTGACGGCAAAAAAACTCAGACATTATACAATTTAAAATAAAAGGGATAGGGTTAGGCTTAGGGTAAGATATTGAGTAAGAACATGTTTTTATGAACCACACAGCTTCTGGTCTTCCAAGACCCGACCAGACAAAAAGACGTGTTGCAGGCACGAAACATACTACCAATAGAAATACATTGCATTTAAAATCGTTCTGTGTGACACGAAAAAAATGCGAAAATCGTGTTGGTGAACACGAATCAATAGATTACATTAATTTCGTGACTATAACACGAAATGCCGTGAGACTGGGTTGCATATTAGGGGCTTAACAATAGCATTTTGGATTTGACAAAGATACAGATCAAACTGTTTGCTGATTTTTTTAATGCAACCTTACAGTGATGCTAGGTTATCAAAATGGTAGAGCTTATTACTTGAAATGATAAAAAAATGTTCTTTGATAAGAAAGGGCAAGTGTAAACATGTACATGACTCCACTGTAAAGTCATTTTTGCCCGTCTACCCACAATGAAGCTAGGAACATACGTGTGGTTTTAATGAAAGTCTCTCATCTCCCATGTTGTACACGCAGCTTCACACACACAACATATAAATGTGAGACGATGCATGAAGTGCAAGAAACCGGAAAAAACAGGCGACCCCGGGATCAAATCATCAAACAAAGAGTGTCACAGCAGATGAAACACATTTAGAATTTCACACGTTGCTATCAGACAACCTGAATGGAAAACTTTACAACACATTTGCTCACTCTTTCCCCTCGGCTCGGGCGATGTTATAATAATGTGCTCACTCAGGCTGACAACTTTCACACTTCCATTTTCACTCTGAAATAAATACACTCCAGAGATAAAGGGAGCGGTGGAGCATCTGAATGAGATATGGGTAATGAAAGTGAAGAGAACTGATAACGACAGATGAATTTGAGCAGTCTTATTGATGTAAAAAGTGATTAGAGAATGTTTGTAGGGTTTAGCGATGAAAGTATTGGATGGAAAATGTTATTGGCCATAGATAGAAAGACAGCTATTTGAAAAAAATCTTACAAAGTTCAGCAAAGAAACCCAGTCTAGACTAGAGGAAAGGGAAAATTCTGTCTTTTTTCCTCAAAATTCTGACTTTCTCTCAAAATTCTGACTTTTTCTCAAAATTCAACTTTTTCTCAAAATCTCAAAATTCTGTATTTTTTCCTCAAAATCTCAAAATCATGACTTTTTCTCAAAATTCTGTCATTTTCTCAAAATTTAAAAATTCTGACTTTTTCTCAAAATCTCAAAAATGTTAATAATCACTGGTCACCGGCTTGAGCTTCGATCTCAGGATCCAACAGCAAAATCCATGTGTTTCTGATCCTCTCCAGAATGGAAGTAGTCATCACATACAGAGCATCAACTTAGTTCCTGAACAGTGTCCTTCACATGCTGATATCCAAGAGAGGGAGTTACACAGTCACAAGATGGAGGAATAGAAAGCAGTATTCAATGTTTACTTCAGGTTAGCTCCACGTCAGAAATGAGCATGCTTGTCATGTGTCTATCTCCATAGAGGCTGAATCATCATGTTAATCACATAGCTATCATATGCCTAAAACAGTCCTGATGCTCTTCTAGGTAATCACACATCCTGTCATGTTCACAGCTACAGTTGGGATACCTTTGTTATAATGTGGACTCTGATATTGGAAGAGGACATTCAGTATTTTCCCAACAAGGCCCAAGACCTAAAATTACTCATATTATGAGACAAAGGCAAATTCAGGTGAAACACCTTTAAAGGGGACCTATAATGCAAAATGCACTTTTGTACGTCTTTTATACATGAATATGTGTCCCCGGTGTTCCAGGGAACTCACCAAGTGTCAGAAAACACAACCCTCTCTATTTTCCTCCATACCCAGATCTCTAAAAGCGGGGCTGCAACGGATCTGATAAAAACTGATTCAGATTTGAATATTTCTCTGACGTCAGGACGGTGGCGCTACGGCTATTGGGCCAACTCTCCACCTATCAGGGGAATGTGGGGTTGGGCCACGGCCGGCCATTGCCGCTCGAAAGCGCTGGAGACGCTGTAGTACATATGCCAGGCCTGTAAGTGGTGCTGTAGTCTGCCACAAAAGCAGCAAAGAAGACTTCCCGCGCATGGTTGCCATGGTTACCCTTCTGTTTATTCTCCGCTGTGGCTTTTTCTCTCCCTCCCCGAGGCAAGCGTTTGCTCCCGCTGCTTTAATTCAATGCAATCCCTCCCCGTCGAGGCAAGCACTGTAATTCTCTCCGGTTAGTCCACCAGCAGATGACAAACACCCACCTCTCCGCCTCTTCCAAGGAACGAGGGCAGAGCTTCAGTTAGATTTTTTTTCGCCGGTCAACATGTCCGTTAAAGTTTAAATCTTCCGGACAAAATTAGAAAAGTGCCGATCAAAGGTCTTCTTTGTTATTTATTGAGCTTTAAAACAAATGAATAACAACTCTATATAATAATATAATAAAACATGGAGGACAGAGATCTCTTTTTCTCCCCCTCTTCTGACAGCCCAGCAGCTGTTCAGAGCACGCTCCCCTCTCCTGCAGGGGGGCGTGGTCAGCTGCAGCTCACCGAATCAGCCCCCTGCAAAAAAAGGGCTGGAAAGAGCAAATGGAGCGAAATGAGGCATGGCTAAAATGCAGGATCTGTTTGGTATTTTGAAAAAAAAACTATATTTATATACTTTATATAGGTATGGCCCTACAATATATTGTTCAAATATAGCATGATAGGTCCACTTTAAGTAAGGCACTTACAAAGTCTGACAAAAAATATCAAACCACTTCAGTTTGTTAAGTGCACTACTGCAATGTCCTGGAACTGTGAATGCAGCGCCTCAGCGGGGACGTGACATACATTCCTGTGAGCTGATGGAAAAGGGAGGTTCATCCACCTTTTATATCCACCCTGCCACCTCCTTGTTAAATCTTAACTCTGTGAGAGCCCTAAGTGCCACAGCTCTCAATAAATCATTCACAGCAACCCTGACTAACAGCTAATGACCACCAACGCATTTTAACAAGTGTGCTCTGAAATACAGCCTTCCTGGAAATGCTCCTTATAGAGATGCATTTAAAAAAACATCGAAGCAATTCAATGTCACGGAGCACAGCTAGACGGAGAGTTAAGACCCTTGGGGTTAGGCCAGTTCAAGGCAGATTTTGATTGAACAAGGTTAGGACACTTTTCTTATTGCTCTGCAGCTAATTGGAAGAGACAGTAATGGTAGGCTTTATGCTCAAAAGCACATTAGCAATGACTCTGCCCTTCAATAAACTTAACTCACAAGTACACCATTCACAAAAAGGATTAGCGAGCATTCACGGCCGTAAACCTGTACACATTAAGATAAAAGGAAATTGCGTAATTCCCAAAACATTCACAAAGGGTGAAATGCACATCCACTGCGCAGGCATTCAAATGGCGGCTTGATACTCATCTGCTTTTTTTAACAAATTGGTTCCCTTTAGTGTTTACTTCCTGTCTGTCTCCTTCTGTTGTTCCCTTTAGTGTTTACTTCCTGTCTGTCTCCTTATGTTGTTCCCTTTAGTGTTTACTTCCTGTCCGTCTCATTCTGTTGTTCCCTTTAGTGTTTACTTCCTGTCCGTCTCCTTCTGTTGTTCCCTTTAGTGTTTACTTCCTGTCCGTCTCCTTCTGTTGTTCCCTTTAGTGTTTACTTCCTGTCCGTCTCATTCTGTTGTTCCCTTTAGTGTTTACTTCCTGTCTGTCTCCTTCTGCTGTTCCCTTTAGTGTTTACTTCCTGTCTGTCTCCTTCTGTTGTTCCCTTTAGTGTTTACTTCCTGTCCGTCTCCTTCTGTTGTTCCCTTTAGTGTTTACTTCCTGTCCGTCTCCTTCTGCTGTTCCCTTTAGTGTTTACTTCCTGTCCGTCTCATTCTGTTGTTCCCTTTAGTGTTTACTTCCTGTCTGTCTCCTTCTGTTGTTCCCTTTAGTGTTTACTTCCTCTCTGTCTTCTTCTGCTGTTCCCTTTAGTGTTTACTTCCTCTCTGTCTTCTTCTGCTGTTCCCTTTAGTGTTTACTTCCTCTCTGTCTTCTTCTGCTGTTCCCTTTAGTGTTTACTTCCTGTCTTCCACAGTTGACTTGAACATTTAATGGCCTTCTTTATGTGGATTGATTTGACTGCACTTAGTCCCTTGATCATCCTTAGCAACGGTCTGTTCTCCTTAGTAACGGTCTGTTAGCCAGAATTAACAACCTTTGGAACGTCCAAATTGACCAATCAGAACCTATTTAACCGAGCCGTGTAATAAACTGGATTCACGATGAAGTGTATTCTTTCCTGTAGTGCTGAAGTGCACAGCGTATGAAACGTGTGTGATAATGTAGCCTGCATTAATAGATCGTAAAAATACTTGAGACATTTAATTATCTGAGTAAAAAGATCTGTGGGACATACAGTAGAGCGCGAAGACGTTCAAAGAACCGTCTGATCCGTTTCTCAATGTGCAAGAAATTAAATTAACTTCAGATCACCTTTGTTGAAGCTAATTAATTTTGATTTGTTTCCAACAGTGGTTGCAAACACTTGTCCTAGGGACTCACAGCACTGCTTAATTGGAATTTGCTTTTAACCTGTCACTGTAGCTGGAAATCTGCCCATGCTTTGTACCATGGATTTTAAATTGGAATAAAAACAAGATAATAAAAAATAAAGCAAGAAGTTATTCTCTGCATGCCAAACCGAACAGAACGTGAAAGTTGTTTTACAAGGAAGAAAGGCATTAGCAGATACTGAAAGACGGTGAGGACAAAACGGAGACGTTCACATCGCTACAGTATCTTAGCAACAGATGTACGTCTACTTTGTGCCAAATACAAGAAAGTGGTGAAGAAAGGGATGGAGACTGACAGGATGACAACTCTTAAGGTCCTGAAGGAGTGGAGGTCCTACAGAGTTGAGTATAATCAGGAAGCCTTCTTCTATAAAATATTAAATTGCTTTTTAATGGCAGACAAGGCAACAATACAGTAGAAACATGTTCTGTCAGACAGGAACATTACATTAACGCAGTCTGTTAGAAGTAGACGTCAGATCTCTCTTCAATACCTCTTTCTAAAGAAATCAAAGCCTTTGTCTGAACAGTTGATTCCTCTGGCAATGTTTTCTCTCTTAAAGGTCCCCTATTATTCTGTTTTTCATCAATATATCACAGGTCTCAGATATATACAAAACATGTCTCTGAAGTGTTTGGCTCCAAACACCAAACAGAGCATTGCAGCATTACCCATAATCCCCTCTGTTTCAGCCCTGTTTCCAAAGTGCTGATTCTCTGTCTGTTACTTTAGATGAAAATAAGGAGCCCCTCCCCACGCCCCTCTGAGAGAGATTTGGTTACAAAGAACTCAATGGTGCTCTAGGAGGAGATTCAGGTGATAAGGGGGGGGGGGGGGGGGGGGGTTACCTTGGTTGCTGATTGGCTAATGGTTACACAAGACAAAACATCGTTATGACATCACAAAGTGGCCAAAATCTGATCAGCTCATTTTCAGACAGGTTTTTATAGAAATGGATCAGGACAAAAAGAGAGAGAATCTTTGTTCCTGAAACTTTCAGAGTCTCTTTACACAGAGGGGACACATGTTGATGTAGAAGAGACATGAAGAAGAGGGGACACATGTTGATGTAGAAGAGACATGAAGAAGAGGGGACACATGTTGATGAAGAAGAGACATGAAGAAGAGGGGACACGTGTTGATGTAGAAGAGACATGGAGAAGAGGGGACACATGTTGATGAAGAAGAGACATGAAGAAGAGGGGACACATGTTGATGAAGAAGAGACATGAAGAAGAGGGGACACATGTTGATGTAGAAGAGACATGAAGAAGAGGGGACACATGTTGATGTAGAAGAGACATGAAGAAGAGGGGACACATGTTGATGTAGAAGAGACATGAAGAAGAGGGGACACATGTTGATGAAGAAGAGACATGAAGAAGAGGGGACACATGTTGATGTAGAAGAGACATGAAGAAGTGGATTTAGTATAATAGGTGACCTTTAAGGAAGGTTCATTATGACTAATGAGACATTTTAGCTACGTTTTGATGTGAAAGTGTTTATTTGGTAATGTTGCAGTGAAGATGAAAGTGTTTTGGAAATCTACTAACCATACATCTGTATATTTTTCCACTGATGCTTGAGACAAAACTCAGGATGTCTTGGCATATTTTTTTAATCCTGTAATAAATCTCTTTTGAATATCTCTGTCCTTCATTCAGGCTTTTCAAGAGGAATGTGTCATTGATGAAAAAATATGAATCTTTACTTTGAGTATGCCCTTCAGTGCCTTTGCGGTTCAACATGGATTGGATACTTGTACAACATGGTTCAAAACATGTCTTTCAGCTTGTTAATATTTCATTTATATGTTGCTCTTATAGCATGTAAGGGCTTCAGTTCTTTTGTGGTCTATATAGGGGCGTAGGAAGGAATGTTTTACCAAATGGGTGCACGCTATGGATGTTTGAGCATTGATTGAATCCCATTTCTAATTCACAATTTATAAAAAAAAAGATGTCTTGGTTTTCATAAAAGATATCAGAAAGAAAAGTCAGTCACAAAATGAAATACAAGCTACTCAAGCAAGACAGATGCAGAGAAGTGCATTTAATAATAATAATAGCTTGCATTTATAGCACCTTTCAAGGGACCCAAGGTCGCTGTACAAGTAATAGGGCAAAAACAAACATAACAAAAGTCAGACAGACAAAACAACAAATAGATTAGGGGCCGAAAGCCTTGGCAAACAGATGGGACTTGAGGGCCCTTTTGAAGGAGAGAGAGAGAGAGAGAGAGAGAGAGAGAGAGAGAGAGAGAGAGAGAGAGAGAGAGAGAGAGAGAGAGAGAGACAGAGAGAGAGAGAGAGAGAGGGACAGAGAGAGAGAGAGAGAGAGAGAGAGAGAGAGAGAGAGAGAGAGAGAGGGACAGAGAGAGAGAGAGAGAGAGAGAGAGAGAGAGAGAGAGAGAGAGAGGGCGTCAAGCGTGGGGATGTGGCGAATCTCCGCAGGGAGAGCGTTCCAGAGGGTGGGGGGCTGCCACACTGTACGCTCTGTCCCCGAAGGTTCGCAGTTTGGTGCGGGGGGTGGTACATTTAAAACCTTTTTCCCAACATAATACCAGAGGTCAGAGAGGATAATGTAAACAGGTTACACTAGGGCTGTGCAATTAATCGTATTTTAATCGCAATTACGATTTTGGCCTGCCACAATTACGAAAACAACATAATCGAAAAAAACAATTATTTGCTTTGCTAGGTTGGGCAATAGTGCACTGCAACATTTTTGGTCTCATTTATTTGTATTTATCATATTTATATATGTTTAGTAGCTTGGGGAAGTGCGCTCCAAAATATTTGTTGATCTTGTTTATTGGTATTTATTATTTTGATATCATTTATTTAAATGTATAATTTATTTTATTTATTTTTGTATTGGTTTTTCAGTTGAATTATACGTTCAGGGTAATCGACAGTTAAAAAGATACTGTTCAAATTATTATTTGTATTTGTTTTAAAGTTCAATAAATTGATTTTTTCTAATTGTATTTAATAATCGTGATATCAATTATTGACCCAAATAATCGTGATTATGATTTTGGCCATAATCGCACAGCCCTAGGTCACACTATAACTCTGGTATCTTACTGTGGAAGAACCCAAAGACCTACCTGCTTATTTTCAACAGTGCTTACACAATCCAACTTCCACTCTTTTACTTGTCTAATCGTGTGTCACTGCTCTGCACCATTGCACTGACTGCAGTTTGACAACAGCGATTAAGCACCAGAGCGAACAGTGTTTTTCAGACTCGACTCATTAGCAACAACCCAAGGTGTCAGACCCACATGTCCAAAAGACGGGAAACAAATATCATCAAACTGCCTGGCTGTGGATGCCTGAGCAGCCGTGGATGCAGAGACACAAACAAGATCAGAGACGCAGAGAAAAAGTGTTTTACTGGTGAAGAAAACTCTCAAATCTCCTTCTTCCAGCGTCAGAGCAGTGAGGCTGATTTAAAAAAGGCACACAAAACTAAGTCTGGAGGTGCAGAGGTTCAACATTAAGGACAACAGTCGGTATCTATTTGGCCAACAACGTGTAATGGCTCCTATTCTCTTTCTACATGGAGATCCTTGGAGCTGGATCATGATCAGAATGTGAGAGAATACTGATAAGGCACAACATTGAAAAGGGGACGAAAGAAATGCTCAACAAACAAATGGGTTTCAAATACAGATTTTAAAGTAGCCTATTGAGTCTGAGGCATTGTGTGCACTTAGTTATAATCATCCAACACTTTATTCCACTTCTATTCAGAGAGCAATAACATTATTACAACGACATATTCACCAGATAATACTACAAAGAAGGTTTGTCCTCTATAAAGACACCAATGTTGTATCTCTGTAACGGTTCATGTTTTCTCCGAGCCTCGTGGAGAATACAGAGTAGGGCTGCACGATTTGGGGAAATAATCTAATTGCGATTTTCTGACAGATATTGCGATTCGATTTGCGATATTTGTTTTTAAGCGACCCAACGGAAGTTTATTGTAAAATGCGGCCATATCTCCGGCTAGGAAGGTCGTATCAACGTGCTCCCGTCTCCAGCACCCCCGCAGCCCGAGCTACGAGTGAAAGAACTAAACTTACATGAAACTTCCGTTGGGTTGCTTTAAAGTCAAGCTTCAGTTTCAGATTGTCCTAACTCGCCTGTATATATTATATGAATGATTATATAAATTATTCAAGATTATAAGTATACGTTTATATTGTATGTTAACATATATTAAGATGTAAAAATAAATAAAAATAAAAATAAAAAAGGGAGAAGGGGTCGGATTAAATAAGTGTAAACTTCTTCCGACCCCTTTTCGGACGTGTAATTAGCTAAAGCTTTGTTGTTTATTGTTTATTGATATCAGACAATGATACTGCAGATTATTCAATTATTAATTAAATGTTTCGTTTGGTTATTGCATTCATTTGTATAGTACTGTATCATGTCTGTATCACCTTTTGTTTCATTTGTATTTTCTTTGGTTTTACACGCTCGAAAAAAATAAATAAACTAAAACTAAACTAAACTAAGATTCACCCTGTAATAGAACATGTGATGGAGCATTACTAACCTGACTCAGAGGCTTTGTTTCACCATCTAGGAAAGCTCCATTGGAAGCCATTTGGAAAAGTATTTCAAAAATACTTGGCAGGTGATTGGATCAATCTGTCTATCACCTTCTATCATGGGCCACTTCTGATTGGTCAACAATGACAGGTACATGTGGAGCACAGCACTTCTGATTGGTCAACAATGACTGGTACATGTGGAGCACAGCACTTCTGATTGGTTAACAATGACTGGTACATGTGGAGCACAGCACTTCTGATTGGTTAACAATGACTGGTACATGTGGAGCACAGCACTTCTGATTGGTCAACAATGACTGGTACATGTGGAGCACAGCACTTCTGATTGGTGTGGATGACTGACACACAAGAAGAACATCGCAGACTTAGCGATTTGATAATTGCATGATTTCAAAACGCGATTTCGATTTAAAATCGATGAATCGTTCAGCCCTAACACAGAGTATGTAGATTGATGCACGCAATACCCCTAATGTGCAAAACTACAAGCCTTGATACAATTTTAACACGTGAGTTACATGAATTAACTTGTTAACATTGTTCATAGACCGAGAGGGTGGGTATAATTTGAGAGGAAATCTACATTTTAAACAACTCAAGGTCAGAACAACTCTGAGAAATATGAGTATAACAATCTGTGGGGTGGTTTTATGGAATGGTTTGGAGCAGGAGATAAAACAAAGCACAAGCATAATTCAGTTTAAAAGGATAAGAAACACTTTTTGGGAAAACTATGAGAATGAAGAGAGGTGACTGAAGATGAGAAATTATTGTATATGTATGTATAAATGTAAATGTAAGTAGGAATAACTTGCATAATGACTTAAAGGACAATCATTGATCATGTAAGGGGTGGGAATTAATAAGCATTTGCTTCCTCCTGCTCCCTTTCGGACACATGTGATTTTTTTTTAAATTATTATTATTATTATTATTAATATGAAGAGTTTTTTTTGTTGAATATATAAATATTATCGTGAATGTGGATAAATACTGTATTTTAACAATACTGTATTCTGTTTTTCACATTTGTTATTTTTTTTAATCTGTTCGAAATAAAGATTGAAATTAAATGAACTTCTTAAATTCTCATAAATGTGGAACTTAAATTCTAGGGACCGCTTTTTGTACCATGCTATCAACATGTTTATTTCTTGGGCATTTTAAGCAAGGGGTCTACGGAGATTGACCAGAGTTTGCCGCATGTTGTTACTCAACTCTAGATAAACGTATTTGTTCTGGGAAATGTCACATCCCACTGATAAATATAACATGCAACAGATGTAGAAAACCTAATCAAATATCCCCTCAGTAGTGTCGGAGGCCTGTCCTTCAGCTATAACAGAGTCTGATGTGTTCATAACTCGCCGACTTGCCTGCTGTCTGTTTGGATTTAATATCCATGGAAACAGACCCGACCGCCTGGCTTCGGCATAGCAGTGATGATGAAGTGGCGTGTTATGATAATAGTCATTGGGCGAAGGACGACCGGGAAAATATACAGCACCTTTTGCAAAAGGATTCTCAATGGGGTTCTTGCCAAGTGCAATTTAAGCTAAGCATCCCTCTCTCACCCGAGGGTGTTTAAGCACCGAATGCAGGATCAACAGAGGAGGGTGCCAACAGTGATGACACTTAGAGGAAACATGTGATAGTAAATATCTGGTCTTAAGGGAGAGAGAGTAATGTGGTGTTCCTGTTATCATATTTGATTAAAAAAAGGCTGCTGGAGAAGAAACATTCAAGACGGAGTGATTTTAAAAGTGGTACAGGAATACGTCCTAAAACCCAGGATTGCATTTACTCTTTAAATATTAAAAAAGTAGTGTTGATATGTGGAGATTATCCTGCTGAACAACACGTGAAAGAATCATAAATGTGTGTTTGCAAAGGTGCGTTGTCCGAGGGAGGGACAGGAAGTATATCTGTATGTGCGTATATTAGGGCTGTGCAATTAATCGTATTTTAAATTGCAATTACGATTTTGGCCTGCCACAATTACGGAAACAACATAATCGGAAAAAATAATTATTTTGCTTTGCTAGGTTGTGATATTTGATCTAATTTATTTTTATTTATCATATTTATATATGTGTAGTAGCTTGTTGAAGTGCGCTCCAAAATATTTGTTGATCTTGTTTATTGGTATTTATTATTTTGATATTATTTATTTAAATGTTTCATTTATTTTTGTATTGGTTTTTCAGTTGAATTCTACGTTCAGGGTAATCAACAGTTAAAAAGATACTGTTCAAATTATTATTTGTTTTTGTTTTAAAGTTCAATAAATGGATGTTTTCAAAGTCAATGAATAATCGTATTTAATAATCATGACATCAATTATTGACCAAAATAATCGTGATTATGATTTTTGCCATAATCGAGCAGCCCTAGTGTTTATGATATATTTGTTGTAAATGTGTATCTACATGCTTTACGTTGATGAGTGTATGTGTATGTAGGCATGTGTGTGTGAGAGAATAATTGGGGTGCCGGGGGGAGGGGGGGGTTTATGTATAAAATGTGAAAAATGTATACAAATAAATAAATGTGTGTTTGCAAAAGATCTTGTTTTCCAAAATCAAATGGACACATCTCATTGGCTGTTTGCTTTCAAGGGGGACGCTAAGAGATGCTAACGGGCTACAAAATGACATCATCCCTGCATCACTCAAAACAAAATAAAAAAGTGGATTTTGCAAATACCTTAGCACACCGGCCTCACTGGATGCTGGCTGGATCTTCTTCTCCTCCACGCTCATCTCCTGAGGAACGATTCCTCCTCCACTTTCTCCTCCTCTTCTTTCTGCTGCTGCTGTTTTCTGTCCAGCTTCTGGCTGCTGCTGCTGCTGCTGCTCCTCTTCATCATCATCATCATCATCATCATCCCCTTCCTCATTACCTGGCTTCTCTTTCCCCTGGCTTTCACTCTCGTTGTCGCTCTCTTCGTCTAACATGTCGTCCACCTGTTTTTTTAGAAAAAGGAGTTTCTATGAAATATTGTTTCAAGGTGGCAAGAGAAACGTTTTTTCAATAACTTGTCATATTGAAGTAAATGTTGATTGCCGCGTGTCTGATGGATTGATCTTGTAATCAGTTTGAAGTTAATAAACTCATCACATCCAGTTTCTACCAGAGTCAAATACAATGCCCTACTTTCTAGCTATTTATCTTGTCCACTATCTAAAGAAAAATGGTCAGCTACACCAGCTCAGGATTTCTTGAGCAGCTCATAATTTATACTTCCCCAACTTTACTGAACATTTGAATTAGATTAGACGATTGAGTGCCATCAGATAAATGGAAATATGCAGCCTCTTGGCCATTGACTCATTAGCAGCAAGTAGAGGAAAGAAAACTGGGATTAATTCAGGGGGACATCGTCTTGAGTCGAGCCAAGATGATTATAGGCATCAGGCCAGGCTCATTAAAGTCTTGTTGTTTGGTCATTTGGACAGCAAAGCTCTGCGGTGAAGGTGAAACCGCCTGAAGCAATGCAGGGAATTAAAAAAACGTGTAAATACGGTGGGTCAGCGTTAGTGGTCTTCCAATTCCATTCGTTAAAATCAAATTTGAATGAATATGACCCCGCGGGGCACCAACAAATTACAGGGTAGGATACAAAATAAGAGAGCTTAAATGGCTTGTGTGTGCTTGTGTGTGTGTGCATGTGTGTGTGTGTGTGTGTGTGTGTGTGTGTGTGTGTGTGCGTGTGTTTTCCCCCATGATTGCAAACAGTAACCATTCATTAAGTCTTGCCTTCACCATAATTGCCAAGGATTTATAAAGCGGATCCAATTCTGTATATATATTTTTATTTGTGGAGGTTTGCTCTTCCCTGTAGTGTGTTCTCCAGGTTTTCATGTAATTGGTCTGCAAAGGATAACATCCCTGTGTTCCCTCCAGAGGGAGTTTCTCTCTCACATTGGACTCCTTTGTTTACTTCTTGAACATAGTGACATCACTTTGTAACACTAGCGCGGAGGACTCTTTAAAGTAGAGACACTACATACTGATATACACCTGAACATCAGCAGGAGAGGACTCTTTAAAGTAGAGACACTATACTGATATACACCTGAACATCAGCAGGAGAGGACTCTTTAAAGTAGAGACACTACATACTGATATACACCTGAACATCAGCAGGAGAGGACTCTTTAAAGTAGAGACACTACATACTGATATACACCTGAATATCAGCAGGAGAGGACTCTTTAAAGTAGAGACACTACATACTGATATACACCTGAACATCAGCATGAGGGGACTCTTTAAAGTAGAGACACTACATACTGATATACACCTGAACATCTGCAGGAGAGGACTCTTTAAAGTAGAGACACTACATACTGATATACACCTGAATATCAGCAGGAGAGGACTCTTTAAAGTAGAGACACTACATACTGATATACACCTGAACATCAACAGGAGAGGACTCTTTAAAGTAGAGACACTACATACTGATATACACCTGAATATCAGCAGGAGAGGACTCTTTAAAGTAGAGACACTACATACTGATATACACCTGAACATCAGCAGGAGAGGACTCTTTAAAGTAGAGACACTACATACTAATATACACCTGAACATCAGCAGGAGAGGACTCTTTAAAGTAGAGACACTACATACTGATATACACCTGAACATCAGCAGGAGAGGACTCTTTAAAGTAGAGACACTACATACTGATATACACCTGAACATCAGCAGGAGAGGACTCTTTAAAGTAGAGACACTACATACTGATATACACCTGAACATCAGCAGGAGAGGACTCTTTAAAGTCGAGACACTACATACGGATATACACCTGAACATCAGCAGGAGAGGACTCTTTAAAGTAGAGACACTACATACTGATAGACACCTGAAAATGAGCAGGAGAGGACTCTTTAAATTAGAGACACTACATACTGATATACACCTGAACATCAGCAGGAGAGGACTCTTTAAAGTAGAGACACTACATACTGATATACACCTGAACATCAGCAGGAGAGGACTCTTTAAAGTAGAGACACTACATACTGATATACACCTGAACATCAGCAGGAGAGGACTCTTTAAAGTAGAGACACTACATACTGATATACACCTGAACATCAGCAGGAGAGGACTCTTTAAAGTAGAGACACTACATACTGATATACACCTGAACATCAGCAGGAGAGGACTCTTTAAAGTAGAGACACTACATACTGATAGACACCTGAAAATGAGCAGGAGAGGACTCTTTAAAGTAGAGACACTACATACTGATATACACCTGAAAATGAGCAATATATGTCGGCTTTAAATACAGGTGCCAATCACTTCCTGTTCTGTGTAAACCTCAGAAGAGTTCTTTGCTCATACTGACAAATATCACGAAGGCACTGAACAGTATATACTCAGTGCAGCCATTTCTGCTTCTGGTCACGACCCTTTAAAAAGCCATGGACAGTTCACCATGTCAGAAGGGGACTTACAACCTTAGCAGAAATGGAAGCGTTACATAACTTTCCACATCACCTGTTTTTTCTTTCTGGCTGTAATCAAAGGCCAAGCCGACAGCCCACCATGAGACTTTTGAAACCACTAAAAGCTAGTTTACAGTAAGGCAAATGGAATTTAGTGGGAGTGAGTATCCAGGGCATGCTATTTATTTTAAGCCAAATCCTTCAGTTGCAACTCCATTTCGTTAAGCACTATGCTGTTTTCTACTGTAATGTTTTATCTCCTTGGAGGAAGACGTACAATAGGTAGAGGAACGACCCATTTATTTTTTAATGCATTTCAAAAGAGGCTTTACTGCACAAATGATGTGACTGACAGGAGTCAACGCATTAAAACGTAAATATATTTCTTTACTGTCGAGCAAAGTTATTGAGATTTCGCTTCCAAAGTCTGGACATATACTCTAACTTATACTGACTGAAATCTGGCCTGAGGGGTTTCTCTAACTGAAAGATGTATTTGTGGACAGCCGTTCACTTTAAATGAAAGCCAGCAATTACGAGTAGCTGCTACTGTGGGAGTAGTGAAGTCCTCCAGCAGTTAGGTTTTAGCCATTTTCCATCAGCAGGATTACAGAACAGCTTCTGATTAGCATGGGCATGGGCCAAGAAAAAAGCCAACACATTTTGGAGTGGTTCTGAATCACGGGGCGGATACATGTATTGTTTTTGCACTTGCTGTATGGTAACAGCCTTGATAGATGTCTGTGCTCTCCAAGAGGCCTTCTAGTTTATTAAACGAGTGTTTTTAAATGCCATTTTATAATATGTTTCTGCTGCACTATTTCTTAATGTCTTTCATTTGTGTAAAGCACTTTGAATTGCCTTGTGTTGAAAGGTGCTGTATAAATAAACCTGCCTTGCCTTATTAATATCTGAAATTAAGCTGAAGGGTACGTTCTGTCAGGAAGACTAGCTTCACATTCAGTCACTCCTCAGCCGCATCTAATCAGCTGATTACGAGCGCCCACTCCCAACCAATTGCATGTTGCCACGGTCTCCAGCAGCCAATCATCGCGCTGCAGTTTAAACGTCCTCTCCTGCAGTCATTTAAGCGTTAATGCTGCAAGCCCTCCTCCACCCCATCGACCTAATGTCATCAAATCCAGTGCCCAGGTCGAGCTAATCAGAAGTCCACTAAAATCCAGACCTTCAGCATCCTTTTCATCCCACCTCTTCATCAAATCAAATCCCATCAACATACCCACCAGTTTCTAGACTGGCATATATCTTAAAGGTCACCGATTGTGCAAAAATCCACTTCTTCATGTCTCTTCCACATCAACATGTGTCCCCTCTTCTTCATGTCTCTTCTACATCAACATGTGTCCCCTCTTCTTCATGTCTCTTCTACATCAACATGTGTCCCCTCTTCTTCATGTCTCTTCTACATCAACATGTGTCCCCTCTTCTTCATGTCTCTTCTACATCAACATGTGTCCCCTCTTCTTCATGTCTCTTCTTCATCAACATGTGTCCCCTCTTCTTCATGTCTCTTCTACATCAACATGTGTCCCCTCTTCTTCATGTCTCTTCTACATCAACATGTGTCCCCTCTTCTTCATGTCTCTTCTACATCAACATGTGTCCCCTCTTCTTCATGTCTCTTCTACATCAACATGTGTCCCCTCTTCTTCATGTCTCTTCTACATCAACATGTGTCCCCTCTTCTTCATGTCTGTTCTACATCAGATCAGATTTTGGCCACTTGATGATGTCATAACGATGTTTTGTCTTGTGTAACCATTAGCCAATCACCAACCAAGGTAACCCCCCCCCCCCCACCTTATCACCTGAATCTCCTCCTAGAGCACCATTGAGTTCTTTGTAACCAAATCTCTCTCAGAGGGGCGTGGGGAGGGGCTCCTTATTTTCATCTAAAGTAACAGACAGAGAATCAGCACTTTTGAAACAGGGCTGAAACAGAGGGGATTATGGGTAATGCTGCAATGATCTGTTTGGTGTTTCAGCCAATCAGAGACAGGTTCTGGATATATCTGAGACCTATGATATATTGACAGTATAATAGGGGACCTTTAAGGGCATATATTAAGATATATGTCATCATGATTTGGGACGCTAAAGACTACTCACATCTTGTTTACACCTCAATAAATGTTTCTTCGAGCTAAATAAGTCTCTCCCGATTGAAATATCAGAATGGGAAAGCCTAACACCATTTCCAAGAGATGAAGATCGTGTGTTATTTTGGTTGACCAACACATAAAACCTCTCAATAATGACTTTGCTGAAGTAGAAAGAGTTAGATGCAATGTGAAGTGAGTGAAGGCCTCTGTTCGTGAAAGAGGACTTAACTGATTGTCAAAGTGAGTGAAGAAAATAGATTTGAACACTTTAATGTCTTACATCTGTTTGTTGACTATTATTAGACTAAAAAGCGACTGAAATGAAATCATCAAAGACCAAAATAAAACCAAAATAAGGTGCCAAAATGAACACCGTTGTGACTGGCACAAATGGGACGACGATACTTGGAAACAAACCGTAGTTATTGGCAGCTTTATAAAGTGAACACTGCATCGCTTCACTTGCAATAAAGTTAGGTGAGAAAACACTTCAGCTAAGCAAATGATGAAGTTCTCAAGAACACAGGTTCACCTCAGGTCTGCCTTTAAAAGAAAAATATCAATGCTACAACATTATTGTAAACACTGTTCGAAATGGGGGGGAGCCAGGGGGAGCTTGGCTCCCCCGAAGAGGGAGGGAGCTCCCCTGAAGGCCGACTTTGAGATAAATAGGGGGAGCCCAAAACAATCGTGCATATTTGTGTCACACAGATTAGAAATGTTGAGTTTCTGTAAATAAAAGTTCTTGAAATAAATAATAGTTATTGTTCATTACAGTTTCTGAATATTTGTTTTATATTCGTGAATATTTCTGGGTGTTGCCATCTGTACGTGGCGGCGCTGCGAACTTTACTCGTTACGCTACTTACGTTGCTATGGTTACAGTGGTGATGCCGGCGCGGTATTTGAAATGTTCATATTGATATTCTTTTAACTCTGGCTTTGTAATAAAAAATATGGCAAAACGAAAACAGCCAAGCGTTGCAGCTTTTGGATTCACAAGCAAAGAAGCGAAGGAGTCTAAAAATGACAACGTGAACGGAACAACTTTTAGTTGGCCGGCTGTAAGCGGCGTTAGGGTCGAGTTTGACAGCTCCACACCGAGGGAGAGGCCTGCCGATGCAGAGCCTGAAGAGGCTTCAACAACGGCCACAGCCGCCGGCGTAGTGACACCGTCTGTAGTGACACCGTCTGTAGTGACACCGTCTGTAGTAGTAGCAGAGTGATTTTATAGCAATTGATCGAATCCGCGCTGCTGCGCCAGTCAACAGAGCGTGCGTGTGACATATTTAGTAGCAGGATGTGCACTGAAAAATAGGGTAAAATGGGTAATGGGTAATTCGAACACTGATTGTAAATCAGGCCAGGCTGAATACCTGCTCGTTAAAGTCAGACAGAATAGTTGAGTCAAAGCGCGATCAACGCAAAACGGTCAATCAGCGGTCTTTGTTCGACCAATTTCTTTTTTCCCTGTTATTGTACGAGGAGCTTTTGTCTTCACAAGACTGATGACTGCACAGGGACACATTAATAGGCTTTATCCTGTGGCTAAATGACTCACTTAATCTGGCAAAGGTAGTCAGAAGTGGTATGGTAATATATAATATTTGAAAGAACTGTTACAGGGTTCCTGCCGGTTTCACCAAGTCAAATGTAAGACTTTTTAAGACCACTTTGAATAGAATTTAAGACTTATCTCACGGCAAGAAAATATGAAGGAAAATTGCTATGAAAGAAGAAATACGTACATGAAATGTATTCATGTTCAACATAAGAACGATGACTGAACATAACAGCATAACAGTACACAGAACTGTGTTCGACAAAAAGTGTGTGTGTGTGTGTGTGTGTGTGTGTGTGTGTGTGTGTGTGCGTGTGTGTGTGCGTCTGTGTGTGTGTCTGTGTGTGTGTCTGTGTGTGTGTGTGTGTGTGTGTGTGTGTGTGTGTGTGTGTGTGTGTGTGTGTGTGTGTGTGTGTGTGTGTGTGTGTGTGCGCGTGTGTGTGTGTGTAGTGCTAGATCGTATACCTCCTGGGTTTTAGGCGGCGGAAGTGACGTAATCGTGGATGAGAAGTCGGCAACTTTTGTATTTAAAGTTTACCCTAAATAGAGGAGTTCCGCTCACGCACGTCTTGTCACAAATATGAGGTTCATTAACGAATAATGAGATCATACTCTATAACAACATTAAAATGTGTGAAATAATACTTACATTTCAATAATAATGGTTTGATTATTAAATAATAACTTACAGTTCTTATTTGTGTTGCATTTGTGGATAAAACCCAAAGAACATTTAGGATATAAATACTGGTCAGATATCCACCAGATCTTTTAGTGATTTTTGTCTCTCTTGGAGAAATTAAATTGCAACATCAAATACAAAAGTTAATCTGAAACAAACTCAAATACCATAATGAAATTAATCCACAAATGATGATTGTTATAACTTAAATGTTATACCTGGAAACACAAATACACAACCGAAAATACTACATTTAATATGCTCGTCTCTTGTCCTGGGTGGCAGATTACGTCACTTCTGCCGCCTAAAACCCAGTGCTACTGCACTAGCTAACGCTACATTAGCAAAACAAATGCTATTTTTTTTTTGCAAAAGGTGCAGCGGGCTTCAAACACGTTCCCCTCAACTGGTTTCAACCAAGCACTTAATTCGATGTTTTCCAACCAAATACGGTTGAACTTACTCTTCCCCATATTTATTTGTAAATAGATTTGAAGATACCTAAGTTTCTGACTGCCGCTAGCTTGGTTGCTAGGTTACTAGCTGGGTGTTCTCCGATAAGGGGCCGGGGGAAACAAAGTTAGTGATTACTGGTTCCATGTTGATTTATTTCAATACAGATTGTTGGGGGGAACTGAAAGGCTCTTCCCGTACTGGTTACTTTGCAGCCCGGACATTTCCCCCAAAACACATTTAGACGCGATCGCTACACAGAAGGACCTTTCAAACTTTTTAAGACCCCGCGGGAACCCTGTGTTAACTGAGCTAAATAACTAGATTAAGGATGCGAGGGTTTCTTATTTTTCTGCAGTCTCTGTAGAAGCTTTTAAAAAAACGACTGAAGACCTATCTTTTTACTTTGGCTTTTATTTCTCTTTGAAATGTGTGCGGTGTGTTCTGTTATTATTTGTTCCTTTTAGGACTCCACGTTGTCTGTGTTTTGTTTTTATGTTGACCTTAGAAATGTCTGGTTATTGTATTCATGTTTCTGTGGTCTTAATCTTAACTTTTTGTCTTACTTGTGAAGCACTTCTGTGAAAGGTGCTATAATAAATAAACGTATTATTATTATATTATTATAATAAGGCACAGTTGATTGCTAAATACCGCTCATATAATCTGTGCACAGAGGAAGGAAATGGGTTGCGTTTAAAAGGGGAAGCTCACCTAATTCCCAAGGGAAAAGGAAATGAATCCAAATGAGAGGAAACATGGGCACTTTCTAGTGTATCAAAGAAAAGTTAGGACGTTGAAAGTGGCTGGTGCAACAGAAGCACAAAAACCTTCATTGCCACAGTACTAATACCCGTTTTCACATTAGTCAGGGTCACATCAAAGACAGAATGCCATAAAGCAGTAAAAATCCTGCATAGGTGACATCCTGAAGGGAACAATCGCATCAAGAAATCCCATCTGTACTTTGCATACAGCTGGGCCAAATGTGAAAACAGCAGTATTTTAAGGACAAGAACTAGGAAGCAGCTCTGCAAAGAGGGAGATATTGGCTTCTTTTTCACCGTCACCTCAGAAAAGACGTGCTACAGTGCAGCTGAGGTTAAGTCAAGTGTGGTTACATAAGCCTGATCTGAAAACATTACTTTTGAAAAAGGTACAGGCTCCAAAACTTCACAGAGTTTATTCACAGACTTTAGGGGGTTTTATGTAAATTATGTAACTTCTGAATCTTGTTCCGAAAAACATTCCCCGACTAAATTTCTCCTGGATAACCCTTCTTAACCTCTCTCTCAATTGTGTGTACTGATTAATGGGCACTCTCCTCCCCTTCCCTCCAGTTTGTATTTTTGTACTGTTTTATTATTATTTATTTTGTCCTGTTAGTCTGTACAACACTCTCTTACATTTTGGCTACATGGTCTGTTCTGGTTATAATTGTGGTTTAAATATTGTAAGTGAAGATCAACTATGTATGGCTTGTCAATTGATGTACAATAGTAGAGACTAAGCTGAACATGGGTAGCTTTGAACTGTTGGACATTTGTAACCGAGGTTCCTATCAATGTATCAAATGTCTTTTCTATGTGTCTTCAATTCAAATATATTAAAGGGGACCTATCATGCAAAATGCACTTTTTTATGTCTTTTTCTACATAAAGATGTGTCCCCGGTGTGTCGGGGAAATAAAACCCTCTCTCTTTTCCTCCGTACCCAAATCTCTAAAAACGGGGCTACAACGGAGCTGATCCAGATTTGCGTCCGATATGACGTAATATCTGAAATGTGGACCCACGGCCCAATCAGAAACGTTGCTATCAGAAACAATGCCCGACTGTTTTGGACGTAATATGGTCTGTGTTTACATTAGCATCGCTAACACTCAGAGCTAACCTGTACTGGAGAGCATGTGTGTGAAGAAGCAGGAAATAAAAAGGAACTCACCTTGTGGTATAACCGGCAAGAGAGAAAGCCTTTGAGCTCCATACTGTTTCAGAGATAATCCTTGATAATCCATGATATGGCGTTTCATCACGGCAGTATTTAGTTTAGACGGTAGCTGCCGGGTCCCGCATGAGCTCAGACCCCTCCTTTTTATTTTTTTTATTTGAATCAATTTCTTCTTTTTTTTAAAGCTTTATACCCAAATCAGCACTTTTGAAACAGGAAGTGAAATAGAGGGATATGAGGCATGGCTAGAATGGGTGATCTGTTTGGTATTTTGAGCAAAACACTTCATAGACATGCTTTTTATATATTTTCATATATCTGACACCTATGCTATTGCCTAAAAATAGCATGATAGGTGACCTTTAAAAAAAAAAAACAGACATCCTGCCACAGTCAGATGAGAGAAGATATTTCTATCATCAGGCTGCCAAAAGACTGGCAAATGGAAACGGGAGCAAGAGGAATATTCATAACGCTCCAGCTTTAGGAGTCTGGTTTTGGATGATTTGGATGCTTGTCTGGAAGCAGCAATTTTCTGGTTGCGTTGGTCTGATGGTTGACTGCACCTGACCTGTACATTTTTAGGACCACAGACCGCATCACACATTTACTTACTTTTCCTGATGGACCAGTGATTTTATTTTTACCCTTATGTAGTTGTTAGGCCGACATTTTAATTCCTGTATATCATTTTTCCACATTCAGACACTCAGAAACACAATGACTAATCTTCGTTAGCGAGTCGTTACGTCAGCATGTGGGTGTGTGTGTTTGTGTGTACTTTGATTAATTTAACTGGACAATTTCATTAAAAAACAACCTCAGGTGTTTTTGTGGATGTTGTGGTTGGCATTTCTTATCTTTTTCTAATATGTTTTGCACCAAGTAATTCATTAAAAAGTAAGTGATTAATAAGGAAATGAATTATTGGTAGCAGACAGCCCTAATTCGAGAGTCTCCCAACTTTCAAATACATTTCTTATGTGAGAATTGCTTCCAGCGCTGTCTAAACCGACTGTGGCAAGTGGCTCGAAACAGACCGATGGGAAATAAACATTTAACGCCATTTGATTGGGACAGACTTTTCTCTTTACACTGATTTATTGTCTCATTTTGAACAATCATGTGACCTTGCTCTGTGACTAAATAACAACGTCTTCTTACTACACAAAAACTGTGATCAAATGTGCCAATGGCTCTAGTGGCAGATGATGGGGCTAAAACTGTCCTGGGACACTATAGCCTTGGACAACAATCTAACTATACCTACTTGTACGTTCACACAATCTTTTTTCAACAAACAACAGCTGTCTGTGTAGAAGTAGGCCTTGCAGTTAGTATGATCATTAGAATGAATAAGTCTTTCTTCCATCATTGTGATCATTGGGTTGCCTGCTAAAGAATACTTACATGAAGACGACACTTATCCATTATCCAAATATCTAGTACCACAGTTTCATATGAATGTTTACCTTGAATGAAATAGTATAACATCTTTAAGATTATCCCAGTATTCTGACACATGCTCCAGAATGAAGTGACGCAAGTATGCTGCCTCTTATAGCATTGCACAGCAATATAATCTTTAACTTCAATCACCAGTGTGTCTGCAGTGTTATATTCTATATATTCTATATCCTGAGTGTTCAGAATCCACAACATCTGCAATCCTACATCTACATATATCTCAAAGACGGGGTCCGAAAACTAGCGAACCACATGAATGTCTGGGAGCAAATACATTTTATATGCTACACAAATATGGCCAGGATCCGTTGAATTTTCTTGCAGATTCTTTTAGGGATTCTTTTAGCATGAAACATTTGAAATAACTAATGGATAAGTTAAAAAAGAAAGTAGAAAGAAAGTGAGGTCAAAGAAAAGTATTTCTGCTAAAAAGTTAGCTTTGATTGAGACCTAAACATTTCAGATGTGTGTGTATCTCACACGGCACTGTCACTTTAATTAATGTTCCTTTTATTATTCATGTTTTATTATCTTTGCTTTTAAATGCCATTTTATAATGTGTTTCTTAATGTCTTTCATGTTTGTAAAGCACTTTGAATTGCCTTGTGTTGAAAGGTGCAATATAAATAAACTTGCCTTGCCTTGATAATATGGTAAACATTACCCTAATAAGCTTCTATATTCTGCAGCAACATACAGAGGCTTGACCTCCCCTAGAAACTCCCAAGGATGATATATCTCACCAAGGATGTGTGAGATCAATACGAGCAGGAATGAGAGCAGAGATCACAGTGACTGATGACTGAAACAAGATCTCCTCTGATCCCAGACTTAATGAGCCTCGTCTCTGAAGGCCCTTCTGGCGCCACATGTCACAGCAACACTGACCTGGGTCTAAACCTTCACCTTACTCTGTATGATAATCAGCCACTCTTTGCCATTTCACTTCATCTCCAGAACCATTGAAGGGGGGTTGAGAAATCCACTGTTCTCCAAAGATCCAGGCAATTCTAGCAAATTTCACCCAACACATTGACTATAGAGTGAATCATGTTTTAATCTTTAGAAATGCATGTTTTTAACATCAAAAGTGCAAGAAGACAATATTGGATTTTGGACACAAAAACTAACAATGAAAAATTAGAGAAACTCCCTCTGCAGGGAAAACATGGATTTTAGCCTTCGCATTTACATGCACAAAAACCAATGCAATACACTACAGCAGGGGTGGGGAACCTTTTTCCTCTCAAGGGCCATTTCCATTTTTACAACATCCTCAGAGGGCCGTACAAATTATTGACATCTGCTTAAAAAAACTAAAATCACAGCCCAATCATTTGGCCTTTCTTTCATGTTGTGCAAAGAAAAAGCAACCTCTTAATAATCCAGATATCTACCATGACTCGCGCAGGCATGCACGTGCACGGTTGAGGCATGAAAGATTTGTGCAAATGTATTTAGTTTCCTATTCATGTGAACATGATTTAAGTGGGGGGTGGACCTAACCTCCTCTAGGGGGGTGGACCTAACCTCCTCTAGGGGGGTGGACCTAACCTCCTCTAGGGGGGTGGACCTAACCTCCTCTAGGGGGGTGGACCTAACCTCCTCTAGGGGGGTGGACCTAACCTCCTCTAGGGGGGTGGACCTAACATCCTCTAGGGGGGTGGACCTAACATCCTCTAGGGGGGCATGCTCCCCCGGGAAGATTTTTTTTTAAATGTTGAAGTTCAAAGCATTAATCTGGTGCACTTTGAGAGCAACATGAAGAGATCTATGGAAACATCTCTCAACACCATATGAAACAGAACTGGAAGCAGATTTCTTTTTCTTTATGGATATTTTACAAATCACTCTCCTTTCAAACTGTATTCTTGTTTATTAATAACAACTATTTTTTGCTGTCATATAGTATTTTATACCCGTTTACTTTATTCTCTTATTTTTTATAACTATAATGATCATATAAAGATTACCTGACTGGTTGTAGAAAAAGCTTCTTATATTCGTTAGCATAGCTAGCTAACCAGATGCTAATAACAACAAAGTTATTGACTGTCTGATCAGTATGACAGATGAGCAGAAGCCACTGGGCTTTCAACTAAAGACACAGCCACGCAGAAACTGTGGCATGTGTACGGCGCGGCGTTCTGGTGCTCTCCGTCAGAACTGCACCCCTGTCAGACGAGACATATACCACGTGATGACACGTTAGGCTCGTGTTGTGTTCAAGGACCCTGACCTTGGCCAGGAAAAACAGGCACTCGCTTGTTTAATTCTTTTGCGGTCTAGATTTCTTTAAAAAAAATGTTTTGCGTGTGTTTATAAATGACCTCGAGGGCCGTACTAAATGGTCTCGCGGGCCGTATACGGGAAAACCCCTACAAATTAAGTGGCCCCTTTACATTTCTCACAAACGTCCAACGTGGAACTGATTAGATTTCGTTAGCTCAAAGTCAGGGTCACGTTTACCTCACAAAACACGTTTAAGGCCATAAAGACTTAATATGGTGAATTAAATGTAATAGAAATGTCAAAGAAGTAATCGCATTTTGGACAGACATTGGAAGTAAAAGTGTCTGTTTTGAGTGCTTCAATGAAACACAACAGCCTCACTTTCTCGTTT
Source organism: Trematomus bernacchii (assembly GCF_902827165.1). NCBI lineage: Eukaryota > Metazoa > Chordata > Actinopteri > Perciformes > Nototheniidae > Trematomus > Trematomus bernacchii. The sequence continues at coordinate 2,550,477 of NW_022987607.1, forward strand.
GAAGATGTAACCGTCATGGCTGCAGCACAAGTTATCTTTCATATACAGCAGCTATAGCAAAAGCGAGGCATTTCTCTAAAGATCCCATCAGTGTTTGTGCCCATTAGACGCCTTGCCGGCTGCAGCAGGAGGCACACGGAAAATTGTGTTTCTATTATTAATCCCGAGAAGGTACATCGTGTCAGCGACTGGGTCAGGCCTTTGGTGTGATTGCATCTAGTGAGCGTGGATCGTGAGACCGTGAAAGGCTCTTTCTGTCCCCTTCTCTTCAATAATATATAGTATTTGAAAAGGAGAGAATGTGGCATATTCTTCATGACTATTCAAATGAATGCAAATGTTATGATTATGTTGTGGAAATGAGCAACTCTGAGTCATTGTTGGCGAGATGAATCAATTGAATAGTTTTGATGGTGGATGGTTTTGAGCACAAGTGAATGGATTTGGATTGATAATAATGGGTTATTATGTTAATATGGATGTTTAACAACTGTATAAGGGTCCACCACTGCTGAAAATAATGTGGCAATTATTCATCTTCTGCCCAAAGAAAGTATCTGCCCTCTGTCATCACTTTCAGTAAAGTAGTTGTTGCATTTTTTTATTTATCTCCTCTCTAAACCACAAAGGTTACTGTGCTTTTTTGTTAAAGGTGGGGTAGGTAATTCACTTCAGAAACACTTTTTGTTATATTCCATGGAATGCTCTTAACATCCCGATAGCAATGAATATATGAAATGCTTCGACAATAAATACATTCAAAAATGTCATCTGTGGAAGCTGTAGTACTGTAAAAAGCTCGACCAATCATCTGAGCCGGCCCGGCTAAAATAACTGGATGGCCTACCTGCCTGTCAGCCTTCCATCTCGTGCACAGACTTATCTCGTGCCCTCATTGGTCATGTGCGCGTTCGTGTGTTGGAGGAGGGGCTCTGTAAGGAAGTCTGAAGGAAAGGCCAGATTTTTTTCCGCTGCGTACTTTCAAAATTCTAGCGCACTCGAGCTGGTTCCTCCATTCTTACCTACCCTACCTTTAATTGGTACTGTTACGCAAACAAAACATTGTCATGGTAGACTTGACATTCATTTTCAGTCTTGATTAAAGACCAACTTCTCGCTATTGTAGCACGATGATAGTTGAAGAATTGGTTAATGGGATGTTCAGTGATCACGCCGGCCATTGTTCCCCAAAACACCAGCAGCACTCATTGTGATAATGTGACATTTAGAGCGCTTGAGTGTAAAGCTGAGAGGAGAAGAGAAGATTTGATCAGGTTTTATCCAGTCTAGTTGTTTTTGTTGCATAGAAAGGCACTGACCTGTCTATTGGATCTGGCAAAGCTCATTTAATTCATTTTAAAGGCTTAAAAATACTTTAAATGTTGTGATTTATTCAACGTGAAAACACCAGGGACTCGTTTCAACTATTTCTTTAAGACTTGCCCTAAATGAACACAGTTGGTTCTGACAATTTACAGATCAGAAATTAACTAACTACCAAACTCCATAGATATACAACATTTGATCCATCACTTCTTTCTGTTACTCTCTTATGGCGCAGTTCCACTACAGCGCGGAGTTCGCTTTAAGCGTGCCGTGTCGTGCCGTTCCCGTTTTTGGTTGCGCTTCCACTAGGCCTAGTTCCGGCCCGGCCCGGCCCGGCCCGGGGCCACTTTTTCACCTCTTTTCTGGCCCGAGAAAATTGTGGTTCTATCGAGGCCAACAAACAGGGCTGAGTCGGGCTGAGTATGCTAAACTAGAGAGAGGAGCGCTGGCAAGAGGGCTACAACTACAACAAGATGGACATATTTGACCGTGATTTAATTGTAATACACGTTTCTAAATGATGAAGTAACAACATACTGATACCGGTTAGTAAAAACCATGAATTAATGCTTTGACAAGTCTGCAGACAGACGGCAGGGGAAACACCTTTTAAAATGCGTGTTTTTCTAGATGGAGATTGGCTAAGCTAACGCAGTATATGCTCCGACTGTCCACACTCACAACAACGGCCTACAGACATAAATAAAACAGCGACTGTATTCGCCATGACACAGGCAGTCTGTGGTTTGTACTTGTTTAACTTTTGTCTAGTTTCTGAACAGATATGAGGAGCTGTGAGCTCTGAGTGCTAACAGCTAACGGCTGTGTTGTGTTTCTGGAGTTCTCATTGAAGATGACGTCACGGCTCCGCCTACACTGCGTTACTATAGTAACTACCCCAGTTCCTAAACTGTAATGGAAGCGCAGCATGAAGTGAGTCGGCCCTGTTAAGGCCAAGCCGTACCGAGCCGTACCGAGCGTGGCCGAGGCCGACCGTGTAGTGGAAATGTGCCATTAGCTCTTCTACTGATAGAACCTGACATGCATGGTTTAAAGAAAGTACCACAGTCACAACTATGCTAGACAGTTACAACAAGCCAACAATTAACTCTGTTTGTATACTTGACGCAAAAAAGGACATGTAATCATATTCATAATAAATAGTGTCCAAGAAGAAACATTGCCAAAAATACAAAAGTAAAAGTGTAAATAATCCAAAGAGTGTGTCTATCTGAAGCTCAGCGCAAGTTCTTTCAGGAAGACTGGGTATATATATATATATATATATATATATATATATATACACACATTCACTCCGCAGCTGCATATAATCAGCTCATCACGGGCGTTCTCTTTAACCTATTACATTGCACCTCATTCTCCAGCAGCCAATCATCGTGCAGCAGCCACACTTTAAAATGGTTCTCCTCTCTCCTGCAGTCAGCTGTGATTTCAGGCCTCCTTCCCATCCACCTCCTTTCATCAGCATCATCGGCAGTGCCTAGACCCCGGGGGGTTCCCTATATGCTCACGGCTGCATTTCCCCTTTAGATATACCATTTCAGGATCGGGGTCTGATCGCCAAAGACTTAACATTTATCATATGGCATGTGTCAATAAATGTTCTTTAAACAAAATGAAGTCTCTCCTGATTGAACTGCTCTGAGACGATGGACCAAGAATAATATGATTCTCTAAGTTAAAAATCGACATGTGTGCAAAATCATGTCAACGCTTCAATCTCAAACACCAAAAAGACATCTTATCATACATTGAAAGCATGTTGGAGATATGGATATCAAACGTAAAGAGAAATGTTAAATGACTGGTAGCTTTGGCAATATTCTAGGTCAAGCCTTTTTAGACGATATATGATGCAACCATGCGTCCTCTTCAAACATAAGTGTGCGAGAAAGATGTAAAAGAAGAAAGTGTATTTACAGAAAGACTTGCCGCGACAAACGTACTTAACTTAAAAAGGGGACCTATCATGCAAAATGCACTTTTGTACGTCTTTTCTACATGAATATGTGTCCCCGGTGTTCCAGGGAACTCACCAAGTGTCAGAAAACACAACCCTCTCTATTTTCCTCCATACCCAAATCTCTAAAAAAGGGGCTGCAACGGATCTGATAAAAACTGATCCAGATTTGAACACTGTCCTGACGTCAGGACGGTGGCGCTACGGCTATTGGGCCAACTCCACCAATCAGGAGGAGACAGCCACGGCCATTGCCGTTCGAAAGCGCTGGAGACGCTGTAGTACATATGCCAGGCCTGTAGGTGGTGCTGTTCTCACTGAATCAGCCCTTGCTAAAAACAGAGCTAGAAAATGTCAAATTGAGCAAAATGAGGCATGGCTAAAATGCATGATCTGTTTGGTATTTTGAAAAAAAAAAAGTATAAATTCGCCTTATATAGGTATGGCCCTACACTATATTATTCAAATATAGCATGATAGGTCCACTTTAAGTTAAAGTTGTAATATCACAGTGTAGAAATATTAGATAACAAGTAAAAGTCCTGTATTCTTAATGTTACTTAAGTATAAGCATCAAAATATACTAAAATAACAAAACTCAAAGTACTCATGTAGAATGACCCTTTTTTTTTACAAAATACAATTTATTTTGATGGGTTATAGTTTGTTATCGATTAATGGTTAAATCTTAATATTAAGGTGGAACAAAATGTCATGACTTTTATATTGCAAGGTATATTTATCCATCATCGTACATCAACTAAAAGAAGTGGAGTAGAAGTATGTAGTAGCATAAAATGGAAATACTCAAGTGCAGGACATATATTTGAAACCCTATTAGTAGAGATCCATTTGGCTTCTTTTCCTTTACATAGTGATCATATGGTCCTACACTATATTATTCAAATATAGCATGATAGGTCCACTTTAAATTGAGTTAATAACCAGGCAGGCTGTTTTGCGTCTCATTAACAGACGTCTCTTCATTCAAAGCATGACCAATCACGCTGGCATCCAGATCATTCAATTAGATTTCACTTAACAAAGTACCGTTTTCTTGCAGGATCTATAACCATGTTTGAGCTAAAGGTTTAAGGAGAGGAAGCCAAGGAGGTTCTGGTTTGTTTGTCCGTTTTTTTTGCAGAATTATGGAAAATTACTAGACAGATTTGATAGAAACTAAGTGGAAGGGTATAGCATGAGCCAAGACAGAACAAGAGCTGAACAAATGTATTACATACTGGAGGGAACTTTACAAAAACCTATATAACACACGACAGGAAAGGAAAGCATAATAGAGCCTGCATATTTCTGGACGATAGTTAGTTAGCACATTTACTAAATCAGCCTTGTAGGAGCATACATTTCTTACTTTCCATTTGTTGTTTAACACATGGTGAATCTTATCTTTTGCCCCATTATATATTTACTTAATGACCTGTCTAAGCATGACTTTCCTATGCTCAACATGTATTTATATGGACAAAAATAGAACAAGAATAACAAAGAAATTGGTATTCATGGCCGTATGGTTATGTATATTTCACCACTAACATATCCCAATGCTGCACCTGGAAATAATGGGGAATAATATTAATATTTATGAGACTACATACTGAAAGATGATAAAGAAACTCTGTAGGTGTGAGGGGAGATGATCATACTGTGGCTTGAAGGAACCATTGCAATTAAAATATGAAATATAATACAAAAACATTGATTTTTGGAGCGCTAAGTTGCTATAATATATATTTTTTTAATCGTATAATGCATATTTCCCATGTAGTTTTCCGTTTATATGCAAAAGGGAAAGTATAATGACGCCTAACCGACATGTGACTTCACTTCTTGGCACATGTCAAATCCCACGTGAAGGAGCCATGAAGCTCTTTCTTCAGAGTAATCACCCGCTGAGAGGCCCTCACAGATCTCAAGGAGCTGCTCAGCACATTTCCCCCCCGCCGAAGCATTATCAGAATTGCAACTCCATTAAGGAGTATTATCCGAGCAGGAGGTGCAGAGCTCTCAGACTTTAGTAATCACTTCACCTGCCTCCGAGGACGGCAGAAAAAGTAGAAAATCCTTGTTTCATGACCACGGAAATACTGTAATTTATTGGAATTGGTTTGATTTTCAGAATAACTGTGGTTGCTCTTATAGAAGTCACGTTTTGTAGGGAAAGTTATTGTAAAATCAACATGTAAGTGCACAGGACGTACCTCAATATCTGTGATAATCATGATTCGCATTGGTTTTTACGATTATGAAAATAAATAACCATGAGTTAATTTAACAGTAAAGACACATAGCAAATTTAAATCATACATATTTTTCTTAAACTACGAAAAAATAGGATCTCTGGAGGTTTTTGCTTAAAAAAAATGCATGCTGTGAACTCTAATTAAAAAGGGATAAGGTGCAGCGAGGCGTCGTTATTTAAAAAAAAGTCTTGCTCATTATTTTGCTTAGCAGCGATGTGTTATCGAGTATTATTACATGGCTTAGTTGAATACTCGATTCTGATTGGTCAATTCAGAACACGTGACACGTTGTTAATCCAGTAGAACAGACAGACCGCTGTCAAGGACTTATTGACCGTTGTTAAGGACGCTCACATCTGCACAAAGAAGTCCGGTCGATTGAACTGTATACAGTTTGGCCGAAAAGCTTTTCAAACTGTTTGCTTGTCTTTAGTTTTCTGTTCCGAGAGCAACATGGAGGATTTTAATTTGAATATATTTGGAGAGCACAGTCATGTGGATGAATGGTTAGTGGCTGATGAGTCCCCAGTGAAGAAAAGAAAAAGACAAGAGGGACAAGAAAACAGCGGAGAAGTAATGCCCCTTTCACACCAAGGCTTTTCCCGTGCTAGCTCCGTGCTAGCTCCGTGCTAGAGCTTTTCTGGTTCGGAACCGGTTCTTCGGTTCAGCTCCCGCTCTGTGCACACCGCTCAGAGCCCGACTGGTGCTGCGTCATTGCGTCATGACGTAACCGTTTGCGTGCCTGCTTCATAAAGCCAAACCGCGCGGAACTCCCTCACATCGACAACAACAACAATGGCCGATTGTATTGAAGCGCTACTCGTTTTGCTCTGTCGAAACGAAATGGAAGAAATGGGACGACCAACTTTACAGCCGTTACATGCTACATTAAAAAGTTCTTTACAATCATCATCATCAACTTCAACGACGATTCGGTAGGAGAAAGAAGGTAAATATACGTCCTATTCGATGGCGTTAGAGCTAGCTGTTGTTAGCCTCTGCATGCACCGAGCTCAAAATACCCAGCTTTGCAGCATTCATTACGATGGTATAACATTAAAACTGATTCTCAATGTTATTTCCACAGATCATGTTGAAGCTGGCGGAAAGGCGGATGTCGCGTGTTATTTGGACACAGCCCAGATCCGACGTAAGCGTGACGTATGCGGTGCTTGCTTTCTAGACCGACAACTTTTTGGTGCTTGAAACGAACCGGATTCCGGAGCTTAGAGGCGGCTCCGCTGTGGTGAGAACAGGAAAAACCAGTGCTTTTCAAGCTCCAGCTCCAGCTCCGAACCTGCCCTGGAACCGCGTTGGTGTGAAAGGGGCATAAGAGAGGCGAAAAGACGGACCACATTATGGGCTATGAAACTATTTAAAGACCGGCTGATTGAAAAAAAAACAACCAACAGAGTTTGACAGCAACGGGGCAGAAACCCTCAACACTGAGCTGTGGTCCTTTTTACGCAACGGTCCAGACATAGACATCAAACGGCGACACATATTCAGTTGCCAGTTACTTTGGCATTAGGGCAGGGATATCTAGATACTTCCCAAGGTTTGACATCATGAAATGTGCTACTTTTAAAGCAAGCAACGATGTTTTCAAATCTGTAATCAAAAAGCTCCTCAAAAACGCTATCGAAGCAGCTCCTGCCGTTGCTACGTTAGTTCAAACGGTAACAACGGACTATTTTTCTTAGCGGATGCGTGTCATTTGAAATCAATAATACTATTTTTTAAATCAATAAAAAGCCTGTCGGGTGTTCTTTTACCCATAATGACCGCCTCGCTGCACATTATCCCTTACTTAACAACCTCTGAAAAATCCATATTGAACAATCAGAATCAAGTATTCAACTAAGCTGTGTAATAATATGTTAATAATGTTTCCGTAGAAATATTATTAAGTGTATCTCAGCATTTACACACCATGCAACTACCAATAACAGTGTAAAGTTTAATTGCAAAATACTTGTTATGTGCAGTAAGTACGCCACAAGGCATTTTTTTGCCACTTAAACAATCATAACAATTAATAAAATATCAAATTAATTATAAATTCCTTGTCTAAAAAACGCTTATATTACAGGTTAAAAAGGGCTTTCATTCTCTTACAGTTATGATAATTTATATAACATTTAATGTGTTTTTTGTTTGCTATGTGAAGCGCTAACTTTGTTAGGTCACGTGTTATTATCCTTTTTGATGTTCGTTTGCAAACTATGTACATAATCAGCACACTTTGCAGATGATGAGGTAAGGGTGAGAAGGCGAAGGCTGAAGATGGAGAAGAGTGTACTTGTTCTGTGCAATACTTCATTACAGGTCTGCAAAAGAAAGCAGATCAGAGGTGAAGTAGAGCAGGAAGTCCAAAGGAAGAGGTGGAAAGGAGCAGAAAGACTTCCTCCTACACGAAGCGAACAGCACGGCGTCAGTAAATCAAGATGTTTACGGTGACGTCCTCAAAGGTTATTCGATTGTGGGAAATTGTAGTTCGGCCCTCCGACAGAGCGGTAATTCTGCAGGTGGATGCACTTATATCCCGCTGTGAGCTGGCAAAGGAAATAAAACCGACGAAAAACACCAACCCAGAATCCCTGCTGAGTTTTTTTATATAATATATTGTTTTTCCAACTGATCAAGATGTAATATCCGCTTCTCTACATACGCAATAGACTCATTTACATCACATTCTTCCTGCTCTTACTCTTAACCTGTTAAGCCCCGCAACATCTTGCAAGAAACAGCGTCTGAGGGCTTCACAAACTAACAAACTATGAATGTGTCATACCCACTTAACGGTAAGAAACTCAGCTATCTGATGATATGGACCATTTTTACCGAAACAAAACACAAGTCTAACGCCGAGCCTCTGAATTAGCACTTAATTAAGGGCTTCTTAACACTTAATTAAGGGCTTCTTAACATTTAACAAACTATGAATGTGTCATACCCACTTAACGGGAAGAAACTCAGCTACCTGACGATATGAACCATTTTTACCGAAACAAAAGACAAGTCTAACGCCGAGCCTCTGAATTAGCACTAAGCGAAAGAGTGCTAACGCACTTAGCACATAACTCACGGTAGAAATAGTTTATACTTCATCGGATCTGCACAAACAAGATATCACATGAAAGCTGAGATTCCAATGGTATAAGTATCATCACTCCACGACCAAAACTCACGGCAGCGAAAGCCAGCAAAGACAACACACAACTTCACTTTACGGTGCCAAAACGGCAAATATGTCTCACCTTTGCTGTTTTCTGATCAAAAGTTGTGTTCAAGGCATTAAAACGCATATAAACGCTGCTGAAGGTTAATCCAATGTCTCTGTGTCACTTTGAAATGATTACTGATAATCCATCATAACATTTATGGCAATAAGCGTAGTTTACAGTTTTCAAAGCGTAACATAGCTTTCGGTTTGGGCAAACTGCGTGCGCATCAGTCTCACTTCTCAATTGGTAACGTGTAGATGGATTTAGGAACCTCCCCTCGATTCTATTGGCTCTAACGGTTAAAAAGAGGTGTCAATCATCAAAATCGACCAATGGGTTCCAGAGATATGGAAAATCCACCCAAATGACCACAAAGGTGGGTTCTTTTGCTAAATCTTTCTAAAAAGGTCAGATGTCACTTGTTTTGCATCAATCTTGATACAGGGTACTTATTATATGTTATAGTTTGGATTCCTAAAGCTCTTAGTCTACTATCCCATCATTCAAAGGTGGTTTTCACTATAAGTCATGTTTCTTTTTGGACGGACACTATCATTTACATTTTTTTACTATGTTCAATCTGAATTTACTTTAAAATAAAAAACATCTATATTGATTCTGACTTTTCTAAATCCAACTCACAGGTTTATCATTGCTTTGAGAAAAAAGATTATTAATTTACCCCTTTTAGAAGTGAAGATATAGTCATTTGTTCTGGGCATGTCATTTTCGAGCCTGAGACCTGAAAAACAGGCTCGAGGCTTAACAGGTTAAAAAAAATTGAGAGTTATGTCGCATTCATGCCAGCCTTGTATAGTCCGGTTGAATCGAATCCTGGTGCGTTTAACAGCTTAGTGCAGATCGTTGTGTTGGTGTGAACGTCTCTCATTATATGTGTTATAATGTTTTTTATCGCACGTCGTCTGATTGTATAATCCTACGCGGGCCACTAGAGTCTGTTGATATGCTCTCCAGATTAACAGCAGCATTAAAAAAAATAACCTGCCGATGCTCCAAAGCTACGGTAGAAATAGCCGGGGTTTGCATTTTTTACCTCCTTAATGTCTGACCAATGGTTGAACAGTATTTCAACAAAGAAGCGGACTATAGGTGTGAACGTGACCTTAATCCACATCTCCCGTCTGACTCACCTCTCGGTCCATGCTCTCCAGGTCCTCCTTGCAGAGTGTGTACAGCGGCATGGTTTCAGACATGCTCAGCTGACGTTTCCTTCGAGACGGACCGGGCTGCTCGTCGTCTCGGTTCGATCCGTCCGCTCCATCCTGATGGCTCGAAGAAGCTCCTCTGTTGGAATAAATAACAAAGAAATCAGCATAATACACAATGCATGTAATCTGATTTAGTGCCGTTTTATAGATAATAAAATACATTACGAATATGATTTCCCTGATTCTAGTTTGCAGGTTAAGATAAAAAGGTTTGATACGGTTGGTTAAGTGCTTTCATTGTCTTTCTTTCCTCTTTCTATGTGAAGTGCTTTTGCAAACCTGTTTGTTATCGTGTTTGCATTTTGAAACAGGAGCAGCATTCATTTGCAAACACTGTACGCAATCAGCACATTTCTCACATCTCACACACTCTGCAGAGGATGAGTTTAGGGTGAGAAAGTGAAGGCTGGAGCTGCAGAAGTGAGAAGATTCTCTCTCTCTCTAATTATCTATTAGATGTAAATCTTATGCGGGTTACTTCCTCTCGGCAACGCTTAATTAAACAGATCTTCTTTGATGCTAAAAATCCAAGTTTATGCAACTCCCTGAAAACTCCATAAAGCCACTAATCCATGAATTATGTGGGCCAATGTTAAGCTTGTGATAATCAATTACATCGTAGATATATTCTATTAAAACACATTTAAGACTGTCGGTGAAGAGAGAACGCCTAAATGACTTTTTATTCCACGAGCTCTAGTGCTTCACTCCTTTTAGGCTTTGCTGACCATTGACATGCACACAAGTTTTATAAAGACACTACAGGAGCAGGGTATATGCAGGAATCCTGAAGTCACATGTAATTCCTTTTAAGACCTTTTTTAAGACCCTTTCCATACATTTTAAGACCTCATCGCCACTTGGAGTTTTAACCGGTTACCTTGGCGACACACTTTACCTCACATTGACTATATTCAGTATTGATTGTCCTTCCTCCTTATCTTCCAACCATTTGCGGTATTTTTGGAACTTTAAGTATTTTTGGAATTTACAGTATTTTTGGAACTTTAAGTATATTTGGATCTTTAAGTATTTTTGGAACTTTAAGTATTTTTGGAACTTTAAGTATTTTTGGAACTTTAAGTATATTTGGAACTTTAAGTATTTTTGGAACTTTAAGTATTTTTGGAATTTAGGGTATTTTTGGAACTTTAAGTATTTTTGGATCTTTAAGTATTTTTGGAACTTTAAGTATTTTTGGAACTTTAAGTATTTTTGGAATTTAGGGTATTTTTGGATCTTTAAGTATTTTTGGAACTTTAAGTATTTTTGGAACTTTAAGTATATTTTGAACTTTAAGTATTTTTGGAACTTTTAAGTATTTTTGGAACTTTGGACCCTTTCCATACATTTTAAGACCTCATCGCCACTTGGAGTTTGAACATTACATTGGCGACACACTTTACCTCACATTGACTATATACAGTATTGATTGTCCTTCCTCCTTATCTTCCAACCATTTGGACACAGACTTGCATTTCCCCATAACGATGTTGCTTAACAACCGGCGTAAACGGACCTTCACGCGCTATCAAGCAGTGAGCGTGCGATGTCCTGTTCAGATGACGTCATCCAGCTAAGACAAAACCTTGCTCTTCTTTAGCATTAAAGGGGACCTATCATGCAAAATGCACTTGTTGATGTCTTTTATACATAAAGATGTGTCCCTGGTGTGTCAGGGAACTCACGCAGCGTCAGAAAATAAAACCCTCTCTCTTTTCCTCCGTACCCAAATCTCTTTAAAAACGGGGGAACAACGGAGCTGATCCAGATTTGCGTCCGATATGACGTAATATCGGAAATGTAGGCTGGCTTTTGTTTTGGACGTAATATGGTCGGTGTTTACATTAGCATCGCTAACACTCAGAGCTAACCTGTACTGGAGAGCATGTGTGTGAAGAAGCAGGAAATAAAAAGGAACTCACCTTGTGGTATAACCGGCAAGAGAGAAAGCCTTTGAGCTCCATACTGTTTCAGAAATAACCCTTGATAATCCATGATATGGTGTTTCATCACGGCAGCATTTAGTTTAGACAGTAGCTGCCGGGTCCCGCATGAGCTCAGACCCCTCCTTTTTGATTTTTTATCATTTTTTAAAAAATCTTTATACCCCAAATCAGCACTTTTGAAACAGGAAGTGAAATAGAGGGATATGAGGCATGGCTAGAATGGGTGATCTGTTTGGTATTTTGAGCAAAACACTTCATAGACATGTTTTTTATATATTTGTATATATCTGAGACCTATGCTATTGCCTAAAAATAGCATGATAGGTGACCTTTAAAAACTAGTTGAATGACAAAATGATGGACGGTGGCAATTGAATGAGGACATGACCGTAAAATCAAACATTTGCAAAATGCATCTTTTTTTTAATTAGTATTTCACACTGTTAAGTATCCTGGATTTTACTCGGCTCCTTATAGACCCAGAGTGCTGATGCGTATTAAAACACAACATCGAGGCTTGTTTGGGAGCTACTTGGTGCCAATCCTATAAATATTACATACAATAAAAGCTTGTTTGGGAGTTATTGTTTCTCAGTTGAGCGCTGAGGACACTGCATGTCTCCACTGAGGGAAATTAAGTCGTGTAGCACCGACAAAACAGCTGTTTCAGTTCAGGGAGGAAACGAGGCCCAGAGGACAAATCAATACATTTAAGATCTGATATAATACCATTCTATTGTCAATACTAAACAGAGGAGCATAACTCTCACTACTTTCTTTAACCCTTAGATGCCCGAGTGACTGGACCCTACACTCTTCCATAAGTGGGTCAAAAAGGACCCGTATTAGAATAATATGTGTTTTTATGCCATTTTGGTTAAGAGAAATCACTTGTATAATATTTAGTATTATATTTTGGTTCACACTAGAAATATTTTATATTTAATTTTTCACTATTTATAATTTTATACATTCTTTTTTACATTTTGAAAAAAACCGTTTTGAACATATTCATGCAAAGATCTCCGCTATTCTGAGAATAGTCCCTTTTCAAAACTCATCTCTTCTCCTCTTGTCTACTCATAGCCCACCCCCGATCAATCCATGCCGGTTGATCAAGTTTGATAGTCCTATACCCCCCACCCTAACCTTCCCTTATATTTTTATAGGGCTTTTCAAGGACTCAAAATTGCTTTACAATATAATGTATTATTATTATTATACTGACAGGTATCAGATCTTGCAGCGAGGCCATTACGATCAAATCAAATTGCTTTGAACTTGCATTATGGGACTTGTAGTTGTGTAGAAATGTGTTAGAGCTTGACCCACACTAAGGCCTAATATTCAGAAGTACTGACAAAATTGCTGGCACCCAACAGTGAACACCCTGTGTGTGTGTGTGTGTGTGTGTGTGTGTATGTGTGTATGTGTGTGTGTGTGTGTGTGTGTGTGTGGTGTGTGTGTGTGTGTGTGAGTGAGTGAGTGAGTGAGTGAGTGAGAGAGTGAGAGAGTGTGTGAGTGAGTGAGTGAGTGTGTGAGAGTGAGTGAGTGAGTGAGTGAGTGAGTGAGTGAGTGAGTGAGTGAGTGAGTGAGTGAGTGTGTGAGTGTGTGTGTGTTTGTGTGTGTTTATATGTCTGGGAGAGAGGGTTGGGTTTGTTTGTTTTTATTTATTTTTGTCTGTGTTATTGTTATTATTGTTAGCTTACATATGTATTCTGCTTTTTGTATATTTTGTAAGTTACTGCTGTTGTCTAATTTTTCTTTATCTTATGTGCTTTTAGTTATTTTTTTGAAAGAAGAAATGCTGTGCTTTTGGTTGTACATGTTGTGTATTAATCTCATTAAAAATGTACTGACAAATTAATTGGCAACTATACAACAAACTCCTGCTGTTTACCTGCCACGGAAAAGGTGTTTATCAATATTTCATCATCCTTATATCACACCGCTCCACTCCTGTGTTTACCTGAGACTTGACAGGTCTCTGTGATCAGAGAAGGGTCCGGACCCCTGCAGGTAGGAGGGGGTCTTCGGCCCCTGAGGGCCCCGGCGGATCAGCTTCCCGGTGACGGGGTCGTACGTCCGGACCTCAGGGGCGGCAGATTGGGATCTGAGGAGGATCGGAGCCGGCTGGAAAATATGCTTCTGCAGAGAACCCTGAATATCAGGGAAGGCTGCTGGACTGTTGCTCCTTTAAAACGACAAGAACAAAGATCTCAGGTTTAAAATAATCATCGGATTTTAAAGGTCCCCTATCATCCTCTTCTTCATCAATATATCACAGGTCTCAGATATATACAGAGCCTGTCTCTGATTGGCTGAAACACCAAACAGATCATTGCAGCATCCCATAATCCCCTCTGTTTCAGCCCTGTTTCCAAAGTGCTGATTCTCTGTCTGTTACTTTAGATGAAAATAAGGAGCCCCTCCCCACGCCCCTCTGAGAGAGATTTGGTTACAAAGAACTCAATGGTGCTCTAGGAGGAGATTCAGGTGATAAGGTGGGGGGGGGGGTTACCTTGGTTGCTGATTGGCTAATGGTTACACAACACAACACATCGTTATGACATCATTAAGTGGCCAAAATCTGATCAGCTCATTTTCAGAATCTCTTTACACAGAGGGGACACATGTTGATGTAGAAGAGACATGAAGAAGAGGGGACACATGTTGATGTAGAAGAGACATGAAGAAGAGGGGACACATGTTGATGTAGAAGAGACATGAAGAAGAGGGGACACATGTTGATGTAGAAGAGACATGAAGAAGAGGGGACACATGTTGATGTAGAAGAGACATGAAGAAGAGGGGACACATGTTGATGTAGAAGAGACATGAAGAAGAGGGGACACATGTTGATGTAGAAGAGACATGAAGAAGAGGGGACACATGTTGATGAAGAAGAGACATGAAGAAGAGGGGACACATGTTGATGTAGAAGAGACATGAAGAAGAGGGGACACATGTTGATGTAGAAGAGACATGAAGAAGAGGGGACACATGTTGATGTAGAAGAGACATGAAGAAGAGGGGACACATGTTGATGTAGAAGAGACATGGAGAAGTGGATATTGCATAATAGGTGACCTTTAATGTAGAGTGGTTCATAAGTTTAATGTATTTTTATCATTAGGGCTGTCAAATATATCTATATTATATCGATATATTGTGATATGAGACTGGATATTATCTTAGATTTTGGATATTGAAACATTGCATAATGGTGTTTGTCTGGTTTTTAAAGGCAAGGCACGTTTATTTATATACAGCTTATTTCAACAAGAGGCTATTCAGAGTACTTAAAAAAAAATCGGAACAGAAACACATTCTAAAATAGAATATGATTTTATTTTTTTCTATAAAAAGCAGCGGAATAAAGAAAAGCCTTCATGCCTGATTTATTCCAGATATAAGGAGCATAATTAAGGGTGCATTAAAGTAAATTGATGTAATTATCTGACCTTAAGAGGTGGTTTTAGCTGTTCTATTGCTTTTACATAGCCAGTAAGTACTCATAATTATATGTATTCCAGACTTCATTGTGTGAGTCTTCTGTAAAAATGTCATGCCGTTTAAATTCCTCCACTTCGCCCGACACTACTTCACATCACAGCTCATCAAACATCTCCTTTAGCTAAAGACACGTCTTTTTAGATTAGCTTGTTATTAGCAACCCCCCACTTTAAATGTTATTTTCGTCTTTATAATTATTTACCTGGTTGTCTTTGTGTAGTCCTCCTTCAGAGGGTACAGCGTCTCCTCCACCCTATCCCAGCGCTCCAAACAGCTCCACAGCCAATCAGGGTTCACCACATGGAGGTGCTTACATTCCTGAGCCTGACGGACCTTCTCTGTGCCTGGGTGGAAGAAAACAAGAACCAGGTTTTTAGCTTGCAATCAAAATCTATAAGCCATCAATCAACGGATGTATTCCTTTCATAAAGTGCAGGTCTCAGTGCGCCCTTATTTCGTAACTCTGTATTTACAATTGTAGAATTTGTATCTGTATGTTTGTGTTTTACCCAACTGCACTCTGGGTCTGCTGAATAATTAAGACCAGTGATCAGACATGTAAGGGATAATGTGCAGCGATGTGGCAGTTATTATGGGGAAA
>NW_022987607.1:2566666-2614166 GCF_902827165.1 Trematomus bernacchii
GAGAGAGAGAGAGAGAGAGAGAGAGAGAGAAAAAGAGAGTGCTTCCTCTCATTTCTCCCGTGTTATTATCCAAAGTTAGTGTAAACTTGAATAATGTCTTCATTTGAATGTAATAATTATGTTGGTTGTTGTTTGTGGAAGCTTCAGGGAATGAGCATTAACTGAGTTTTAAACATCACTTTAAAAATGGAAGATCCCCATAGGCCCCGCCCACTCGATCGGTATCGGCCGATACTGATTCCGGCGATCGGCCCCAAAATTGGCGATCGGAGCATCCCTAATAATTACAGAGCAGTAAATAACTCCACCTCTTAGCCAACCCTTTTATATTAATTAAGCACTAAATATGCTCAAATGTGTCCACCAAAACCTTTTTTAAAGCTGTATTATATCTGTATATATACATAAATCTTAAGAGTGAAACGGACAAGGTGAATTCCTGTCAAACACCCGGTTCTGAAACCATCTATTCTCAGCATCTCTCCCCACTCCCCAGATTACGTGACCTATTGCTCACGTTGCTCTTGTTCCACGTTTGGCTGATTTTCCTCTCGTTGTGATGAACAAGACGACTGATTGCCAAGTGCTGCTCACAGCGGGGCGTCTCCCACGGCAACAGTGCCACTTCCTGTGCTTGTTTGCCGAAGATAAGCTCGAGTTTGGAAGCAACGCCGGCGTGAATCCTGTTTTGGATTAAAATAGCTTTTTTCTTAGCAGGTTGCTCCCACGGGGATGAGGTCTTTTGTTGTGGTGTTATTATCTTGTTAATGACTAGATCACGTATCATGACTGCAGCTGGGATGATAGTAATATTCCTTAGAACAGGACAGCCCATATAGGGGACTTTACTAATTGATAATATGCCAACTTAAAAATTAACCAAAATGCTGTTATAATGTGAACAAAGTGCAATAATTCAAATTGCATTAAAATACTTTGGGCATTTTCTGACTGCATTTAAAGTAGAATTACAGTAAGCTTTTCAGATCTTAAAATAAACTATATCCAAAACTGTTTTCATTAAGCTTTTTTATTTAAATATTGCTTGCATCAATGAAAAATTAGGTTAAATTGTTTGTATTTCAATTAAAAAAACATTGGAATATTGCCCACTGAACCACTTTCTAGTACCACTATGAAAATAACGATTTTGCTGAAAGAAAACGTGACAAATATAAATGTAAATATGGGATTAAAGTTTACATTCTGATTTAAATAAGGACCCTTAAGGACGTTCAACCTCTTTTAAAAACAGGTTTACTCAAGGCAGTCAATTACTTTCCACATGGGTCTTCTTTGTGCAAAACAGGCCTCCTAAGAATACATATTTGACCAGCTTTTTTAATAGAAATCCCTTCCCATCTGTGGAGAAAATCACAAACAGCCTCCAGCGTTCATGCTTCTGTAATGTCAGAAAGCAGCGAACTGTGTTTCTGTCAATCAATTGGCTCTAATTACAGGAGGAAGGAGCGGTCTCAGGGAAGTAATCAATTTGAAACATTCATTTTTGAAGCTGCATAAATCCATTTTTTGACACCAGTGTGCAGACCTCTCTTAAAGGGGACCTATCATGCAAAATGCACTTTTGTACGTCTTTTATACATGAATATGTGTCCCCGGTGTTCCAGCAAACTAATCATTATCTATTGTTGCTGTTCCAGAGATGCCATTAATTTAACTAACGTCCCTACAGTTTGTAGACCTTGCTTTTTATATGTTAACGACAGCTCATGACACTGGAAATGTCTAACCTCTGAGATACAATAATTGTGATGACATTCAATCTCAATTATCTCTGCTCATTTAGAGTTTTGACAATGGTTCAAACGCATACATTTGCCAATATGTCAGAAACCCCGGCATTTAAACAAGCTGTCAATGACCTTTCTTGAATTCGAGCCTCATTAGCAAAGCATGGCTTGCACCAATTACAAAAGGTTCTAGCACATAGCTTCTAAAAGAAACTGCCCAAACTATATTTGCAGGTCAGAAAAAGTTTCTCAATATCAAAATCAATCGTCCAAATCCAGTTTCAGTTAGGTGCTGTTTACACGGGAACGAAACGGGTTGTATCCGCTACTCTTTCGTATGCCCGTTCGTTTACACGAGGCCGTAATGGAACCGCGGAAACGGACCCCTCAAACGATACCGGGTCCCAAGGTGGATAGATATGCGGTCGGAACGCTCTGGGGGGCCAAGCGGTCCGTGTGTACGTCCTATACGATCATTTTCCTGACAACGATGAAGCCATAGCCCCGCATCTCCCCACCTCTGCTGCTCACTGCTGTAGCATGGTCAGTAGCATGGTCAGTAGCATGGTCAGTAGCATGGTCAGTAGCATGGTCAGTAGCATGGTCAGTAGCATGGTCAGTAGCTACTGACCATGCTACTGACCATGCTACTGATGTTAGTGCAAAATCTACAGCTCCTCTACCACAACCATCAGCAACAAGTGGACATGGAGAACTACATGAACTACATGTCCCTAAATCCACCGCGGAGAATAAACAGAAGGGCAACCATGGCAACCATGCTCGGGGGGTCTTCTTCTGTGCTTTTGGTGTATTTTGTGGCGGAAGTACAGCGCCACTTACAGGCCCGGCATATGTACTACAGCGTCTCCAGCGGTCTCGTGTGAAGGGACACGTTTATTGAGCCGTATCCGTGTGACTTTTTTGATATCGAATTCGGTTTGTTTCTTTTGCGTTTGCATTCCCGTATAAATGGGGCCTAAGTCTCAAAACTATAATTGCTTCGAGTAGCGGCAATAATACCAACCAAGGTTTAAAAGGGTCAATTCATTGTTACATTTGACATTGACAATACTACCACTGGGACTTCACTTATTGATATTATGTCAACTTAAAAATCAACCAAAATTCTATTATAATGTGTTATTTGAGTACATTGTAGACCAAAAGGCTCAATTCATTGTTACATTGATACAGATTTACTATAGTCAACCATGTCTAACATTTATCTCAACCTTTTTATGTGTTTTTTTTGTTGTTGTTGTTGTGCTGTGCTGTGATTTGAACCATATGTTTGTCTATCATGTTAAATGTGTTTGTACTATTAATCTTGTATTATTCTGTAGGGGGGGTTGTCCAAAAAAAATTGACAACCTGCACACCTGTTTTTGTTTGTCTTTGACACTGCAGTGTTTCCCCTACCATTGTCTTGGAGGGGCGCTGCGCCCCGCCGACGGAGCCCCGCCCCCCCCCCTGAAATTGAAGGCGTTTAAAAAATAATATATAATTTTCTTTTTTTTAATAATTTTTTTTTTTTTTTTTATATATATATATATATATATATATATATATATATATATATATATATATATATATATATATATATAGCACCAAATTGCAACTAATCTATATCTACTGTCACTTTTCACATTGAACATGTGCTCTTTTATTACATAAACTAAACTTTCATTTTAAGTTGTGAGTTTAGTGTTTTTGATCCTAAGAAACACTGATGCATTAATCAATAACAATAATCCACGCTCTTCTCTGCTCCAGAGGATTTTTAAAAAAAAATATCCCAATGCCTGCCCCCCCTGCTCAGGCAGCACCCCCCGCTCAGGCAGCAGCCCCCCAAAGCAATCAACCTAGGGGAAACACTGCACTGTATGTGTTGTTTAAGACAAATTAAAATAAAGTAAAAAAATAAATAATAATGCTACCACTGTATGCCCGTTCAACAGCAAAGCCCATAGGGGACTTTACTTATTGATAATATGCTATTATAATGTGTTATCGGAGTACACTTTTTACCAAAGGGGTCAATACTTACATCTGTATATTGTAGATGTTTTGCTCATTCAATGCTCCCTCCCTGTATTGTCAGTTTGTATAATATGCACCTTGTATTTATTTATATTTAGCACAACTTGCATTTCCGGTTGGATACTAACTGCATTTCATTGGCTTGTACCTGTGCTTTGCACAATGACAATAAAGTTGAATCTAATTCATTGTTAAATTTGACCTTGATAATGCTACCACTGCCTGTTCAACAACAAACACACATATCTACATACCGGCTCTCGCTGCGATGAGATGAGTCGTCCGATTGGGATCTTGGGCGTTCAGAACCAGATGTTTTCCGATCTTCGCCCCCAGTGCTTTGGCGTGGTAGTGCTCTCTGGTCCTCTCCATCGGGTAGTTTGTCGGGTAGAGTCCACTGAACACTATCGTCGTTCCCTCCAGTGTTTTACTTTTCAACTCTGGGGCAATCTTGCGCATATCCGGCGTTTCAGATCCCTCCTTCTTCAGGTAGGCTTCGTATCTTGTGTAGTATTCGCCGTGGATCCTTTCCAGAACTTCCTCCAGGTAGATCAAGTGATCGTCCTGGTCGATATCGGTTTCTTCTTCATCTTCTTCCTCCTCGTCCTCCATACTCTGGTCGAGCAGCTCTTCTCCCATTGTGACTCCGGATTGTTCGCTGTTCTGGGACTCGGTCTCTGGTTCACTTTTATCGGGGCAGCCATTTCCCAACTCAGGGTCTGGTGGAAGAACTCCTGAAGGTTCTGCAGATTCAGAACCGGTTTCTCCTTCACTTTTACTGTTACTTTCCACTTCCTTCGCCCCTTCTCCATGGTCTTTCTTGACCTCTTCAGATTTCTTATTCGTCTTGCCTTCACTCTCACTCTCTGGTGTGGAAGGCTTGTTGGTTACGGAGTCATTGTCACTGTCACTGGAAAGGTCAAAGTCCAAGTTATTAGACTCATGGGTCGGCACTGATGAGTTTGAACTCTCCTTCAGCTCTTTTGTAACCAATGTCCTGTTGCTATCATCTTCCTTGACATTTGTACCGTCGCTAACCTGAGTTTCCCTCGACTCTGCGTCAGTCTCCGACCCTTTAACTTTCCCTGACTCGTCCTCCACAACCTCTTTGGGATGTGTCCGTTCATTTGTGGGAACTTCCTGAGGTGTTGTGGACTCTTCCTTGACAGAAATGCTTTGGTCTTTCGTCTTTTTCCTGGGTCCGTTATTCTGTTCTTCGGCACCAAGAGTCCCTTCTGTGCTCTCCGCCGATCGACTTGACGCACCTCCTGCTGGAAACAAGACAAAAGTTATTACAAAACATTCAGAGAAACACGCTTCAAAAGCTATTTTATGAGTAACAGCTAGGGATGCTCCGATCGCCAATTTTGGGGCCGATCGCCGGAATCAGTATCGGCCAATACCGATCGCCGATCCGATCGAGTGGGCGGGGCCTATGGGGATCTTCCATTTAAAGTGATGTTTAAAACTCAGTTAATGCTCATTCACTGGCGCTACAACAACCAACATCATTATTACATTCAAATGAAGACATTATTCAAGTTTACATTAACTTTGGAAAATAACACGGGAGAAATTAGCGGAGGCGCTCTCTTTTCCTCTCTCCCTCCCCTGACAGCCGGTTCCTATCCGTCTCATGCAGCTCACTGATCCAGTAATGAGTGACCCGACAGTGAAGAATAAATATATGTATAACTAGTTTAGCTTGTTCCAGAGGTAGATCAAATAGCTAAGTGTGTTAGGTCTATCTCTTATGGCGCATTTCCACTACACGGTCGGCCTCGGCCACGCTCGGTACGGCTTGGCCGCGTTGGGCCTTAACAGGGCCGACTCACTTCATGCTGCGCTTCCATTACAGTTTAGGAACTGGGGTAGTTACTATAGTAACGCAGTGTAGGCGGAGCCGTGACGTCATCTTCAATGAGAACTCCAGAAAAACAACACAGCCGTTAGCTGTTAGCACTCAGAGCTCACAGCTCCTTATATATGTTCAGAAACTAGACAAAAGTTAAACAAGTACAAACCACAGACTGCCTGTGTCATGGTGAATACAGTCGCTGCTTTATTTATGTCTGTATAGGCCGTTGTTGTGAGTGTGGACGGTCGGAGCATATACTGCGTTAGCTTAGCCAATCTCCATCTAGAAAAACACGCATTTCAAAAGGTTTTTCGCCTGCCGTCTGTCTGCAGACTTGACAAAGCATTAATTCATGGTTTTTACTAACCGGTATCAGTATGTTGTTACTTCATCATTTAGAAACGTGTATTACAATTAAATCACGGTCAAATATGTCCATCTTGTTGTAGCCCCCTTGCCAGCGCTCCTCTCTCTAGTTTAGCATACTCAGCCCGACTCAGCCCTGTTTGTTGGCCCCGATAGAACCACAATTTTGTCGGGCCAGAAAAGAGGGCCGGGCCGGGCCGTGACTAGGCCTAGTGGAAGCGCAACCAAAAACGGGCATGGCACGACACAGCACGCTTAAAGCGAGCTCCGCGCTGTAGTGGAAATGCGCCATTAGTGTGTGTTTCGCTCCGCTCACCGGTCCGTCACAGCGGGTGGAGCTGCAGGATTTCTGCTTCACACACGTTGCTTACCGCTATTTTACTGTCATTTTCGGACACCTAAAAATACTGCCAGAGTGGTGAAGCCATTTTGGCGAGCTTGTTTTGCCGCGCACAGAGAACAGTGTCATGTATTTTACATCATGTGATCGGCTCTCACGATCGGCCTTTATAGAGAGCACCAATCGATCGGCAGAGAGTGAATATCGGCGGCCGATCGATCGGAGCACCCCTAGTAACAGCTACAGTTTAAAGGATTCTGGAGCAAAGCAGGCCTAATCAGATAATCCCCATCCTGACACTAATGGAGCGCCAAAGGGTTCAATATTAGACAAATGACAATGAAATAATTTTCACCTGGATAAATATATCTAAATGAAAAGGTATTTGAGAATCAGTCAAACTTCATTAATCCCAGAATATTTTCATATTAACATAGTTTATAGGACTTCATTAACCACTTAAAATGCACTTTTTCGTAAGTTTGCTTTTACAAATAACACCTAATGTCCCTTTTGTGTCACCTGTAACTACTCTTTGTTAGTTTTGGGGTCCCAATACTAAATAATCTTTACCCCCACTGACCTATAATGGTAATATAAGACTGATTTTGCAAAGTCACAACATAAAAAGTACAAATCTGCATCCCATATCCAGTTAGATCATAGGCAATCCCTTTTTTTTGTGGTTTTCTTTAAGCAAAGTTTAGTTTGTGACAACCTTGCTAGCAGTAAAGGTTATGGCCCTCTTCACGATGTACTTTATCGCATCAATAGATACTTGAGGGTCTGTAACCCTGTGATTATAAACCTTTTAGTAATAACCTTCCTATCATTTCACACTAGTAGTTTCTGTTCCCGGAGGATAACCCAGACTCGGGAAGAAATGCTCATGTTGGCAGAAAACTCTGCAGAAATCTCCCTCTAAGGCAAATCTGAGTCCTCTGGGTACAGCGAGTCATTCCAGTGCATGTGATACTATTTTAGCGAGGATTTAAAATTCTGTAGCCAACTCTAATCCATGAGACGTGTGGAGGTACAAATACTGAAAAAGTCAAACTTGTCAATCAGAATGAAGGTGCTTGGAGGAAAGCATCGTTCCATTTTAATATAGTAAGATGAAAAGTATTAGGTACTAGATAAACTATTCCATCAGTGATAATAAGAGTAGTGTTGCTACATGGCTGGATGGATAGGAAAGGGCTGTAATTAGAGATGTCCCGATCCGATCACGTGATCGGGGATCGGAGCCGATCACGTGATTTTCAAAAGATCGGAATCGGGAGGAAAATATCGGGGATCGGGATTTTTTTTTTTTTTTTTTTATAAAATATTTGTATTATTTTATTTAATGTTACAAAACAAAAATGACCATGTTCACGTCTTAAAGTCATCCTGAGGCCTTAGTTTTGGTTTAAAATGACACAACATCATGTATGTGTTGCTTCTTTTGGGCTTGTTTTCATCGACCTGGTTGCTTATTTCTCTCAAATCTGGCAACAGAGTGGGCGCAGTGTCTAATAGTAGCAGTAAGCTAACAAGAGGCTTCGTTCAGCTGGTGCCTCGGGAGTCGGGACAGAGAAAATGTCAGGAGTTTGGAAGTATTATAAAATTGAAAGCAAAGGCAGTGTAACAGCCAGATGCAATGTTTGCAAGGCGGAGGTTCCGCGTGGTGGAAAGAACAGAGCTACGTTCAACACGACCAATCTAATACAAACACCAACAACAACACGACGAGTACACAGCGGCCACTCAGGTAACGGCACTGAAACAACCGACACTTTCAGAGACTTTTAAAAGGAAAGAGAAACTGCCCCAGAACAGTGAAAAGGCCAAAACAATAACAGCCAAGATAGCTGAATTCATCGCGTTGGATGACCAGCCGTTATCTGTTACCTTTTTTTTCTCTTAATGCATTGCATAAAGATCGGATCGGGAAAAATCGGTATCGGCAGATTGTCAAAATCAAATGATCGGAATCGGATCGGGAGCAAAAAAAGGTGATCGGGACATCCCTAGCTGTAATAATAATAATAATAATTAGAGGAGTAATCTGTTAGACGTGCATTGTTTGCAGCATCTCAATATCTTTTTACTATCGTCTTTACATCGGTCATGCGTAGATTCTTATATTAAACTATATATTACACGTCACTGCTTCTTTGTGCACTCCTGGTTAGATGCTACTTGCATTTCGTTGTCTAGGTACTTGTACAATGTAAGGACAATAGAGTTGTATCTAATTAAGTCTACTCAAGAGGAGCTGACAATCTACATGGTAGTTTTTGATATACCGGTAGCTAGTTGTGTATGCGTACTAAACATTCACTTGAACATCTGGAGTTAACTGCACACAAGACTTCTGAAAATGTCTTGTTTCATGCAATTATAAAAATGTAAACAAATATTTGCACGGCTGCATCGCTCTTTAGATCTTGCCGACAGCATGGAGCTACGCTGCAGTGATGCGCTTCTGTATTTACAGAAAGAAACCAAGTGCAAAGATGTATTTTATGCATCAATAGAAGGCCCCTTGCTGAGACTGGCAGCTGTTATTATAACATGTAATCAGCACGACCACGACTTCTCACTAATTGATGAGACAGCCTGAGAGTGGGTGTAAATGAGAAGGTCCTACAAAAAGGTCTCTAAGGAGATTCACTGCCTGGCTCCAAGCAGCTTGTTTCCTGCTCTGATCATTTACAATTGTTTTTCAATTGTATTTGTTTATTCCACACATGGCAGTTAATTTAAAACAAAACATGGTAACACTTTATTTTAAGGTACACAAATTCACCATCAACTAGTTGTTCATAGTTAACATGCATATTAGGAGTATATTGGCTCTTTATTAGTCATTATAAAACGGACAAGTAAAATCAAGCAATCTGATTGGTTCTTAGCCGTGGTATACTGAGCGTATACCACGGGTAGAATTGTAAGTTACTTTTCACAACAAGTCAGTATCCCTCCGCGTCTGAGATAAACAGTATACAGTTGGGCTGAAAAGCAAACTGCAGGCAGTTTGCTTTTCAAACTGGAACAAGAAAGCAGCGGAGAAGTAACGGGGCAGAAACCCCCCTTTTTACGCAACGGTCCAGACATAGACATCAAACGGCACAAACATATTCAGTGTGCAGTTCCTTTGGCATTAGGGCAGGGACATCTAGATACTTTCCAATGTTTGACATAATGAATTGTGCTACTTTTAAAGCAAGCAACGATGTTTTCAGATCTGTAATCAAAAGGTCCGCAAAAACATTTAAGATTAACTTCGAGGGGGGGGGGGGGGGGGGTCTTACTATGGAGGAGTGGATTGAGGAGTGCCTATCTCCAGAACAAAAAGCACCTAAACGACGACATGTAGATCTACGTGAAGAGCAGGTCGACCAACTGGAAAAGTATCACCATTCAAAAGCTTTCTGATGCGGGTCTTGAAGCAAAGCAGAGAAATTATGACCGTTAGTGGCCACAGGTGCAAAAGCTCTCTCCAGAGCTACTGGAAGCCGAATCTCGGGGACCGGAGCAAGTGGAGCAATATTCTCGCCACACCAAGCAACAGCCTCGAACAACCTCAGCCTATACAAGTAACCACGTAAGCCATGCTACTGATGCTGGACAGTTTTTCAGTGGCTGCACAATAAACGGCAACATACACATTAATGTAAATAAATAGCCAAATAATGGATCAACGCTCTCTGTCTAATATGTTCGCTAGCTGTTGTTAGTGTTGTTGCATAGCAACCACCTCGCACTATGTTTTGTGCAGAAGGCAACAGAGGGACTATTTTATTTTGAACATCATTATTTAATAATAACAACTATTTAAATTAGAGTGTGTAATTTTCATTCATATTGCCACACTTGGTAACCGTTTTATAAAAGCAATAGCTCACTTCAGGCCGTGATATATGCTCATTATATCACAGCTAAGGGGCGTGGTTCGGCCCTCCGCTTCGCATCGGGCCGAACCACGCCCCTTAGCTGTGATATAATGAGCATATACCACGGCCTGTCGTGAGCTATTGCTTAATTATAAAACACTTATTAATGCCTTATTCTACATGCCCATATTCTGCAAGTAATAGCCATGAGAGTTTTAACCTCAATAACCCTCTAATTAGTGCTGATTTCAGGCAAGTAAGGAAGTTTTGGTCTTAACCAATTAACCCCTGAGCCTGTTTTTCAGGCCTCAGGCTCGAAAATGACATGCCCAGAACAAATGACTATAACTTCACTTCTAAAAGGGGTACATTAATAATCTTTTTTCTCAAAGCAATGATAAACCTGTGAGTTGGATGTAGAAAAGTCAGAATCAATATAGATGTTTTTTATTTTAAAGTAAATTCAGATTGAACATAGTAAAAAAATGTAAATTATAGTGTCCGTCCAAAAAATAAACCATGACTTAAAGTGAAAACCACCCTTGAATGATGGGATGGTAGACTAAAAGCTTTAGGAATCCAAAGTACAACATATAATAAGTACCCTGTATCAAGATTGATGCAAAACAAGTGACATTTTAACTTTTTAGAGAGGTTTAGAAAAAGAAAAACACTTCTGGGGTCATTTGGGTGCATTTTCCATATCTCTGGAACCCATTGGTCGATTTTGATGATTGACACCTCTTTTGAACCGTTAGAGCCAATAGGATCGAAGGGAAGTTCCTAAATCCACCTACACGTTACCAAATAAGGAGTGAGAGTGATGCGCACGCAGCTTGCCCAAACCGAAAGCTATGTTACGCTCTGAAAACTGAAAACTGAAAACTAGGTTATAGCCATAAATATGAAGATGGATTATCAGTAATCATTTCAAAGTGACACAGAGACATTGGATTAACCTTCAGCAACGTTTTGATCGTTTTAATGCCATTGAACACGACTTTTGATCAGAAAAACAGCAAAGGTAAGACATATTTGCCGTTTTGGCTCCGTAAAGCTACGTGGTGTGTTGTCTGGGTTTGCCTTCGCTGCCCTGAGTTTTAATCGCACAGTGGTGATACTAATACCGCTAGAATCTGTGGAATCTCAGCTTTAAATCTGATATCTTGTGCAGATCCGATAAGTAATAAAGTATACCGTGAGTTCTGTGCTAAGTGCTTTAGCATTTCTTCGCTCAGGGCTAATTCAGAGGCTCTGCGTTAGACTTGTTTTGTTTCGGTAAAAATTGTTCATATCGTCTGATAGCCGAGTTTCTTCCCGTTAAGTGGGTATGACACATTCATAGGTTGTTAAATGTTAAGAAGCCCTCAGACGCTGTTCTTACAGACCAAATAATAATGAAGAGACACAGTCAATATGCAAATAAAAGAAACTATTATAAATCGTAAAAAAATGGCACAATTTAAAACGACTTCAATTATGGGATATAGCAATCGACCAATGGATTATTTTTCTCTGTCCTTTAAGATGGACTTGAATTCCCCCATAGTGATCCAATCGGACAGTTTCAGCTCCTTCTGTATTATTCCAAGCAGAAAGGGCAGCATGATAATGAAGAGAACAACACTGCGAGTCCAACTCAGAGGGACGTACAGAGGTGGAAGTATGGGAGGCTTCACTCTATAACACGGCGCGTTTGATTCATGATGAGAGGTGTGTGGGCTCATCATGTAACTCAGCATGCTGGCTGCACAGTGACACAGTGTTGATGACTGTTCACTGCCGCCTCACTGACTCTCTGTAATGCACCATGTGACACAGGCGCCTAATAGAGACATCATTTATATCTTCTACATACAGCACGTCAGTCAATAAAGATGCATGGAATACTTCTGAATAATGTTTAGAGCCGTTCTGTCGTTTTTAAAATGTATTTAAGTATGCTTACACATTACTGTACAACACAGGCATTGAGGGAGAAGACCATTACTTTAGCAAAACCCCACAGGGCACTTTTAGGTTTGTTTTAGATGATGTCGATGTGTAGCCACATGTATTTATAAAAGACAGATTTGTAGTGCCTTGTTAAAAATGTACTCATATCTACACTATCCACTATAGCAGGGGTGTCAAACTCAAGGCCCGGGGGCCAAATCCGGCCCGCGACTTCATTTCATGTGGCCCCACAAGAGCTTGCAAAGAATATAATATGTTTATTATACGGTTACATGCTACTTTACAGAAGCACGTTGCCCATAAACTACATGTCCCACAATGCATCTCAAATGTGACTTTTTTTCTCAGAATTTGTCTTTTTTTTTCAAAATATGCTTTTTTTCTTAGAATTTTCCTTTTTCTCAGAATTAGATTTTTTTTTTCAAAATGTCACTTATTTTTTTTTGTTTTGCCAGAATTTCGCCTTTCTTTTTAAATCATTTTGTGACATTCTTACTGAAGAGACTTGCAATTATTTGCCCTAGACTTCTGCTTTCAGACGTAGTTAATTATGAAGTTATTACCCTATCCGATGATAATCCAATGCAGAGGCAATATTGTAATATAATAATACATACATTATTAAGCATATTATGTATTTTTATATAGTCTCAAAGTTACAACCGGCCCTTTGAGTGCAACCATAATGCTGATGTGGCCCGTGATGAAATTGAGTTTGACACCCCTGCACTATGGTAATGTGTCGTCTTTTAATGGAATACTATACTGAGATATTGTGATACATAACTGCGTCATCTATATTAATAACATTAAAGCAAGGAGAGGGTTCTGTCTGCAATAGAAAGAAATGTGTAAAAGGTCAAAAAAACAATCAAAATATCGTTTTAAATAAATAGTTGTTTTCTAACAGCAGTGTGCAGGGTTTTCTTCATGCATTGATTCGTTCAGATTTATTCTTTCATTTCTAAAACCAGTGTAGATATGGAATAAATGAGTATTTGAAAAAGCAATATGTTGGGTTTTGAATTGCGGGGTAGTATGACACACTCTGGCCCAATTCCAATCCTCCCCCCTCCCCCTCCCACTCCCCCTCCCCCCTATATTTACAGACTGTTACAAAAACTACGAAGCTTATAAACATCAGGTTTAAAACTAAAAGAGCTTTACAAAAAAGATGTTTGGAGTTTTATTTGAGTTATTAATTTAAATGTTTTGTCAAAGAGATGCTGATTTGAAACCGTTGTTACATACAGTGACGGCATTTCCTGTTTCTGCCGGAGAGAGGGGAGTTTGTCCCAAAGCTTGCCGCTGTATTTACTCCCTCCATCTGACAGGAGGGAGCCTTGTTGAGCTGCGAGTGTCACTTCGTCACGGAGGGGGAGTGGGTAGGGTGTGATTTGGAATTGGGCCTCACTGACTCTCTTTAATACGCCATGTGACGGAGGCGCCTAATAGAGCCATCATTTAAACCTTCTATACAGAGTTTCCGTTACATGTGACAGACAAGAAGAGTATGTGACAGACAAGAATAGTATGTGACGGACAAGAAGAGTATGTGACAGACAAGAAGAGTATGTGACAGACAAGAAGAGTATGTGACAGACAAGAAGAGTATGTGACGGACAAGAAGAGTATGTGACAGACAAGAAGAGTATGTGACAGACAAGAAGAGTATGTGACAGACAAGAAGAGTATGTGACAGACAAGAAGAGTATGTGACAGACAAGAAGAGCATGTGACAGACAAGAAGGGTATGTGACAGACAAGAATAGTCAATTCTAATGTCTAACACGTGGAGAAAGAGATGTCCTGTATGGGTTGATTGTGCGTTGATCTGTTGGTAATGCCTCGGGGTTCCGGTGGGCATGTAAACAAATGCATAATGCTGCGCTATACTTTGCGGCCTCACCCGGTTGCATAGCGACGCTTATTGTTGAGGTGTCTTTTAATAAGCAGGTAGTCATATCATTAGCTAGAACTAGCTAGATCTGATCGATATGGACATAAACGTGAGTGAAATCTGACGAGAGAGAGAGATCAGCTGCTGCTGACGAGTCGACACGCAGCTCTGCATGATCACCTGCAGCGGTGAGCGGAGCAACACACACTTCAGGTTAGAAAATCACACGTAGCTATTTTAGTTACCTCTCAAACTACCTAAACTAGTTATAGATATGTTTAGTTTTACTGTCGGGTCACTCATTACTGGATCCGCGAGCTGCATGATACTGGCGGGCTGTCAGGAGAGAGAGAGCGCTCCGTTTATTATTCCCGTGTTATTATAAGTTACTGAACACTTTTGAATAATGTAGTTAATCTACTATAATTAGTTTGTTTAATATCGAATCATATCAATTTGTTTTAAAGCTCAATACATAACAAAGAAGACCTTTGACCGGCACTGTTCTCATTTTGTCCAGAAGATTTCAAATTTAACGGACATGTTGACCGGCAAAAAAAGATTCTAACGGAAACTCTGCTTCTATTGAGTATATATGTATATATATATATATATATATATATATATATATATATATATATATATATATATATATACATATACAGCACGTCAGTCAATAAAGATGCATGGAATAAATGAGTATTTGAAAAAGCAATACTTTGGATTTTGAATGGCAGGGAAGTATATAGGATAGATAAGACAGATAGGAGGAATTGGGTTACATATTGTGATTTAAAAAAAGGTGTCTGTTATCATCTGGCCGGGGATCAACAGCTGGAAATGAGCAATGTTGGCTCAAGCTAATGTTTTGTGTGACCGTTGATCAATGGGGACTGTCCACAACACTATAAACAAATAAACTAAACTTAACCAGTATAGACATTTTGTTTTTTTAAGTGAACAATAATAAACAGATTATATTAGGTGAAATACATTGATTGATGAACAGCATTCCCAATTTAAACTTCATACATTGCGTTGACATTTTCCACCGTTTTTTTCCTCTTTTTGCATTTCACTTGATGTCAGAGTGTCAGTGAGATGCAGTTCAGTAAACTCTGTCCCTCTATTTCCAACTATGAGCTGGACTGTGGGACATTCTGCACTATAAACTCATAACTGCAGGCAGAGATTAGGGAAGCTAACAGTGGCTTTCAAAGCGCAGTGTGCACAGAACTGGAAACTGTTCCGTTCATGCTGGCCCCTTTAGACCCTCAGTGTTGCATAAACCGAAAACGGAAAGTTTGTCCTCACAGAGTCTTCCTACAAAAGAAGTTTGTGGGCACTGACTGGAGGAGCCAAATGCTACTCAGCCTGAGCTCATTATTTGCACTATAGAGAGGTGAAGTCCCTCCCTTTCCAGTTGAGCTCCATGGGACCTTATTTCTGAAAAAGTATGTATTGAAGTCAATGGAGAGAGAAAGATTATCTTTCGATCCCGAATTGTGCCACGAATTACACATATGATGTTTGTCAATTTAAAAGATAATTTTGCAAGTAAAAAAAATAAAAATGTGTCGTAAAACTGTGAAGTAACACTTTTCTTTGTGTGAAACCGCTCAATGAACTCCATCTCCCGTCTCGCACCACACACCCAGACGGCCGTCACGTTGGCACATTTCACTTCTTTCTTTCAGAATGAGGCGGAAAGTATTAAAAGAGGTGAAAATCACTCCAAGTCTGGGCATGTTGAGAGCTGTACATACACACAAGGGGAGTTAGTCGGTTCCTAAGAGCCAGCATGCGGGACCGGGACTCTGGGATTTGTAGTCTTTCTAGTTGAGTATTTTTCATAGTCTTATATTTCAACAGTTTTACGACAAACTGTGACTTTTTTTGACATGGAAATTATTTTTTAAGATTGACAAACATCATGTGTAATTCGTGGCACAATTCAAACGGGATTGAGAGATAAGTTTTCTCTCCCCATTGACTTCCAATACATAATTTTTCCGAAATAAGGTCCCATGAGGTCCACGGAAAGGGAGGGACTTCGCCTCTCTATTATTATTTGTTCACGTCACTTTTATTTGTTTGTTGAGCACTTCTGGTAATTTGGTTTGTGTATATGTCACCTGCTTCATGTTGAGTGTGGATAACAGAGGGTGAGCTTGTGCTGTCATTTTGATTTTGTTTATTAAATATGGTCAAACTATCTTACTTCAATATGGACTTTCTCTTTGAAAACGCGTCGCAGCTCATAGCCGAGCTTAGCCTCTCGGCGACTCAAACTGAGCTGGAAATTGAGCCGCCACACTGACCTTTCTTTGCCAATTGAGCCTCCCTGGACCCGGGGGGAGCGTTGATATCCCCCGTTCCCTGGAAGTAGATGTACTTCTTCACAGTGATGAGGTTAGGGGCGAACTTCCACACGTCCTCTCGGTCGTCGATTATAGAGACCATGGAGTCGCCACAGGGGAAAAGATTCCTGTCAGGGGGAAAAAAACACAAAACAGCTGAGTTTATAATCACTGCAAGGTTGTTATTTATCTGTACGTGGCAGATTTGAAAATCAATTACTTTCTTATAAGTGAAGCGGACAGAGAAAAAAAATGATGCTACCATTTCTGCTCGTCTACATTTAAGAGGACATATTCTGCTCATTTTCAGGTTCATATCAGTATGTAGTGTCTCTACTTTAAAGAGTCCTCTCCTGCTGATGTTCAGGTGTATATCAGTATGTAGTGTCTCTACTTTAAAGAGTCCTCTCCTGCTGATGTTCAGGTGTATATCAGTATGTAGTGTCTCTACTTTAAAGAGTCCTCTCCTGCTGATGTTCAGGTGTATATCAGTATGTAGTGTCTCTACTTTAAAGAGTCCTCTCCTGCTGATGTGCAGGTGTATATCAGTATGTAGTGTCTCTACTTTAAAGAGTCCTCTCCTGCTGATGTGCAGGTGTATATCAGTATGTAGTGTCTCTACTTTAAAGAGTCCTCTCCTGCTGATGTTCAGGTGTATATCAGTATGTAGTGTCTCTACTTTAAAGAGTCCTCTCCTGCTGATGTTCAGGTGTATATCAGTATGTAGTGTCTCTACTTTAAAGAGTCCTCTCCTGCTGATGTTCAGGTGTATATCAGTATGTAGTGTCTCTACTTTAAAGAGTCCTGCTGATGTTCAGGTGTATATCAGTATGTAGTGTCTCTACTTTAAAGAGTCCTCTCCTGCTGATGTTCAGGTGTATATCAGTATGTAGTGTCTCTACTTTAAAGAGTCCTCTGCTGCTGATGTTCAGGTGTATATCAGTATGTAGTGTCTCTACTTTAAAGAGTCCTCTCCTGCTGATGTTCAGGTGTATATCAGTATGTAGTGTGTCCACTTTAAAGAGTCCTCTCCTGCTGATGTTCAGGTGTATATCAGTATGTAGTGTCTCTACTTTAAAGAGTCCTCTCCTGCTGATGTTCAGGTGTATATCAGTATGTAGTGTCTCTACTTTAAAGAGTCCTCTCCTGCTGATGTTCAGGTGTATATCAGTATGTAGTGTCTCTACTTTAAAGAGTCCTGCTGATGTTCAGGTGTATATCAGTATGTAGTGTCTCTACTTTAAAGAGTCCTCCCCTGCTGATGTTCAGGTGTATATCAGTATGTAGTGTCTCTACTTTAAAGAGTCCTCTGCTGCTGATGTTCAGGTGTATATCAGTATGTAGTGTCTCTACTTTAAAGAGTCCTCTCCTGCTGATGTTCAGGTGTATATCAGTATGTAGTGTCTCTACTTTAAAGAGTCCTCTCCTGCTGATGTTCAGGTGTATATCAGTATGTAGTGTCTCTACTTTAAAGAGTCCTCTCCTGCTGATGTTCAGGTGTATATCAGTATGTAGTGTCTCTACTTTAAAGAGTCCTCTCCTGCTGATGTTCAGGTGTATATCAGTATGTAGTGTCTCTACTTTAAAGAGTCCTCTCCTGCTGATGTTCAGGTGTATATCAGTATGTAGTGTCTCTACTTTAAAGAGTCCTCTCCTGCTGATGTTCAGGTGTATATCAGTATGTAGTGTCTCTACTTTAAAGAGTCCTCTCCTGCTGATGTTCAGGTGTATATCAGTATGTAGTGTCTCTACTTTAAAGAGTCCTCTCCTGCTGATGTTCAGGTGTATATCAGTATGTAGTGTCTCTACTTTAAAGAGTCCTCTCCTGCTGATGTTCAGGTGTATATCAGTATGTAGTGTCTCTACTTTAAAGAGTCCTCTCCTGCTGATGTTCAGGTGTATATCAGTATGTAGTGTCTCTACTTTAAAGAGTCCTCTCCTGCTGATGTTCAGGTGTATATCAGTATGTCGTGTCTCTACTTTAAAGAGTCCTCTCCTGCTGATGTGCAGGTGTATAAAACAGCTTATCCCCGCTGTTTTTAAGAAGCCAATAGACATGAAAGCAGAGAGACCAAAATAAATAACGGAAGCTTTTGGCATATATATTTAAATTGCTATGCACCCTGGAAACACTTTCTTATCATTTATTATGTAATATTTTCAAGACATTCTTTTTAGTTTTACAGCTTGATGAAACCTTTTTGTTTGACGTCAGCCATTATAGATAATACGTGTGTGTGGTACTGTTTGTGGTTTGTTTTCAAAATGTTAAAGTTCCTTATTTTTAAACTGAAACTCGCACTACTGTTCAAAAATAATTAACAACCAACCTGGAATTATGCATTTGGGACTTTTTTTTTTGCTTTTTCTTGTTGTACCGAACCCGTACAGAACCGTGACCCCCAAACCGAGGTACGTACAGAACCGTGAATTCTGTGAACCGTTACACCCCTACTATTTAGTGTCTCTACTTCATGTCTCCATGCTTTAATGTTCAAAAAGCTCTTTATTTTTCTCATACTGCCTTTGCCCTCTGTCTGAAACTCCCTCTGGAAGGACATGTTTGCCTTTGCAGACCATTTACATGCACACAAATCTATATCACACACTACAGGAAAGGGAAAGCCTCAAAAAGCCTCTTTAACTGACAACATAGACAGATTGTCCTTCGAGAAAAACACTTCCAGAAGAAATAATTTGTTCAAATCCACCATCATGACCTTGCAAGGAAGTCAGATGAGACGTACAAAGGGTGTCTGTATGCTTCAGAACAAAACATGGTAAAAACACACAGAAAAAAAATCAACTGATTTCTTCAAATTCCATTATTTAGGAGACAACTCCCACCTTAGATTCCCCGTCTTGGAGAACGGGTCGATGCATTCGTCTCTGGAAAGAATCCGATGAGAGAAAAGCTTCTTTTCAGGATCCAGAAAACCTAAAAGAGAAAAAAGGAAGATTAAAGATGGATGTGAATAATAAAAAAAACTATGCATATTTGAAACTTCCTCTGCAAGGTCGCAGAAGGTATTTCACTTTATTTCAAAGAAGCATATGGCAACCAAATATGCTGTTTTATTTCCACATCTTTTCTACGGCACATCAATACAAATATTCTCTCTTTAAATAAGACATTATTCTGGTTTGCTTCTTCTAGCCATGATTATGCTGTTTCCATGGAGGTGCAGTAAAGAACACCCTGAAACGGCTTCGGGTTCAGACATTTCCTCCACCTTTTCTCACAGTATTTACTCCTTAAATCAAGCGTTGCAAACTCTCTCAGGCTCTCACTAACAACTAACTCTAAGGCTGGAGCCACACGAGAACGGTAACGCAAACGAACCAAAATCGTTATCAAAAAAAGTCTTCCGTCCACACGCAACAGGCACCAGAAACGTGTCCGTCCACACGAGACCGCTCGACCCGCTGGAGACGCTGTAGTACATATGCCGGGCCTGTAAGTGGCGCTGTACTTCTGCCACAAAATACACCAAAAGCAGCGAAGAAGACTTCCCGAGCATGCATGGTTGCCATGGTTGCCCTTCTGATTATTCTCCGCGGTGGATTTAGGTGGGGAGAGGCAGGGCTCTTTTTCTCCGTCAGCAGCAGCTGATCTCTGATCTCTCTCTCCTGTCCGATTAGACTTCACTCGCGTTTATGTCCATATCGATCAGATCTAGCTAGTTCTAGCTAATGATATGACTGCGTGTCAAAGGAGACCTAAACAATAAGCGACATTTTGACCGGAGAATTTTAGATTTCGGCTAACGGAAACTCTGCCGTGCGGCGGGGTCTGCTGGAGGCACCTGCTGGGTGCACTGTCCTGTGAGATACCGAGACCTGGCTCGAAACACTCGGAAAACTGTTGTTGTTGTTGGCGAAACACATCAGCAATGACGCGGGTGACACGGGGGTGAGCAGGAGAGGTGGGGAGAGGCGGGGCTATTGCTATTGATCGTATAGGGCGTACACACGGAGCCGTTTGGCCCCCCAGAGCATTTCGTCCGCAGATCTACCCACCTTGGGACCCGTTATCGTTATCTGCGTTTCCCTGTCGGCCTCGTGTGGCCGAACCGTCTATATGATAGAGAACTGTAGCGGATACGACCGTTACCGTTCTCGTGTGGCTGCAGCCTAAGACACACACATGGATTAAACCTTGGCTGGGGATAGAGACCTTCCCTGTAGTGTCTCTCCTTTAACCAAAACAGAAACTGTAAACATCTGAAGCTCTGATCTGAAACGTGCTGACCTTCCTGGTGGTAAAATCCAATTCAGAAGGCATTACACTTTCATCATATGGAGGCCGAACAGTGAGGCTGCTTCTATTAAATACAGCGTGATGAAAGACACACCCTGAATACCAATAAGACAACATAAACTACCTACGCTTCAATATAATCCAGCCTGTTGAAAAGTGTGCAAACTACATTAAGTTGTATATTTCCATTACATATAGTTTCTTTACTAGCAGGTTATTCTATTGTAGTGTAGTCTAACTTATTGTGTATATACATGTTTAAATTGTTTACTCTTTAAATATTATTATAAGATTTGCAATGCCTCGTTTACATGCTGCTGTGACAAAGAAATCGCAAATTGGCATCAATATAGTATATCTAATCTGTAGTCGAAAGCGGGTTTAGTGCAATAAACCATAAATATACAAACTCAGAACAACAAGACAAATGCAGATGTATTTGCTTCAAATAAGACAAACCATTGTGCATTATTGTCAAATGGGTTAAACTCTTGAAGTTCTATATTTTGTATGGATTTAATGGCCAAGGTACAAGCAGGTGGTAGAAATAGTATTTATCTAATTCAATCTCAATATATCTAGAAGGTTAAATATATATATATATATCCTCTCACCAACCAACCAAATGCTACTAAAACTAGGCTGGGGATTTGGAAGGTAATTAATTCAAAACTTTAATTGGCTTCACATGCATTTTATAATGTGGCACCCTGCTGCTTTTAAATGACACATAGCCAGCATAACCTGAGCTGAAACACAAATATAGGCAGACACCTCCCTCTTATGGACACACATGTGCAGTACAAGTTGAAGAATGCTGTCAATGAAACTATGTGGATTCCAGAGGTGGCAAAAGTACACACATCCTTTCCTCAAGTAGAAGTACAGATACTCGTGTTTAAAAATACTCTGGTAAAAGTAGAAGTACTGACTAAACTTCTTTACTCAAGTAAAAGTAAAGAGGGCTTTGAAATGTACTTCAGTAAAAAGTACCCATAACTAGCAGCTGTTTTAAAGAGTACCTGACCTCCCTTTATATTAATAGAACAATAATGTCATTGTTAGCTAATGAATGTTTCCATGCTGAACAACGGCAACATGACAACGTTTTCATTGGTCCCTCTTCTTTAGAGAAGACCAGGAAATGATGGATACACGGATCGTGTTCAAATCAATAGGCACGCAATGACTCTAAATAATAATGATCACGCCACCAAACACACATTCAAACTAAAGGAACCAGCCTGTTTGGGAAATGTGAGAAGTAGAAAGTACAGGTATTTGGGTTCAACATGTAAGAAGTAGAAAGTACAGGTATTTGTGTTCAACATGTAAGAAGTAGAAAGTACAGGTATTTGTGTTCAACATGTAAGAAGTAGAAAGTAAGAAGTTGTCAGAAAAATAAGTAGTGGAGTAAAGTACTGATACCAGAAACATGTACTTAAGTACAGGAACAAAGTATTTGTACTCCACTACTTCCCACCTCTGTGTAAAGTGTAAGAGGAATGAGTGAATTACCAGCGATGGTGTGTGCGTACAGGCGGCTCCCGAACGTAAAGACGTGTAACTCGTAGAGTTTGGCGATTTTCTCCAGGAAAGCCTTGCAGTGCGGGCGAAGTCGAGTGTGGAGCATCGGCTCTCCTCTGCCCAGCTGGAAGTGGAGGATGCCCTGAAGGAAGATTCAAGATTAAAGGCTTTATTGTCATTTGCACAGTGAAGATATGGCAATGAAAAACTGAAGTCCTAGGCAGGGGTTGCGCTAGACTTTTTCGCTGCCCGTCGGATCGAAACATTTCCGTCAAAATCCAGTATTACCCGTCGGCCTTTACACAACTCTGACGAGGGGGGGGGGGTGGGGGGTGGGGGGAGAGAGAGAGCGCACGCTCGTGAACTGCGCCGTGTTATGCATGCCCACTGCACCTCGCGGGAGCGCACGCAGCGTAAAGCCAAAACTCACAGACATTTCAATGATTTGTTCGACAAAGTTAGGTTTGGAAACGGTATCATTTCCTTTTGGGCAGGCATGCATAACACGGCATAACACGGGAGCCTCGCTGCGGGGAAACTTTGGCGCTGTTCGGAGTTTGTTCTAATCTGTCAAAATTACGGACTGCTTTCAGATTTTTCCGTCACTGTTAAAAAAAAAACGTCATAGACGGAAAATATTCGGTTAACGCGACCTCTGGTCCTAGGCTGCTTCAACAGTGCAACATGAATATATATATATAGGACATAGAACAAATAAACCAATAGAATATTGAAGGAAATAACAGAATAGAAATAAAATAGTGCAAGAGAATGTTGCAAGTAGAAGTAGACATTATCATTATGGAGAATTCTCCGGCAGAAGCTCCAAATAAACCATCAGTGTTTGCCATCAAAGTTCCTGACCGTGTCTCTCTGAGTTTCGTCTCCAATGCTTCAGAAGTTTCCATCACACAGATATTACCTTGTTGGACATGCGCTGGCAGTGCTGCTCCGTGGTGTGGATCAAAGTCTGGTCCAGGTCCACCATCAGGACCAGCTTCCTGTTCCTGTGGAGCCTCTGCTGGTCCTCTCTGCCCAGCTGCTCTGCTTGCTGTGGGGGGGGGGGGAGGCAGAGAATCAGTGGGAGAACAGGAGCAACCACCACTTTTTAAATGACCTCGGTGCTTTTTCATGTGCATTTCGTGTATCACAGATGCACTTCACTCAGAAACAAACTCGTGCTTTTTCCATGTTTGCTGTATGTGGAGGAACTTCTTAAGAGAAACTGATAAATGATTCATGGACAAAGTTGGTCTTTTGTTATATTTAATAAAGTAATAAAGAAAGTCAATAAACAAGTGAAATCAATCTCAAATGTAGGAACAGAGCAACTTCAAGTTCTGCACCCAGAGCACAGCTTACATTTCACTATATAGTAGAAAAGCCAACTGGTCCATCCCTTAGGCATTATCTAAACATCTCCATCATTAAACCATAAACCCCCCTCGTCCTTAACCATTTGCAAATCCACCTTCTACCCTTCCTTTTGCCCTCCAGATATGTCTCTGTTAAACACATACAAGACTACAAATACAATTTAAAAGTATAAAAGGCAACCAGAATATACGTTTTAAATGATTATATGATCATTTGACACGACATTGTACAGATTTTTTTATAAATACTTTTTCCTTACCGAGTTAACAGCTGCACTTCACTCAGATACAAACTCATGTTTTTACATACAGTATAAGTTAAAGAAAATACATAAATAAATGGTATCATCAAATTTATCACACACACACACACACACACACACACACACACACACACACACACACACACACACACACACACACACACACACACACACACACACACACACACACACACACACACACACACACACACACACACACACACACACACACACACACACACACACACACACACACACACACACACACACACACACACACACACACACACACACACACACACACACACACACACACACACACACACACACACACACACACACACACACAACACACCACACACACACACACACACACACACACACACACACACACACACACACACACACACACACACACACTACGTCGCCGTCTCCATCACATGACTCACCTCGGAGCTGACCATCAGCTCAGGGACGCTGTGCACCATGGACACGGTTGCCGTGGAGATGGGAATGTGCTGCTTCCCATTTGTGCTCTGCAGCCTGAGAAGGAAAGGAGAAAGAGTGGGAGTTATGCATGATGTGCATCTCTTGGGTGCTTGATGAGTGAGAAAAATAGCAATTTAGCAGCAATTAGGGGAGAAAATCACTACAGTGAGCAACTGATTTGGCAGTTATTATAAGCTACTTCAGACTGATTTTTTCTTCTTTTAACATATAAACATGTTTTTAAATGGCATGTCTCCAATTAGACACAGGGTCCCG
Organism: Trematomus bernacchii; assembly: GCF_902827165.1. Taxonomy (NCBI): domain Eukaryota; kingdom Metazoa; phylum Chordata; class Actinopteri; order Perciformes; family Nototheniidae; genus Trematomus; species Trematomus bernacchii. The sequence continues at coordinate 2,591,314 of NW_022987607.1, forward strand.
AGATTCAATAAAGTCAGACTGAAGCATCCTTTGTGCTCCAGTCGATCCTCACAGTAAACACAGAGCTGAATCCAGATCAAATGCACGCTGAAGGCTCTTTGAGCAGCTTTTCTCTCACTGATTGTGCCGTTATGTTAAATGTTTGTGTCTTGATATCTGTCTATGTTGATGTTACACATGGAGCTGCTGTGATGCAAGGAGCATTTCAGACTTGATCTGACCATTAAAGTTTTATCGTATCGTATACAAAATGATTCCCTGCTGTTTGATGCCTTCTTCTCAAAACACACTTTGTATCTAGAAGAATCTCCTCATTCTATCTGAGATGACAGAAGGTGTCCTTGTCTTTTTAAATGGTACTATGTTTCTTTAAATCCAATAATATCTGCAATAAATGGTGCACGTTTTGACACCAGGTGAGGACTTGATTTATGACCCGAGTGATGCTCAGCTCTCCGTGTGATCTCTGGTGCCACCTGATGGCATCAAATAATAATCCAGCACAAATACTCAGATGTAAAACTGCCGGGATGTTTAGTAATCAGCTCAAAGCAGAGTGAGCTTCTCATACGAACAATAAACAGGAACATTAAAACACACATGTTTCTTGTTGATTGGTGTCAGTGCCAAAAAACTTTTTAGGAGCAATGCGCTCATGGTATAGATGTGGCGCATATATCTTAATTCCTACTCTTTTCCCTCACCCTATCCTAAGGGAGTGCATGTACGTAGACACGTTGTGCCTCTCCACCTCTGTTTCTTGTTTCTTACTTCTTACTTGCGACCCCTTTCCCTCAACCTATCCTAAGGGAGTGCATGTACGTAGACACGTTAGTTTTGCTGCTATAGGCTTAGACTGTCGGGGGACACCTTACTTCTTCCTTCTCTCTGTCTGTACTTGTGTACTCTCATGTTCCTAATAACCCAGCTTCCCCCAAATGTCTTTTTGGTGTCTATCTACGCCAGGATCCTGAGTCGTGGATCCTGAGTCCTGGATCCTGAGTCGTGGCTAATCCTGTTGCTGTGGTCCTGAGTCCTGGATCCTCTATCCTGAGTTCTAGATTTGAACCCTGGACTTCGAGTCGTGGCTGAACCTGTCTCTGTGGTCCTGCCTGACTCTCATCATACTACTTCCCTGATGGCTCCCACAGGATTGTTGACATCCTCGTGGATTCATCTTCTTATTATAGACACATGCATTTCCAAACATTTGGTCTACCTATACTGTAAAATGTATTATCTCTTTGATTTACACACGGCATCTATTGCACGCCTGTCCGTCCTGGGAGAGGGATCCCTCCTCTGTTGCTCTCCCTGAGGTTTCTCCCATGTTCCCCTTTAAACTTTGGGTTTTCTCTGGAAGTTTTTCCTTGTACGATGTGAGGGTCTAAGGACAGAGGGTGCCTTATTGTCATACTGATATTCTGTACAAACTGTGAAGTCTACTGAGACAAATGTAACATTTATGATATTGGGCTATATAAATAAACATTGATTGATTGATTGATGTTTCTGTTTAGTTGTATTAAAGTGTGAGTGTGTTTGCATGTCTTACTGAGTCAGGTCCTGGCCACATTCGGCACATAGACCCTTCATTACTATGGGATGGCTGCATTCTTCTATTCTGATGATGACACCCCTGGAAAAAAGAGAAAACATGTTAAATCCTGACTTTTCGGTCAACCTGTAATAGTGTATAGCTCCATTCTTTAAGCAGGATTCACATTAAATGTTTATGAGATGTTACATGTTTAAGCACTTTTACCTCAGATTAAATATGAAGCTTTAACTATTTGTTAACGTTTGCTTTGAACGACTGGGTTTAACATAGGGAGAGTTGTAAGTCAAGTCAAATAAATGTATATGTATTTACAGAAATAAAAAGCTTGTCGTACATTTGCCCTTTTTGTAATTAAGACACACAGTTTACCTTGGTTTTGAATTACTCAGTTTAATAGTTTTGCTACTTTCTTTGAGCAAATATTCCCGTTAAGCCGCTGTAGACAAATGCATCTCTTTTTCATCTGTTCTTTGGTAGTTTTAAAAAAAAGTTTTGACATCCTTTTGTTCGTTTTTTTATTACGCTAAGGGCAGTTGAACCTTTAAATATTAGGGGATGATTATAAATGTGGGGTATACATCTTCTCAAAAATGTATTTCCTGTTATAATAGGCGTACAAGCATTCATTATTTCAGTGGGACAGTGGAATAGTACATGTCCAACTACAGCTTTTACACATTTCACTGCGTCACCGTAACAAAATAACACAATGCGTGATTACGCCTTCAAAATAAAAGCGTAAACATTGTTTGTCTGTTATTGTGATTTCAAATATACCAAACAGAGAAATAATAGTTCATGAAATGTTTGCTCAAATTCAGTATACAATTTATTTTAATCTACACTACACTATAACTTTAAATGCAGATAATGTCGGAAAACCAACTTTCATGAATAACAGACTTTTATTTTGAAGGTGTTGGTCGTAAGCGCTTGTTTGTTTTGACTGACTTCACACAACTACGAGCAAATGCGGTTAGTACACCTTCAAAGTAAAAGCGTGAACATATGTTGTCGGTTACTGTGATTCTAAATATGCTAAACAGAGAATAGATAATTCGTGTAATGGTTGCTACAATTCTGTTTATTATTTCCCACTATGATTTTAACGGCTGATAATGTCAGAAAACAAACTTTCTAAAAGAACACGCTTTTATTTTGAAAGTATTGGCAAAAAGCGCTTGTTTACGTTGAGTGACTTGACACAACTACGAGCTGTTGTGTTGATTCGAGTGCAGCTAGCAAACAAGCTAACTGTTACTTATGAGCACTTATGAGCAGTGTTAGCATGTAGCTAGCCTACGTTACACTGCGAGAGAAGTGATTAGCAGGCAAAATGCTAACTAAACTACACCTGACATGTTTCCTGTAGTCTTTACAAACATATGGAGCAGGTTAGCAAACAGCTAGCTTCTGCTACCGGCTTCATTAACAAGGCCCCACTGAAAATGACTATTATCCATCTCATTGTCATTAATACACATCATGTAAACAAATATCTGGTTGATTTTAATATTGTAAATCCTGCACGTGTTGCGCATTTCTGCTCCACGTGACCTATTTTTAAACCTGCACAGTTCTCCACTTTGAATATGTCATATTTTAATATATTTGACTGTGCTCAGTTTCTCACACAATGTTGTGTAAATATTATCTTTATATTTAAATGTCTACAATAGTCTTGTTCAAATACCTTTTATAATAGTACTATTTTTATATTATTTGCTACGTATTTGTATTTTTTTCGGTGTGTTTTACTCTGTGTTCTCATGTGTAAATGGCTGTTTATTAATCCACTTGCTCTCTGTGAATGTAAGCACTTTGTAACTATGTTTTTTAAGGTGCTATATAAATAAATAACGCTTATTATTATTATTATTATCATTTATACCAAAGCAAATTCCTTGCCTTATCTTTAATTTGTGTCTTTGAACGCACCATTTTTTAAGTATTCTTATTGCATATATTTGTGTTTTACTTTGTGTTCTTATATTTAGATGTTTTTTAAATCCACTTGCTCTCTGGGTATTTAAGCATGTTGTAACTATGTTTTGAAAGATGCTAAATAATACTATTATTATTAATATCAAAGCAAACCTTGTATGTGTAAACCTACTTGGTAATACAACAGATTCTGACCTATTAAACCTGCACAGCTCTCCACTTTGAACATAGTATTTGTCAAATTTAATTACATTTGACTGTGCTCAGTTCGGTGTAAACTCTCTCTATTTGTAATTTGTTGCACTAAAACCCCAGCACACACACTCACCCTGGAGGAATGACTTGTCCCAGTTGACAGCACAGCTCCTTCACTACTCCAGCTCGGTCTGCTTTCACCTTTTTCTCGGGTAGCCTGGCTGTTTCTGCGCCTTTATCCTGGCTTATAGGAGCACACAGAGCTAACACAGAGTCCACATTCACAAGAGTTCCAGGCTTCACTTTCCACTCCAGTAGCCGAAGAGGGAGAGCTGTAAGCGGCCAGCGGATCTCAGCCACCTGCACCACGGGGCCCTGGTCTGAATCTGCAGGAGGATCCTCCATCTGGTCCAAAAAGAGTGAGCAAATCCTGTCGTTTTCTCTGCAAAGGTCCGCTAGAAGAAGTCCTCGCAATGCACCATTAAATCCTGCAAAAGCACCAGCATGAAGAGGAGAATTTAAGAGAAAATGTGCGGCCGATTTTAAACACAGTACTAGCTTCCAGTCAGTTCGCTCTTCCCGCCCGTAAACAGGAAAGCGCAACACTGCAGCGACACGGGTCACTGCTACTTCCGGTGGAATAAAGACAGCCACATGGAAACACTTTTCAAAATAAAATGCCTGCAAAAAAACAGCGCCAAGTAGTGTAATCCCTCCAGAGGTGGGAAGTAGTGGAGTACAAATACGTTGTTACTGTACTTAAGTACATTGTTCTGGTATCCACTACTTTTTACTTTGACTTCTTACATTTTGAACACAAATACCTGTACTTTCTACTTCTTACATGTTGAACACAAATACCTGTACTTTCTACTTCTTACATGTTGAACACAAATACCTGTACTTTCTACTTCTCACATTTCCCAAACAGGCTGGTTCCTTTAGTTTGAATGTGTGTTTGGTGGCGTGATCATTATTATTTAGAGTCATTGCGTGCCTATTGATTTGAACACGATCCGTGTATCCATCATTTCCTGGTCTTCTCTAAAGAAGAGGGACCAATGAAAACGTTGTCATGTTGCCGTTGTTCAGCATGGAAACATTCATTAGCTAACAATGACATTATTGTTCTATTAATATAAAGGGAGGTCAGGTACTCTTTAAAACAGCTGCTAGTTATGGGTACTTTTTAATGAAGTACATTTCAAAGCCTCTTTACTTTTACTTGAGTAAAGAAGTTTAGTCAGTACTTCTACTTTTACCAGAGTATTTTTAAACACGAGTATCTGTACTTCTACTTGAGTAAAGAAGTTTAGTCAGTACTTCTACTTTTACCAGAGTATTTTTAAACACGAGTATCTGTACTTCTTCTTGAGTAAAGGATGTGTGTACTTTTACCATCTCTGAATCCCTCACTGTCAAAAACACCTTATTTAAAGTCAGTCCTGTCCTCAGATATTATACTTTTAACACCGATCTCAGGACTGGCTTAAACTGGGAAAAACAGCCTTCAGATATTTTTGCCTTATTGATCTGTAAAGAAATAGACTGAAACATGACATGTATTTATATAAAATAAGATAAGATGTACTTTATTAATCCCAATTAATTAAAAGAAAGCTCGACAGCGGCTCTTCTTCCTTCGCAGGCTGAGGAGGTTCAACATGGATTCCAGGATACTCTGCAACTTCTACAGGTGCACGATAGAGAGCATCCTGACCTTCTACAGGTGCACCATAGAGAGTATCCTGACCTTCTACAGGTGCACCATAGAGAGTATCCTGACTGGCAGCATGACGGCCTGGTACGGCAGCTGCACCGACCTCGATCGTAAGGCTTTACAGAGGGTGGTGAAAACTGCACAGCACATCACCAGGACGGAGCTGCCATCCATGGAGGACCTTTACTCCCAGCGGCTCAGGAAGAAAGCCCTCAGGATTATAAAAGACCCCCATCACCCCAGCCACAAACTGTTCTGTCTGCTGCCGTCTGGCAGACGTTACCGCTGCATCCTGGCAAGGACAAGAAGATTCGGAGACAGTTGCTTCCAGTGAGACTGTTAAAAAATTGAACTGTTGAAACAACTTCAAACATTCATCTGCTACTCAGTATTATGTATCTAATACCTAATATATATATATATATATCATTCCAATAACTTGTATATAGACTCGTACTGCACTATTCCACATCATCACTTTATTTTATAACTATTATTATTTTTGTATTGCTCTTGCTCTTATTGTTATTATGTTATTATGTTGCATTGTTGGAGAAGCCTGTGACATAAGATTTTCAACTACATAATTACTCTGTAGCTATGTCAGATTGACAATAAAGAACCTTGAACCTTGAAAAGTACACGATATACCTCTGAACTGTAGTGGAGTAGAAGTACAAAGTAGCATAACATGGAAATACTCAAAGTACCTCAACATTGTACTTAAGTACAGTGCTTGATTAAATGTACTTAGTTACTTCTCACCTCTGGCCATATAGTTTATTAAAACCTGTTGGTTAGTTACAGTCTGGTGTTTTTTGTGAGCAAATATACACATTTTATTTTGAAGGCCAATCCTGACTTCCGGTTTCACTGTAGTTAAATGCAGTTACTTCACTCTGACAGAAACGCACATGATGCGACGTATTACGCACAAAAAAAACATTTGAAATGAATGGTAATTTATTAAAAACAGAAATTAAAAAGACATCTGATCATGATGCCAGGATCCACCCAACCTTTGTTTAGCCCTTAACTTGTTTTGATGTCTTGTTTTGCAACTTTCCATTAGGGTTGACATGAGGACCCTGGAGCCTACAGAGACTACATGATGTAAGATGGTGTAACTTATACACACTAATAGCTCATTTAGCATCGTAGCAAGCTTGTTTGCGTAAGTGCATTAATTCTATAAGTTTATATAACTTAAGAACTGTATTTAAGTACAATTTTATACTCTTAAATCAGACTTTAGTTCCACCTGGAGTAAATTCACAAGCTACCCTGCAGTATACAAACTCATTCAAACTAGCTGCACCTTTACCAGCTTTGAGAACACTTTAATGATCAATCATTATAAAACATATCATATATATTATTCTGAAATGGATCAATCTGCACAATAACTTATTTTACTGTCGCTACTTTCACTATATTTTGATGATAATACTTTTCTACTTTTACTTGAGTAACATTTTGAATGCAGGACTTTTACTGAAACAGAGTATTCCTACTCTCTGGTACTTCTACTTTTACTCAAGTACAAGATCTGAGTACTTCTACTTTTACTAAAGTACAAGATCTGAGTACTTTTACTTTTACTAAAGTACAAGATCTGAGTACTTCTACTTTTACTCAAGAACAAGATCTGAGTACTTCTACTTTTACTAAAGTACAAGATCTGAGTACTTCTACTTTTACTAAAGTACAAGATCTGAGTACTTCTACTTTTACTCAAGAACAAGATCTGAGTACTTCTACTTTTACTGTCGCTACTTTCACTATATTTTGATGAGAATACTTTTCTACTTTTACTTGAGTAACATTTTGAATGCAGGACTTTTACTGAAACAGAGTATTCCTACACTCTGGTACTTCTACTTTTACTACAAGTACAATATCTGAGTACTTTTACTTACTGTATACTCAAGTACAAGATCTGAGTACTTCTACTTTTACTCAAGTACAAGATCTGAGTACTTCTACTTTTACTCAAGTACAAGATCTGAGTACTTCTACTTTTACTCAAGTACACACTAATAGCTCATTTAGCAATAATTAACTTTTAAGATTTAAGTTGGAGGAGGAGGAGGAGGAGGAGGAGGAGGAGGAGGAGGAGGAGGAGGAGGAGGAGGAGGAGGAGGAGGAGGAGGAGACATGCATATCAAGTATGCCGTTATAGGACAAGGGCATTGGTATGATCAGTGACGTTTCATGACGTCACAAAGAGTGCAGTGCAGCAACAAGATAGATATCTGAAAACTCCGGTAGTCCGTCATGGAAGGTTTTACAGGGATTCGTTCACGATAATAACTGACTGAGTAAATGAATTTAAATACAATACTTAATCAATGTAGAGGCACTTTGACTTTACTCGAGGACTGCTATTTTATACTTCTACTTTACTACAATTCAGAGGATTTAAAAAAACATTTCTACTGCAATTGATTCATAAGAAATCAGGGATATGTATACGTTTAGGATTTGTTGTTTATGTAGACCGTGAGGATAACAAATCTATAAACTCTGACAATAAAACACTATTGAAGGGCTTCAGACACAATGTAAAGCAGGATATTATTTACATTAAGTGTGTTACATTAAATATACATTTGTGTTATTTAATATAATTTTTGTTTGAATATGTATATAATCTGCTAAATGTTGTTCAACTATGCATGTTTTAAACTTTATTATTATTATCATTATTATTGTTATTATCAATGATAATAACAATAATAATGATCTTTGAGGCCACAAAAAGTACATTTTATGTCTTGTGAAGTAGACTGAAGTGAAACCGGAAGTAGTTGGGGGTGCACCATCTCCCTCTCTCTGTCACTCATCCACTCTTTGTCCGCAGATTGATTAGAACTATCACCAGTGTTCGGCTACATTCCGCTCAGGAAGGACGTCCAAATTTGGTGATTAAATCATCACTGAAATTGGCGATATTTTACCTTCCCAGGAGACATGGCAGGGGAGACCAGCCGAGGGGTAAATAAACATTATTTCTCATACATGTTGAGCTCCGTTTGACAGTAGCTTTAGCTCAAGTTAGCTACTTAACCAGCAGACACATTATCAGCAGGTCGTATTAGCCAACACTCCAATGGATTAATGTGGAGACATGGGAAGTCACTGAGATTAACTTAAGAACTGTATTTAAGTACAATGTTATACTCTTAAATCAGACTTTAGTTCCACCTGGAGTAAATTCACAAGCTACCCTGCAGTATACAAAGTCATTCAAATTAGCTGCACCTTTACCAGCTTTGAGAACACTTTCATGATCAATCATTATAAAACATATCATATATATTATTCTGGAATGGACCAATCTGCACAATGACTACTTTTACTGTCGCTACTTTAACTATACTTTGATGATAATACTTTTCTACTTTTACTTGAGGAACAATTTGAATGCAGGACTTTTACTGTAACAGAGTATTCCTACGCTCTGGTACTTCTACTTTTACTCAAGTACAAGATCTGAGTACTTCTACTTTTACTCAAGTACAAGATCTCAGTATTTCTACTTTTACTCAAGTACAAGATCTGAGTACTTCTACTTTTACTCAAGTACAACATCTGAGTACTTCTACTTTTACTCAAGTACAAGATCTCAGTATTTCTACTTTTACTCAAGTACAAGATCTGAGTACTTCTACTTTTACTCAAGTACAACATCTGAGTACTTCTACTTTTACTCAAGCACAAGATCTGAGTACTTCTACTTTTACTCAAGTACAACATCTGAGTACTTCTACTTTTACTCAAGTACAACTTATACTTGAGTAAAAGTAGAAGTACTCTGATATTATTGAACATAAACACGTACGAATTACTATATATAACTATCTTTAACCCTTAATGGGCAATCACATTTAAATATTTGGGAACAATAATTGATTGTTTTGTACATTGCACCCATATTACACAGTTACACCAATCCATATTGCACCCATGCGACACCGTATTACATCATATTACACTGTAATTATACAGTTAATACACCTATGTAACACCCATATTACACTGTAATTACACATCAGTACACCCCTATCATCACCCATATTATACCCATTTTACACTGTTATTTAATCTATATTACACATGGACACAGCCTGTCAAATGACTGTATCTAAGGGTTCATTGGTAAGGGTAATTAACCAATATATGTGAGTTAAATATATCAAAATGTGGTTTGTCTTGACCAAAAAGTCTCTAAGTAATTGAGACAAATGAAAGATGTGCTGCAACCGTCCCTAATACTTATTATTGTGGATTAGATTAGACAAAGCCACACTTAATTAGGCTATTTCTTCTTAGGAAAACCCTTTTGTTAAGTGACAGAGGGTTTGTTTGATATTCCTGTGCTCAGGTCCCTGACATCACGCTATCTGAACATCCAATCGTCAGCACTGGAGACATTTTGTCCCTCAGAGGCAGACAAACAAAAACAAACAGCACCAGGACTGGTCAAAAGGGCCTTGATCCAGACCACACACACACACACACACACACACACACACACACACACACACACACACACACACACACACACACACACACACACACACACACACACACACACACACACACACACCAGGCATTGCACATAAGTAGAGATCAAAGAGTAGACAACATAGACAATTCTAGAAATTAAACATCTAAAAAAAGAAAACACACACTCACAAAAAACAAGGCATTGCACATGAGTAGAAATTAAAGAGTTGACATAGACAATTCTAGAAATACACGCACGCACGCACACACACACACACACACACAATCCCCACAGGAACAATTTGGGGTGAAGTGTCTCAGGGACACAACGACATGCTGACTGCAGTGGGACTCGAACTTGCTATCCCCTGATTCGAAGTCCAGCACACTACCCACTGAGCCACAGCCTCCCTATATCCAATATCCCTTGGTTAAAAGAAAACTAAACAATCAGTAAATATTTGAATAACCTCTTTCAATCAAAATGCCAAACATGCCTGAGTTCCCGCTTCTCAATCGTGCCAATGTTGCTCCTTTTTCTCAGTTAATATCATCATTTCAAACTGAATATAAATGCATGTTTGGATTGTTTGTCAGTCCAAAATAAGCCTAACCCTGTGCTTTAAAACTTAGAAAGTGTCACACAGGGATTTGAGTCTTTTCAGACCATTAACATGCACCAAAAAACCCAATACAACACACTACAGGAGAGGGGAAACTCACACAAGCTTAATAGGGTCTCTTTACACAAGCATCAAAGCAGCACTGAATACATTCAAGTAATTGCAAACAGGCACATGACTCAATATGAACAATGCAGCGTTTCATGAGAATCTCTTTCAATGACGGAAAACATGTTGGTTAAAATCTGTGAAACCTTTAGTTCACCATACCAAACCAACCACACCTTGGCCAAGATTCAAGATCCAGATTCAAGGCTTTATTGTCATGTGCGCAGCAGCTACAGTGTAGAAATGGCAATGATTAACGTAAGTCTCCTCCAATAGTGCCACATGAATAGATACAGGACATAGAACACATGATAGCACATACAGAGGCAGGGTTTGCTCAAGCCAAAGCACCAGAGTTTGGTTTATTTGTAGCTCATGTTGCCGAAGAAGTGATTCTCATACATGGTGTGTTTCTGTCTCTGTAGTTGAGGGTGTGTCTGCGTCACATGGCTCTGCTCCGAAGATCTCCTCCTCTCATCTCCTCGCTCCAAAACACCAGATCCTTCAGTTCAATCAGGTACCAGATCACAGCTCCCAGTATCAACTTTACAGTGTGTCCAGCTAAAAGGTTATGGGTACTTTTGACTGAAGTACATTTCAAAGCCTCTTTACTTTTACTTGAGTAAAGAAGTTTAGTCAGTACTTCTACTTTTACCAGAGTATTTTTAAACACGAGTATCTGTACTTCTACTTGAGTAAAGGATGTGTGTACTTTTGCCATCTCTGAGCTTATCCAAAAAGTCTTCAGTCTCCTCTTGAAGAGAGTCTGCCTGATAGCTGACGGATCTACAGTCACCACTAATAACCCTGCATCCTAGGGCTGCTCGATTATGGCAAAAATCATAATCTCGATTATTTGGGTCAATAATTGATATCATGATTATTAAAAACGATTATCCATTTACTTTGAAAACATCAATTTATTGAAAATAAAATGGGAACAGTGTGTTTTTAACAGTTGATTACCCTGAACTTTAAGTATAATTCAACTGAAAAACCAATTAAAAAAAAAAAAAAAAAAATCGTTTTATTTCAATTATGTTGTTTTCATAATCGTTGCAAGCCAAAATCGTAATTGCGATTGTTACGAACCCACTAGGGATGAGTAAGGTAACACACACCAGATGGTTTTGGTAAGTAATTATAATCGGGTTTTAATGAAATAACACAAAGGTGTACAACAAAAAGGGAGCAAAGTTAACCTAAGCCAAACAAAGAAGCCAAAAGGACGCAAGTCTACTGCTAATAACAGAAAAAGGACTCTAAAACATGAGCCTAGTTATCACACCTGAGATCACTTCCAATCAGCACTAATGGAAGGAGCTGCAGGAAAACACAGCTAACAAAATAAACTAAACACACCACTTTAAACACATATATCAACTCTCGACACTAAGCACATATATCAACACTCAACACACGACACTAAGCACATATATCAACACTCAACACTAAGCACATATATCAACACTCAACACTAAGCACATATATCAACACTCAACACACGACACTAAGCACATATATCAACACTCAACACACGACACTAAGCACATATATCAACACTCAACACACGACACTAAGCAGATATATCAACACACGACACTAAGCACATATATCAACACTCAACACACGACACTAAGCACATATATCAACACACGACACTAAGCACATATATCAACACACGACACTAAGCACATATATCAACACTCAACACACGACACTAAGCACATATATCAACACTCAACACACGACACTAAGCACATATATCAACACTCAACACACGACACTAAGCACATATATCAACACACGACACTAAGCACATATATCAACACTCAACACACGACACTAAGCACATATATCACACCAAACACAGTCTGTAGTGTCCACGACACAAGAGCAAAAGGTATGAGGCGTCTGATCGCAGCAGAGCCTATCGAGTGATAATTGTCCCCAGGCTTTGTAGTAATCTCCGGAAGGTGTGCTCTGGGATTGCACGGGGATTGGAGAGCGTCGGGCCCGGCGTGCTCCAATCAGCGTCTTTGGAGGAGGACCAGGAGATGACAGCCAACGACATTGGGGCAACCACACAGCTCATTTACATATTACACACAGCTGCAAACAATCTCAGACAGGTTAACGAGCAGACAGAAACAGCAGCCGTAACAGCGATTAAAATACGATTAATTGAGCAGCCCTACTGCATCCTTGTAATTTCTCCATCCATGCTGTTGTTGCCGTCTTGATAATTGTTAGAAAAATATCCCTCGGTCCCCGGCTTGAGCTTCAATCTCAGGATCCATGTATCTGTGATCCTCTCCAGAATGGAAGTAGTCATCACATACAGAGCATCAACTAGTTCCTGAACAGTGTCCTTCACATGCTGATATCCAAGAGAGGGAGTTACACAGTCACAAGATGGAGGAATAGAAAGCAGTATTCAATGTTTACTTCAGATTAGCTCCACGTCAGAAATGATCATGCTTGTCATGTGTCTATCTCCATAGAGGCTGAATCATCATGTTAATCACATAGCTATCATATGCCTCAAACAGTCCTGATGCTCTTCTAGGTAATCAGACATCCTGTCATGTTCACAGCTACAGTTGGGATACCTTTGTTAGCATGTGTACTCTGATACTGGAAGAGGACATTCAGTATTTCCCCATCAGTAAATGTGTGTGTTGCTGCTCTCAGGGAAGTGAAGCGCAGAGGTCTGGTCTGGAAGACTCTGCTGGGTTTCTCTGTGGGCGTCCCTGTGGCGGCGGGCGTTCACTACGCTGCGTCGGAGCCTCGAGACAGGAGGAGGACGAAGATCCTGATCCAAGGAATCACTCGCTTCTGCAGGTTTGGAAAATATCAGTTTCATCATTACTTCAGTAAAGCTTAGCCCCAATAAGCTACGACACTATAACCCCTCAGTCTAATAGATTCATTTTCATCCTTCACCTCAAAAGTAACGTAATTTCTCTTCAAGGCTTTTTGTCGTTTCCTTATTTTTCCTTAATTTCCCAGAACCTTATTGTTTGAAAGTTGTAGATTTGATGTTCCCATATATCGGAAGTATTGTTTCACTATCTGCGTTTTATATTTCCATTTTCATTCACAACACCAACATAATGATTTATGATCTGTTTTCGTCAGATCTCTGTCTGTGGGACTCTCTATCTCCGGGGACTACTGGTGGACGACCAACGTGTCTCTGAGGGGACAAGATGAGGTAATTTCTCAACACACCCTTAACATCACAACACAGCAACAGCAAGGATGAAAGGCAAGTAGATAGAGGCGAAAGGATCAAAGAGAACAATAAACAACACACGTTACTACATACATGTCACATATCATGGACCCCTCGTTTCTGACAACATGTAACACAACATGTAACACAACATGTAACACACACTCCACTTCCAACACAGACGAGTGTTACTACATACATGTCACATATAGCACATCACAATCAACAGAAACGAGGGGTCCATGATCACAACATGTAACACAACATGTAACACACACTCCACTTCCAACACAGACGAGTGTGTGTGGTTCTCAGTGAACCATGAAAACATGTTTTTATTTAGTGATATAGGAGATACAAGACAAGTGCATACAAGTACAGTGCCACAGATACACAGAAGACAGTAAGGTGAGTTTACAAGTACAGACAAATAACAAAATATACATGGAGACAGAGAAGAAACTAAAAGTGTGTGTGTGTGTGTGTGTGTGTGTGTGTGTGTGTGTGTGTGTGTGTGTGTGTGTGTGTGTGGTGTGTGTGTGTGTGTGATGTGTGTGTGTGTGTGTGTGTGTGTGTGTGTGTGTGTGTGTGTGTGTGTGTGTGTGTGTGTGTGGTGTGTGTGTGTGTGTGTGTGTGTGGTGTGTGTGTGTGTGTGTGTGTGTGTGTGTGTGTGTGTGTGTGTGTGTGTGTGTGTGTGTGTGTGTGTGTGTGTGTGTGTGTGGTTCCCTCCTGTTGTGGGAAGTCTGACACCTCTGACCCATTTACTGAAATCAACATGCAGGCTGTCACAAGTTCAAAACCGTGATGCCTGTTCCTCCTCAGTGAGCTATTTTTAGAATGTGCACGCGATGTTCCATTTATATGAGCTGATCAGATTTTGGCCACTTTATGATGTCATCACGATGTTTTGTCTTGTGTAACCCATTAGCCAACCAAGGTAACCCCCCCCCCCCCCCACCTTATCACCTGAATCTCCTCCTAGAGCACCATTGAGTTCTTTGTAACCAAATCTCTCTCAGAGGGGCGTGGGGAGGGGCTCCTTATTTTCATCTAAAGTAACAGACAGAGAATCAGCACTTTGGAAACAGGGCTGAAACAGAGGGGATTATGGGTAATGCTGCAATGATCTGTTTGGTGTTTCAGCCAATCAGAGACAGGTTCTGTATATATCTGAGACCTGTAGTATATTGATGAAAAACAGTATAATAGGAGACCTTTAAGTGAGCTGTAAAGGTGGGCAGTTGTATTGTGTGTACAGTCCTGTTACCTCTGCTTCCCCCTGTTAGAGCAGCACATCGTATGTCTCTGAGATGTCGGCCTGCCACCAGAGGGCAGCAGAGTGCATGGTGAGAGGAGCCATCAGAAACGGGGGGATTTACATCAAACTGGGCCAGGGTCTTTGTTCCTTCAACCACCTTCTGCCGCCCGAATACATCCGGACCCTGCAGGTCCTCGAGGATAAGGCTCTGAGCCGGAGGTCCAGAGAGGTGAGGAGGGAAACTGGAAAGTAACCAGAGGTGGGAAGTAGTGGAGTACAAATACTTCATTACTGTACATTTCTCTGGTATCAGTACTTTACTCCACGACGACTTTTGACTTTGACTTTTTGAACCCAAATACCTGTACTTTCTACTTCTTACATGTTGAACACAAATACCTGTACTTTCTACTTCTTACATGTTGAACACAAATACCTGTACTTTCTACTTCTTACATTTTGAACCCAAATACCTGTACTTTCTACTTCTTACATGTTGAACACAAATACCTGTACTTTCTACTTCTTACATGTTGAACACAAATACCTGTACTTTCTACTTCTCACATGTTGAACACAAATACCTGTACTTTCTACTTCTTACATGTTGAACACAAATACCTGTACTTTCTACTTCTTACATGTTGAACACAAATACCTGTACTTTCTACTTCTCACATGTTGAACACAAATACCTGAACTTTCTACTTCTTACATGTTGAACACAAATACCTGTACTTTCTACTTCTTACATGTTTAACACAAATACCTGTACTTTCTACTTCTCACATTTCCCAAACAGGCTGGTTCCTTTAGTTTGAATGTGTGTTTGGTGGCGTGATCATTATTATTTAGAGTCATTGCGTGCCTATTGATTTGAACACGATCCGTGTATCCATCATTTCCTGGTCTTCTCTAAAGAAGAGGGACCAATGAAAACGTTGTCATGTTGCCGTTGTTCAGCATGGAAACATTCATTAGCTAACAATGACATGATTGTTCTATTAATATAAAGGGAGGTCAGGTACTCTTTAAAACAGCTGCTAGTTATGGGTACTTTTTACTGAAGTACATTTCAAAGCCCTCTTTATTTTTACTTGAGTAAAGAAGTTTAGTCAGTACTTGTACTTTTACAAGTACAAGATCTGAGTACTCCTCCCACCTCTGGCCTCTGCCTGACTTCCTGCTTCTCCAACGTGAGGCTTTGCTTCTTGCTGTTGTTCTGAAAGGCATATTTCTCTGCAACAGGTGGACGCTCTCTTTCAAGAAGACTTCAGTAAAACCCCGCAGCAGATTTTCAAATCTTTTGACCCTGAACCCATCGCGGCTGCCAGCCTGGCGCAGGTCCACAGAGCGGAGCTGTTCGACGGGACTCCTGTCGCTGTGAAGGTGAGAAACGTCAACGTCTGTATGTTCTGAACAGAGAATATGAACTGCTACCATCTAATGGGAGATTCAATAAAGTCAGACTGAAGCATCCTTTGTGCTCCAGTCGATCCTCACAGTGAACACAGAGCTGAATCCAGATCAGATGCACGCTGAAGGCTCTTTGAGCAGCTTCTCTCTCACTGATTGTGCTGTTATGTTCAATGTTTGTTGTTTGTTTCTCATGTATTGTGTCTTGATATTTGTCTGTTGATGTTACACATGGAGCTGCTGGGATGCAAGGAGCATGTCAGACTTGATTGAGTCGTATCGTATCTCTGTCACTTTCTTTAAAGTGGACCTATCATGCTATATTTGAATAATATAGTGTAGGACCATACCTATATAAGGCATATTTATACTTTTTTTTTTCAAAATACCAAACAGATCATGCATTTTAGCCATGCCTCATTTCGCTCAATTTGACATTTTTTAGCTCTGTTTTAGCAAGGGCAGATTCTGTGAGAACAGCACCACCTACAGGCCTGGCATATGTACTACAGCGTCTCCAGCGCTTTCGAACGGCAATGGCCGTGGCTGTCTCCTCCTGATTGGTGGAGTTGGCCCAATAGCCGTAGCGCCACCGTCCTGACGTCAGGACAGTGTTCAAATCTGGATCAGTTTTTATCAGATCCGTTGCAGCCCCTTTTTTAGAGATTTGGGTATGGAGGAAAATAGAGAGGGTTGTGTTTTCTGACACTTGGTGAGTTCCCTGGAACACCGGGGACACATATTCATGTAGAAAAGACGTACTAAAGTGCATTTTGCATGATAGGTCCCCTTTAAGGGTTATAATATCCTCTGGTTGGAAGTAATCCTTTAAAAGTCTGTTTTTGTTTAATTCTGGTCCCCTCAGGTGCAGTACATCGACCTCAGGGATCGCTTCGATGGTGATATCCGGACTTTGGAGGTCCTGATGGATATTATTAAATTCATGCACCCCAGCTTTGGATTCAGATGGGTTCTAAAGGTCATTTTGATTTCCTTAGAAGACAAACACATAGATATTAAGACCAATATATTTACTGGCATTATTTTGTCAAATCTACTTATTTACTTCAGTTAATACCAAATATTTATACATTTTCTGACTTTAAACCCTTGAAATGAATGCTGGTTTATCAACGCATCTCTTTTATCCCACTTTCTGTAGGACTTGAAGGGCACGTTGGCTCAGGAGCTGGACTTTGAGAACGAGGCCAGGAATTCAGAGCGGTGTGCAGAGGAGCTCAAACACTTCAGCTTCGTCGTCATACCCAAAGTGTTCTGGGAGCACACGACTAAGGTGAGGTTTATTATTATTATGAACTGTAGAAAAGAGCTCCATCCTTTCCGTAGCTGAAGCTTTCTCCGTGTTTGTGTCTCCGTTTCAAAGAGAGTTCTGACGGCAGAGTTCTGCGACGGATGCAAAATCAACGACGTGGAGGAAATAAAAAGACAAGGACTGAGTCTGAAGGATGTGAGTCGATGATCGATTCAGAGTATTCAGAGGATTCAGAGGATTCAGAGTATTGTATTCAGAGTATTCAGAGTATTGTATTCAGAGTATTCAGAGTATTCAGAGTATTGTATTCAGAGTATTCAGAGTATTCAGAGTATTGTATTCAGAGTATTGTATTCAGAGTATTCAGAGTATTGTATTCAGAGTATTCAGAGTATTGTATTCAGAGGATTGTGAGTATTCAGAGTATTCAGAGTATTGTATTCAGAGGATTGTATTCAGAGTATTCAGAGTATTGTATTCAGAGTATTCAGAGTATTGTATTCAGAGTATTCAGAGTATTCAGAGTATTCAGAGTATTGTATTCAGAGTATTCAGAGTATTGTATTCAGAGTATTCAGAGTATTGTATTCAGAGTATTCAGAGTATTGTATTCAGAGGATTGTATTCAGAGTATTCAGAGTATTATATTCAGAGTATTATATTCAGAGTATTATATTCAGAGTATTGTATTCAGAGTATTCAGAGTATTGTATTCAGAGTATTCAGAGTATTGTATTCAGAGTATTGTATTCAGAGTATTCAGAGTATTGTATTCAGAGTATTCAGAGTATTGTATTCAGAGTATTCAGAGTATTGTATTCAGAGTATTCAGAGTATTGTATTCAGAGGATTGTATTCAGAGTATTCAGAGTATTATATTCAGAGTATTATATTCAGAGTATTATATTCAGAGTATTGTATTCAGAGTATTCAGAGTATTGTATTCAGAGTATTCAGAGTATTGTATTCAGAGTATTGTATTCAGAGTATTCAGAGTATTGTATTCAGAGTATTCAGAGTATTCAGAGGATTGTATTCAGAGTATTCAGAGTATTGTATTCAGAGTATTCAGAGTATTGTATTCAGAGTATTATATTCAGAGTATTATATTCAGAGTATTGTATTCAGAGTATTCAGAGTATTGTATTCAGAGTATTCAGAGTATTGTATTCAGAGTATTGTATTCAGAGTATTCAGAGTATTGTATTCAGAGTATTCAGAGGATTGTATTCAGAGTATTCAGAGGATTGTATTCAGAGTATTCAGAGTATTGTGGAAACGCTCTGAAATACCTCGTCATATATCTGTTTTTCAGACGGCAGATAAACTGATCCAAACGTTCGCTGAGCAGATCTTCTACACCGGCTTCATCCACGCTGACCCTCACCCCGGAAACGGTCCGTACATCAGAGGCATTTTTAGTTTTAATAGCTATTGCTTTTTCTTTGAGTCTCGCAATTACGACATCATCAGGTCCCTGAACGCCTCTCTGACTGAGCTACAGAGGCATGTATAGAATGAAATATGATTTTTAAAACTGAGTAAACTACAAAAGCTCAATTTATATTAAAGCAAACTCACGACACACGTTTTTCATTTGGCTTTAAATGTAATTCTATATATTCTTATTATATTCTTGTTCTATTAAGTCCTGTGTTTGTTGGGTTCTGTCCAATCACAAAGCTTTCTGTTACTCTGTTTATTACCTCATTGGGGGGGGGGGGGGGGTAGTATTTTGGGTTAACTTTGTGTTTGAAAAGAGTTATATAACTGACATTTCATAGCTAATATAAGTTTATCTCACATCAGTACTGATATCATTTTGGGAGGATACGTAAAATAACAGTGCAGTGCAGATATACCGATGATACGGTGAACTTCAGACGTCAATGTTATGCAAATACAAACAAAAGCAAATACAGAAAGACGCGGCAAGAAGCTGATACTTATAGAGAGGTGAAGTCCCGCCCATCTACTTCCGACCCATGGGACCTTATTTCTGAAAAGTATGTATTGAAGTCAATGGGGATAGAACACGTATCTCTCGATCCCGTTTGAATTGTGCCATGAATTACACATATGATGTTTGTCAATTTAACAAATAATTTCCATGTCAAAAAAGTCACAGTTTGTCGTAAAACTGTTGAAATATAAGACTATGAAAAAAACGCAACTAGAAAGACTACAAATCCCAGAGTCCCGGTCCCGCATGCTGGCTCTTAGGAACCGACTAACTCCCCTTGTGTGTATGTACAGCTCTCAACATGCCCAGACTTGGAGTGATTTTCACCTCTTTTAATACTTTCCGCCTCATTCTGAAAGAAAGAAGTGAAATGTGCCAACGTGACGGCCGTCTTGGTGTGTGGTGCGAGACGGGAGATGGAGTTCATTGAGCGGGTTCACACAAAAAAAGTGCTACTTCACAGTTTTACGACACATTTTTATTTTTTTGACTTGCAAAATTATCTTTTAAATTGACAAACATCATATGTGTAATTCGTGGCACAATTCAAACGGGATCGAGAGATAATCTTTCTCTCTCCATTGACTTCAATACATACTTTTTATATAAGGAAATAAGGTCCCATGGAGGAAAGGGAGGGACTTCGCCTCTCTATTATGGTATAAATGCACTTAAAGTTACCAAAGCCAGCTAACAATAAGCTAAAGGCTAACGCTTCAACTGTGAACCATTTCAAGTGTCTTGGTCGTAAAACCAAACCATATTTTACGATTCCTCTTTAGGAGAGTAGCCTTTCCTCTAAACAACAAATGTTCACTTCACATTACGGATGATTTTTTGTATGTTTTGCAGTGCTGGTGAGACGGGGTCGTGACAACAAGGCAGAGTTGGTGCTTCTGGACCACGGCCTGTACGAATACCTCAGTCCACAGTAAGATATTTCTGTTTACAGATAATAACCTCTGAGGATATTCAGCTATCTGCTCTAACTGCGACCTTTGACCCCAGCGACAGAGCGGCTCTCTGTAAACTGTGGAGGTCAATAGTCCTGCGGGATGAAGCCGCCATGGAGAGGCACTCCAGAGCCCTGGGGGTCAAAGGTGAGCTCAGGTTGATATTTTATATTCTCCTAAGGTGTGCAATACATTTGTCGGGGTTTTAAAATCTAATATCAGAATCTATTTGTCCCCCGAATATGTGAAATCTGTCAGTAACTTAAAAACTATGAATTATTTTTTTACTTTTTTAATTAAATCCACTTTGTACGAAAGCCCTGAGAGGCAAGTGAGAAACATTTTTTTAAGGTGATTTTATTTTGAGTCTTATCTGAATAGTTTACTCTGCTGTGTTTATGACCTAAAAAATATGTTTTAAGTGCCGATTTTTCACCAGTTTTGTAATCATAAGCACGTGATAGAAAACCATTTAAAATCAGACTTAATAAATCACTTGCCGGGCTCAGTAAGTCGTTTTCTTAATTGTTTTTTAGTATGCGACAAATACTGCGGCATTCAGCTCAGAAGCTACTAGTTACTTATACGGTACATATAGCCATGTGCTGCATTTCCAACATTTAGGGCTTACGTCATTCTTAAATAAAATGTTAAAGTAGGCTTACATTTTAAAAACAAAGAGACAAAGACACGTTAATAATATCAATAAAAAAATAGGTAGCAGCCTTATTATATCAGAAACGTTGCTATCAGAGACAATACAGTATGTGACACTGTGAGTGTTGCACGGCCAGATACGGCTCAGCTGACTCAGATAAGGAAATATATGATACATTATGATGTGATATGATATGAATGATAATGGGACACATCGACGTCTGCACTCACAGTGCCGCGGACTGTACGTAATGTTACTTTGATCAGGTTACTTATGTTGTGGCAGATATTTAAGTAAGCTTTCTTAACGCTAATGTTATAATAGTCAGATTGATCTGAAGATGGGAGGGGATATTCTATTAATTTTCACGTTCACACAGTCTGTGATTTGTGCCGGCCGTCTTTCCTGCAACGGCAGTTTTTCTGTATTTCCTCTATCCTGTAATATGAATTGATAGCTTTAAACTCCGCACACGGAGCTCTGATTGGTCAGCAGGCGGTGCTTTCACTGAGTTGATCTCTTAGCCTGCAACCAGTGGCGGCCGGTCCATAGGGGCGCTAGGGGCGCCGCCCCACCTCTTCCCATATTGAAAAAAAAAAAAAATTAAAATTAAAATTAAAAAAAAAAATATGTTTAAAAAAAAATATATATTTTTATTTTTATTTTTAATGAACAAGGTAAATATTATATAATTGGTATCAGTAAAATGTATAATCTACAATAAAATCTCGTTTAAAATTGTGTTACGATGTCTAAAGTTACTGATAAGTCACATGTTTCCTGCCTGGCCTTGCCCATGCACCTTCTCTCGTCTGGGCGCTAAGAGAGGAGCCTTCAACCAGTGCAGCAGCAGCCACTAGCAGCTGACTGTTGCTATCTGTAACGTGTAAACTATGCCGCGAAAATATAATTTCAGCCAATCAGCGTCGTCAAAGATGACGGTCACCGGGCGCCAATGTCAGCGCCCAGTGCAGTGAGTAGTTTGGACAGTGACTCGTATCCGGTTGACGCAGTAGTTGATGAGGATGGCTTCGTGTGCAGGTGGAGTCTCCGGACCTCGGTCCCCGCCTAATTCTGTTCAAGAGCTAATCTCCAATCCTTTCGAAAGGAGAAGTTTGGCAGATAAATTGTTGCTTAAAGACCTTGGACCGGACCAACCCGATTTGAATATATCGCAGCAATCTCGTGAAAAAGACAAAACTTATACACGAGGCTTCACAAGTAGCTGGTACACAAGAAAGGCTTGGCTAGCTGGATGCAAACAGGTAAATGCTGTCTTTTGTTTCCCATGCTTGGATATCACTTTATATGTAGAGAGGAGGTTTCCCATGGTTGTTAGAAGTTTATTAATAAGTGGGCATTTATCACAGAAGTGATTGTTCTGTCTCCACGTTTGTTGCATTGTCTGTGATGTATTTTCCAACGGTTATA
>NW_022987607.1:2621666-2645914 GCF_902827165.1 Trematomus bernacchii
GTGGTCAACTCGTGGCCCGTGACATGTCGTGTGAATTCTCCGGCCGAAGCTCCAAATAAACCGTCAGTGTTTGCCATCAAAGCTCCAGCTCTCCATCGTGTCTCTCTTTGAGTCCTGACTCCCATTGCTTCAGAAGTTTCCCCCACACTGTTCAGATGACGTCAAACCCAACGGGATGCCATAAATACACTACACAGAATCACACTACACACCTACGCAATGATTATATGAGCTCCCTGAACGTTGGTAATAGACGAGTTGGGATCGCGGAGAAACACTCACTCAGCCGTATCTTTTCTCGAGTCTCAAAGGGCGGAGCAGCGAGCCCCGTAACGTCCCGCCAACACGGCACCCAGACCCCACGCAACATTCTCATCTGTTTGTCATTTCCTGGTTGCTAACAAACGCCATTGTAACACATACTCACTGATGTTCAGCTGTAACGGTGGTGGACTCATCAGAACAGAGTGGGCGAGCTCACAAAAGACTCAAAAAACACACACAGACCCAACGCTTGTGTAAATTAATTTTTACTGATTTTTGTTTCTTTTTTAATACAAAATATCTTAAGAAAACATAGCTGTCCTCTTTTCTTTTTTTTTTGTCTACGAAGTAAGAAAAACAAATCAGTTTTGCACAAAAACGGCCATAACAAAAAATTGTTCTCCGTTGAGTAAAAAACATTTCAGTGGACGAGTCGGGGGGGAATGTTTCTCAGAAATGAGCCGTGACTCGGTCCACCTCCAGGAGGTCGTCCAGGATCTGAGGAGCACAGAGAGCGGGAATTAAACATTAGTAATTCATAATAATGGAAACTAAGAGTTCGATATAGGGCAGGGGTGTCAAACTCAATTTCATCACGGGCCACATCAGCATTATGGTTGCACTCAAAGGGCCAGTTGTAACTTTAAGACTATATCATTAATTAATATAACTTCATAATTAACTACGTCTGAAAGCAGAAGTCTAGAGCAAATAATTGCAAGTCTCTTCCGTAAGAATGTCACAATATGATTTTAAAAGAAAAGCCACATTCTGGAAAAACATTGACTGTGACATTTTGAAAAAGAGAAGTGACATTTTGAAAAAAAAATCTATTTATGAGAAAAAGGCTAATTCTAAGAAAAAAGGCATATTTGGACAAAAAAAAGTCAAATTCTGAGAAAAAGTCAAATTTGAGATGCATTGTGGGACATGTCGTTTATGGGCAACGTGCTTCTGTAAAGTAGCATGTAACCGTATCATAAACATATTATATTCTTTGCAAGCTCTTGTGGGGCCACATAAAATGAAGTCGCGGGCCGGATTTGGCCCCCGGGCCTTGAGTTTGACACCCCTGGTATAGGGGTTCACAATTTAGAAAAATTCACATTATCACTGAATCAAATTAAAATGAACATGGTGTGATTGCTGAATAAATATACCCAAAAAATGATAAATAACTAATTTAAATTAAAATAAATACTTAACAAATACACAAATAAATCGGAAAAATACAAATTAAAATATATAAAAACCCCTTAAAAATAGACAAATGTATGTATGTATGTATATATATGTGTATGTGTGTGTACATATATGTGTGTGTGTTTAAGTAGATACTTGTGTAGATATTTGTCATTTCAAACAACCCCTACGTACTGTTCCGTGTGCAAAGCTTGCGGTCAGGTTTAGTTGTAGCCCGGTTTGTAAATTATATTGCGAGGGCAAGTTAAATAGGACACTGAATCAAACCGCTCTCCTTTCAACCTCACACAACAACAGTGTCACGTTACCTGGGAGGTGTTTGTCCCACTTGTCCTTAAAGTGTTACTGTGCTGTTTTTTTTAATCTCTAAAGGGCTCTATTTAATTTGCCATTTTCGGGTCTCTAAAGAGATGCACTTTGAATATAATGTGACCCCAAATAAAGCTAAATTACAGTGCTCCCAGCTGTTTGGATATTGCACTAGTCCATATTTTTTTGATTTGTATAACAGCCCTCTCCTGTTCTGAGTACTCACGATGTCTTGCGTGGTTCCGATCTTCTTGGCCAGCTCGCTGCGCTCCATGGTGCTGAGGTAAAGGTATTTGTTGAGCAGTTCTCCGTCCAGAATGTTCCTCACAGCGTTCTGCAGGCAGCGTTTGTTACTCTGCAGCATTCTGCACACAGGAAGACAAAAGGATCATTTACCCAAGTCCTGTCTATCATGGACTTTTATCACATTCTATGATTCTATTTCTATGCTGCAATTCTTTATTATTTTTTAATGTTATTATAGTTTTCTTAAAATAGTTCTCTATCCATTCTTGTTTAACTTTTATGTATGCACCACGACATCAAGTCAAATTCCTCGTACGTGTCGACCTACCTGGAAATAAACCTGATTCTGAAGTCAATATAATAATAATAATAATAATAATAATAATAATAATAATAATAATAATACATGACACTTATATAGCGCTTTTCTAGGAACTCAAAGACGCTTTGACAGAGAGGAACACAAAAACTAAGAAAATACGTAACGAGACAAACAGAAAAAAGGGGGGGGGGTGGGGGTCAGTGGTTGAATGCAGTGTTTAAGTGGGGTGGGGGTCAGTGTTTGAATGCAGTGTTTAAGTGGGGTGGGGGTCAGTGGGTGAATGCAGTGTTTAAGTGGGGTGGGGGTCAGTGGTTGAATGCAGTGTTTAAGGGGGGTGGGGGTCAGTGGTTGAATGCAGTGTTTAAGTGGGGTGGGGGTCAGTGGGTGAATGCAGTGTTTAAGTGGGGTGGGGGTCAGTGGGTGAATGCAGTGTTTAAGTGGGGTGGGGGTCAGTGGTTGAATGCAGTGTTTAAGTGGGGTGGGGGTCAGTGGTTGAATGCAGTGTTTAAGGGGGGTGGGGGTCAGTGGTTGAATGCAGTGTTTAAGGGGGGTGGGGGTCAGTGGTTGAATGCAGTGTTTAAGTGGGATGGGGGTCAGTGGGTGAATGCAGTGTTTAAGGGGGGTGGGGGTCAGTGGTTGAATGCAGTGTTTAAGGGGGGGGGGGGGTCAGTGGTTGAATGCAGTGTTTAAGGGGGGTGGGGGTCAGTGGTTGAATGCAGTGTTTAAGTGGGGTGGGGGTCAGTGGGTGAATGCAGTGTTTAAGTGGGGGGGGGGGGGTCAGTGGTTGAATGCAGTGTTTAACAGGTGGGTTTTGAGTGAGTTTTTGAATGCGGTGAGGGAGGAAGAGTCTCAATATATATATAGGTTTATCTTGGGTTGATCTTCTAACAGTTTGAATTCACACCTAGCTACTAAGGCCCCGTCCACACGGAGACGAAAACGAACCACAGTAGCAGCGGTGGATATGGACAATTCCAGGAGCACTCACCACCATTCGTGCATAGAAGCCAAGGCCACACCCAGCTACACTAAATGTTCTCAAGACAGAAGGGTTGGCCATTGTCAGGCAATTATCATATGGATCTTAAGGTCCTTACACGTCGATCGATGTCGGGCCGTCGATGAGCGTCCTGTCGCCCTACTCAGATTGGTGTGTACTGCACCGCCGTGTCTTTTTGGCCGTGCCGACACCTTCCACCGCCGATTCGACATGTTGAATCGGGAGGCCGTCGGCCAAAGAAATCACTCTGATTGGCTGTTCAGCTTAGCGAATCAGTGCATGAGAAGCGAAACAGAAGTGAGGGACCCAAACAAACTATTAAGAAGGCAAATCTGAGATTTCATTTAACTCCAGCTCTCGACACAGGTTGGGGAAAGCCCCATGAGCTTCTCGCTGTAGAGGGAACATGGAACGCACGCTATTTGTTGTTTGTTTATATCACGCAGTCTGTTCTTCTTCTCTCGGTGTATCACGCAGTCTGTCTTCCGGTTGTTGCCTCTTTTGAATGACGAATACACACTACCGCCACCTGCTGGTAAGGAGAGTTATTGCCACTCACGCATGCGCAGTTCGTACGTGCTACTTGGCCGTCGGCTGAAGTCTTTGCGGTGTGTTCCAGTGCGACACATGGCCAAGACGCAGAGACGTGAGGCGACGTTCCATCAGGACGTGTTCTTTGGTGTGTAAGAAGCTTTAGGTTTGTAATTAGCATGTATGCAAGTTTTGCCCGTCTGGCCAACATCTCTGAAGACTGTAATGTAAATTCTAGCTGAGACCTTCCCCTTTTGTCTTTTTCCTGTATGGAGTGCTTGTTTTTCCGTTGTAACGTGGTCAGATCTTTGAACCATCGATCAGTGTTGATCTGTCCTTCAAGCTGGAAATATATTGATTCTGTTAAATGCTTTACCTTTTTATTAAAGGGGACCTATCATGCAAAATGCACTTTTATACGTCTTTTCTACATGAATATGTGTCCCCGGTGTTCCAGGGAACTCACCAAGTGTCAGAAAACACAACCCTCTCTATTTTCCTCCATACCCAAATCTCTAAAAAAGGGGCTGTAACGGATCTGATAAAAACTGATCCAGATTTGAACACTGTCCTGACGTCAGGAAAGCTGTAGTACATATGCCAGGCCTGTAGGTGGTGCTGTTCTCACAGAATCTGCCCAGAGCTAGAAATGGTCAAATTGAGCAAAATGAGGCATGGCTAAAATGCATGATCTGTTTGGTATTTTGAAAAAAAAAAAAGTATAAATATGCCTTATATAGGTATGGTCCTACACTATATTATTCAAATATAGCATGATAGGTCCACTTTAAATAACACAACTTTGGTTTCAACTTGTAGATTTGTTCATTTCTTACCAGAAGGTGATTAAGTGTGGAGTTTCCACCACAGTGTACTTGGGAGGAATTTCGGAGGTACTTTAATAATAAAGGATGCCAGTAAAGGTCTTTCTGATGTCATGTTTATACGCAGTGACTCTGTAATGAGTGATAAGAACCTGAAGGCCTTGGGGTTGAGTCCAGCGTGATGAGGCAGCATGCTGTTCAGAGCGTTCTGCAACATCAGCAGTCTGCGGTACGTCTTCTCCTGCATCGGGAGCAGCATGCCCACTCCTCCGTCCAGAGTGGCTGTGGGGAGACATTTCATTCACAGGTTTAGTCCATAAGAAACACTTGGGTATTAAAGGATTGAAAAGCATCATCTAAAGCAGGGATGGGCAAATCCCACCTCCTCTTTTTGCGGCCCTCAGATCAATTTAGAAAACAACGTAATTAATAAAAAAAAGAAAACATTTAAAAAAAAAAGTTTACTTGTAGTGCTGATGCTACGTGATTTCATTCGGCAGCCAAACACCGCGAAATAATCTGTGATGTGTTTGTGTGTATTGTGTTTGTTTCCCGGGGAAAACACTCACGAGAAACACCGGCTGTTCTTACGCCTGCTGTGACGCCAAGTTACTCCGTTCTCCGCTTGTAATTATGCCGTTACAAGCTTTCAAAGTTGTATTTATCATCTGAATTTGCCGAAACAAGTTTAATATTCTGAAAGCCAAGACTTTGTTTATTTGAAATCAAACAAAACACCCGAACCCCAAAAAACTAGTTTTTTAAACAAATCCCCCCGGAGATTACGCAAATGAAGCCGCTGACGTCACTTCTTCTTCTTCTGCTTTGGGTTTACTGGCAGGCCGCAAACAACTTCACGGCGTATACTGCCCCCCGAAGCCCCCGGCCGGAAGTCCCCTGAGTTGGGGAAGGCTTCAGTAGAAGCTGCTGGGACTCCCAGCAGCTTCTACTGAAGCCTTCAGAGTAAATCGCCAGAACGCCGACACCTCCTCATCTCCACCGCTCCCATGTTTTCTTTTGTGTTGCCATAAGTTAGTCTCTCTCCGTTTGTGCGCTGGGCTAATGCTAATGCTAATAATGCTAATTTGAGGATAATGAAATGGCGGCTTCACAAAACCTTTCTGAGTTTTACGGGGCGTGGTTTGCAATCCGCCCAGCCAATCAGAAATGGGAACCTTTCTCTCCCACGAAAGTACCTGCTCTCTAGCAGGGACTGAAAAGGGGGTGGAAAGGTTCTCATGAACTAAGTTCTAGTTCCGGATGTTTTTGGTGTGAACGCACATTTTCGGAACTATATCGGAACTATACTGGGAAAAGTACTCCGGTGTGAAAGCGCCTCTTGAGTTTGACACCCCTGGTTTAAATCATAGAGTTATCTATCCTAATCAGACTCAGGGACTTACCCCACAGGCCATAAGACTGCTAAACTCCTAAATGTATGTGTATATGACATTAAACCTTTGAAATGTTGAAATCTTAATCTGGGAGAAGTCCACTCACCGAACCATGTGATGTGCTTGTTGTCCCAGCTCAGAGCCTTCTTGCTGCCGGCCTCCAGAGCTCCTCTGCACGGCATCCTCCAGAACGTGTTGATGTTCGCTCCGGCGTTAAAATCAGCTCTCCTCAGCAGCCGCATCCCTCCGAAGCTTTCTTTAGCTGCAACCAAACACACCTCTCATTACACACCTGTTACTGTGAGTTAACACTGATATATACGACCCAAATATATCACACTGTCATTGACAACTGTGACAAGTGTCAAGCCTCTCCCTGCAACCTTATTATATACAACTCGAGGCAATTAGATATTCTAGCTTTTTCTTCGCTATTGACAAGACTCCTTCCAATGCTCAGTGGCTCAGGGATGTTATGTCTTTTCTAAAACTGGATCAAATTAAATGTTCTTTAAGAGGCGAAACCTCTAGGTTTTACACTAATGGCGCATTTCCACTGCAGCGCGTAGCACGGTTTAAGCGTGCCGTGCCGTGCCGTTTTGTATTGCGTTTCCACTAGGCGTAGTTCCGGCTAGCGGGTACTCGTTCAGTTTTTCTGGCTCTCCAAAATCGTGGTTCTTTCCGGGCCAACAACCGGGCTGAGTCGGGCTGAGTATGCTAAACTAGAGAGAGCATCGCTGGCAAGGGGGCTACAACTACAACACAATGAACATATTTGACTGTGATTTAATTGTAATACACGTTTCAAAATGATGCCGAAGTAACAACATACTGATACCGGTTAGTAAAAACCATGAATTAATGCTTTGACAAGTCTGCAGACAGACGGCAGGCGAAAAACCTTTTAAAATGCGTGTTTTCTAAATGGAGATTGGCTAAGCTAACGCAGTATATGCTCCGACCGTCCACACTCACAACGGCCTATACAGACATAAATAAAGCAGCGACTGTATTCACCATGACACAGACAGTCTGTGGTTTGTACTTGTTTAACTTTTGTCTAGTTTCTGAACAGATATGAGGAGCTGTGAGCTCTGAGTGCTAACGGCTAACGGCTGGTGTTGGTTTTGTGGTTCGCATTGAAGATGACGTCACGGCTCCGCCTACACTGCGTTACTATAGTTACTGCCCCAGCTACTAAACTGTAATGGAAACGCAGCATAAAGTGAGCCTGGCCTACCAAGGCCTAACTATACCGTACTAAGCCGTGCGAGGCCCTGCAGTGGAAATGCGCCATAATGGCAACCCTTCTTAACCTTCTTCAAATCTCTCTCATTTGTGTCTACTGAGGTTCCTATCAATGTACCAAATGTCTTTTCTATGTGTCTTCAATCAAAAACAATTGTATATATATATATATTTTCATTTTAATTCATTTCCTATTTTAAAGTTACTTAACTGTATATCATTTTATTTTTCACATTGATTTGATTCATCTCTAATCTGTGTGAATCTGTGCTGTTTTTCATTCTCACCCTGTTGCTGTTAAACTTTACACATTAGCATACATACATACATACCTTCAGGTAAATACATATATACATAGAGGTTCTTGTCTCGGTCGGACACTAAGAGGAAAGAGAAAGGAGGTTAATGAGAAAATAAGGACATTTCTTTGCTAATTAAATTAAATGTGCATCATTAGCGTGTTTTAAATGTTACCCAGTAATCCCAGCTGGTTGTTATCCACGATGAACTCGATGCTGTAAACCTCCAGCGGTTTTGCATCCTGTTGCAAAAACAGTACGAGAACAGTTAATAAAAACACACACAGATAGAGACACTGCATTACAGGAAACACACCGTCAATACTTCAATCAATTAACGTCGTGGGTGCAGCAGTTAATCTTCCTCTGCACTCAAACACAACACTTAGGCCAGATTAACGCTAAATATACCCTTAAAATTAACAACTGAATTGATATTAAGCAACCAGTCATGCCAACATTAGCTACACTATAATCTGAGTTTTTCAATTTGAACTGTATTGTAATATTATATTTTAACTGTACTAGGGCTGTGCAATTAATCGTATTTTAATCGCAATTACGATTTTGGCCTGCCACAATTACGAAAACAACATAATCGGAAAAAACAATTATTTTGCTTTGCTAGGTTGTGACTGCACTGCAACATATTTGATCTAATTTATTTGTATTTATCATATTTATATATGTTTAGTAGCTTGTTGGAGTGCGCTCCAAAATATTTGTTGATCTTGTTTATTGGTATTTATTATTTTGATATTATTTATTTAAATATATCATTTATTTTTGTATTGGTTTTTCAGTTGAATTATACGTTCAGGGTAATCAACAGTTAAACAGATACTGTTCAAATTATTATTTGTATTTGTTTTAAAGTTCAATAAATGTATTTTTCAAAGTCAATGAATAATCGTATTTAATAATCGTGATATCAATTATTGACCCAAATAATCGTGATTATGATTTTTGCCATAATCGCACAGCCCTAAACTGTACTATGTATTATTTTATTGACCTGTACTCAAATCATGTTTTATAATTGTTTGTGTGATAGACAGGGTTCCCGCGGGGTCTTAAAAAGTCTTACATTTGATAATCAGAATTGAAGGCCTTAAAAAGGTCTTAAATATGATCAAAAAAATAAGAAAGGTCTTAAATATGATTTAGTAGGTCTTAAAAATGATGGGATTTGAAAGGTTCTTCTGTGTTGCGATCGCGTCTAAATGTGTTTTGGGGTTAGGGTTAAGTAACCAGTACGGCAAGAGCCTTTCAGTTCCCCCCCAACAATCTGTATTGAAATAAATCAACATGGAACCAGTAATCACTAACTTTGTTTCCCCCCGGCCCCTTATCGGAGAACACCCAGCGAGTAACCTAGCAACCAAGCTTCAGCTAGCGGCAGTCAGAAACTACGTATCTTCGAATCTACTTACAAATAAATATGGGGAAGTGTAAGTTCAACCGAATGTAGTGCTTGGTTGAAACCAGGGGAGGGGAACGTGTTTGAAGCCCGCCGCACCTTTTGCAAAAAATATTAGCGTTTGTTTTGCTAATGTAGCGTTAGCTACCGCAACAACACCGGGGGACCTCCGGGTCTACGCCAACCCTAAAAGCGGAGGTGCTGTGGCTAAACACCAATCATACAACAGCATGAAGACAGCAGAGCTCTGACACCACACACACACACACACACACACACACACACACACACACACACACACACACACACACACACACACACACACACACACACACACACACACACACACACACACACACACACACACACACACACACACACACACACACACACACACACACACACACACACACACACACACACACACACACACACACACACACACACACACACACACACACACACACACACACACACACACACACACACAGTCCTTGTTGAAATAAATACATAATAATACATCAGGAAAAACTCACTAAGACTGATTGTACTCACCCTGCTGACGAGGGACAGCGTCTTGCTCTCCTGTTGGTAGCGCAGCAGAGAAATGCTCTTCATCACGTCTGCAGCCAGGATGAAGTTCTTGATGCTGAACATCTGGTGGATGTAGAGCTGAGTGTCGATGAAGGCCATTCCCGTCAGGTCGTTGTCCTTCAGGACCCACAGGAAGATCTGCAGGGACAACGAGGAGGAGCTCAAAGTTACCTTTAGAGTTATGTAATGCTTAGGTAACAGTCTCAATGTGATACTGATGCCTTCGGAGAGAAAATACATTTCCTTTTCCATTCAAAAGCAAAACTGTTTATGAAACTGTTACAGCCGCCGCCTTCTATCTGCTTAACCTTTAACCTTTCTCTAAGTGTTTGCAGCTGTGTATTATATATGTATATGAGCTGTGCCGTTGCCCCGACGCCATTGGATGCCAGTTTCCTGTCCCTCCCCCGGTAGGCGTGACCGAAGATCTGGATTGGAGCAGGCCGGGCCCGACTCTCCAATCCCCGCACACACCTTCCGGGGCGACTACAAGACCGTGTGCACGTGTTAGTCCGGAGAGGTCTGAATCTGTGTCAGACGTCTCTCGGCACTCGCTCCGTACATTCTGTGTTAGTTCAGTTAACAGTGGTTAACTTAGTTGTTTGTATTTGTGTGCTTGTACCTGTATTCTGCTTATTTAAGGAACAACGTTAACTGTGGTTAATTTGTCTCCAGGCTGTGTTTTATAACAGCCTATTTTTTGTTAGCCTAATTCTCCTTTCCACTTTAGAAGTGAGGCTTTCTTTTGTTTATTTGTTTGTTAGTCATTTTGCTTGTGTGCTAACTTGTTAAAACTCTTATTTAAAGAGTCTACCTTAGTTCATTCTGTTGTTTATTTAAACCAGTGCCTTTGTGGCCATTAGTTTTGATTGTGGCTGTTTGTTGTGTAATAAAACACCATTTTAAATAAGTTATCAAAGTTACCATGAGTTCTATAATGCTAAGGTAACAGTTTCAATAGGCGCTTTCACACCAAGTACTTTTCCCAGGAATAGTTCCCGCACCTTTATTTCCTGGAACTATCTAGTAAATCGCGTTCACACCGGAATAAGTCCCTGAGGGAGCCATTGACGTCACTTCTTCTTCTGCTTTGGGTTTACTGGCAGGCCGCAAACAACTTCACGGCGTATACTGCCACCCGAAGTCCCCGGCCGGAAGTCCCCGAAGTTAGGGTCTGGCTTCAGTAGAAGCTGCTGGGACTCCCAGCAGCTTCTACTGGAGCCTTCAGAGTAAATCTCCAGAACGCCGACACCTCCTCATCTCCACTGATCCCATGTTTTATTTTGTGTTGCCATAAGTTAGTCTCTCTCCGTTGGTGCGCTGGGCTAATGCTAATGCTAATAATGCTAATGCAAGCAAATAAAATGGCAGCTTCACAAAAACTTTTCTGCGTTTTACGGGGCGTGGTTTGCAATCCGCCCAGCCAATCAGAAATGGGAACCTTTTTCTCCCATGAAAGTACCTGCTCTCTAGCAGGGACTGAAAAGGGGGGGGGAAAAGGTTCTCATGAACTAAGTTCTAGTTCTGGATTTTTTTTGGTGTGAACGCAACATTTCAAGAACTGTCGGAACTATACTGGGAAAAGTACTCCGGTGTGAAAGTGCCTATTTGGAGAGAAAACATACATTTCCATTATGTTTTTTTTTTGAATTGCCTGTCCATGGGTCCAATTCAAAAGCAGGATAAGATAAACTGTTTATGAAAATAAGACCTGTTGCACACCCTGTTTTTATTTATCCCCGTCGCTTGCTTTGAAAGTACTGCTAATGGAAAAGGAAGGCTGAATCTTGGGAGTTGGAATGAGGGGACAGCAGTAATTTTCAAACTCCAGATATGTGCTTTGTGAGTGTGTGTGTGTGTGTGTGTGTGTGTGTGTGTGTGTGTGTGTGAGACCTTCTGTCCGATGGCTGACACCAGGTATCCGTGGCAGTGGCACAGAGCGGTGACCGGGCCTTTCTGCTCCTTCTCGTACAGAACCTTGAACTTGTTCTTGGTGAGCGGCTGACCGGGCTCCGGCACGACTTCGATCACATCCAGGATCACGATCTGAGGATCAAACAGGAAGGAGTCAGATGATGTTTTTGTCATCATCATGAATAAATGAATAATGAGTGTGTGTGTGTGTGTGTTGCTGACCCTCCCCCTGCAGGTGACCTCCTCCCCCTGCATCAGACAGGTTCCTGCAGCGATGTATCCCTTCAGTCCGGACACCGTCTCCTGACTCCTCAACGCCACCGTCTTCATGCAGGTCACATGTTCCCACTCCTCAAGGTCAAACCTTAGAGAGACACAAAGGAAGGTCAGGACATATACAGGCGCCTCATGTCTATTAAAACAAGGTGTCTTTATTGATTTTTGCTAACTTAACACTAATTGTTTTTCAAAGAGCGATGAGATTAATAAGGAGCGAAGGTTTTACCGTGTGTTGGGAATGGTTTCCCAGCTGACCGGAGAGATGAGCTGGATGGAAAACCTCTCCTGCTGAGGGTTAATGTAACGATCATCTGCAGAGACACACGAGACACAACGGGACAGTGTGTCAGAGTTAAAGTAATATCAGAGAACTACCCGCTCACTACACTGCGATTAAAACTGTAGGTTGAAGTCTAAAAAAATAGTAGCAACACAAATAAATAAAATAGTAGCTAAATTAAATTATAAACCAGAAGTGTGTGTGTGTGTGTGTGTATGTGTGTGTGTGTGTGTGTGTGTGTGTGTGTGTGTGTGTGTTTCTGACCTCGATCTATGGTTTCAAACTCCTTCTCCTCTCCCGTCATCCTGGGAATGCGTGTGCACGGATCTTTCACACTCGTGCAAATAGCGTACACCTAAAAGAGAAAATAAAATCCCCCCCAAAAATCTGAGAAAAAGTTCACATCAAACACAAATCCCTTCAAAGTCACACACACATTGATTTTCCTGTTCTCTCTCAGAGAAAAAACGTTAGGCCAGAGGGCTTTCATCTCAAACTCTTCAAAGCGATCGACGCGCTGTTACTTCGCATGGTGGAGGTGTGTGTGTGTGTGTGTGTGTGTGTGTGTGTGGATACTGAATGTCCTCTTCCAATCTGAGAGTAACATGATAACAAAGGTATCCCAACTGTAGCTGTGTTCATGACAGGATGTATGATTACCTAGAAGAGCATCAGGACTGTTTGAGGCATATGATAGCTATGTGATTAACATGATGATTCAGCCTCTATGGAGATAGACATATGACAAGCATGCTCATTTCTGACGTGGAGCTAATCTGAAGTAAACATTGAATACTGCTTTCTATTCCTCCATCTTGTGACTGTGTAACTCCCTCTCTTGGATATCAGCATGTGAAGGACACTGTTCAGGAACTAGTTGATGCTCTGTATGTGATGACTACTTCTATTCTGGAGAGGATCACACATACATGGATCCTGAGATTGAAGATCAAGACGGGGACTAGGGATTATTAACATTTTTAAATCATTCATTTTTTAGATGTTGAGAAAAAGTCCGAATTTTGAGAAAAAGTCAGATTCTTTTTATTTTTGAAAGTCAGATTTTTTTTTATTTTGAGAAAAAACCTCAGATTTTTTTTTTAAAGGCAGAATGTGGAGATTTTGAGAAAAACTGATTTTTTGGGGATTTTGAGAAAAAGTCAGAATTTTGAGAAAAAGTCAGAATTTTGAGAAAAAGTCAGAATTTTGAGAAAAAAATCTGAATTTTGTGATTTTTTGAAAAAGTCCGATTTTGGGGGGATTTTGAGAAAAAGTCTGATTTTTGAGAAAAGGTCTGATTTTTGAGAAAAAGTCTGATTTTTGAGAAAAAGTCTGATTTTTGAGAAAAAGTCAGGATTTTGAGATTTTGTGGAAAAAGTCAGGATTTTGAGAAAAAGTCAGAATGTGGAGATTTTGAGAAAAACTGATTTTTTGGGGATTTTGAGAAAAAGTCAGAATTTTGAGAAAAAGTCAGAATTTTGACTTTTTCCACAAAATCTCAAAATCCTGACTTTTTCTCAAAAATCAGACTTTTTCTAAAAAATCAGATTTTTGAGAAAAAGTCAGGATTTTGAGATTTTGTGGAAAAAGTCAGGATTTTGAGAAAAAGTCAGAATGTTGAGAATTTTGTACATGACAAGATGTACTGCTTTCTATTCCTCCATCTTGTGACTGTGTAACTCCCTCTCTTGGATATCAGCATGTGAAGGACACTGTTCAGGAACTAGTTGATGCTCTGTATGTGATGACTACTTCCATTCTGGAGAGGATCACACATACATGGATCCTGAGATTGAAGCTCAAGCCGGAGACCAGTGAGATTTTTCAAACACTTTTAAATGTGTGTGTCTTCTTCTGTGTGAGAGGATATTACCTTGCACTCCACATGGTAGGCGACGTAGTGCACGGTGCACCTCAGGGGGATTTTTCTGACGGGCCAGGGGGCGTCGTAGGACAGGTAGGTGGGCAGGACGCTGATCCTTAGCTCACCCTGAAGGGGACACACACACACACACACACACACACACACACACACACACACACACACACACACACACACACACACACACACACACACACACACACACACACACACACACACACACACACACACACACACAC
The DNA here is from genome assembly GCF_902827165.1 of Trematomus bernacchii. NCBI lineage: Eukaryota > Metazoa > Chordata > Actinopteri > Perciformes > Nototheniidae > Trematomus > Trematomus bernacchii. Next base: position 2,635,915 of record NW_022987607.1, read on the forward strand.
ACACACACACACACACACACACACACACACAGTATAATCATTTAATTACAAGGTTGTGTTTTTGTTTCTCTTTGTGGAAGTGACAGTGAAGGCAACCCCCAACGAATACTACCGAAGTGTGTGTGTGTGTGTGTGTGTGTGTGTGTGTGTGAGAGTGTGAGTGTGAGAGTGTGAGTGTGAGTGTGAGAGTGTGAGTGTGAGTGTGTGAGTGTGAGTGTGAGTGTGAGTGTGAGTGTGAGTGTGAGTGTGAGTGTGTGTGTGTGTGTGTGTGTGTGTGTGTGTGTGTGTGTGTGTGTGTGTGTGTGTGTGTACCTGTTTGTTGAAGTAGAGGAACCCTTTGGGACAGTTGATGTTGTGGAAGGGAGCGAAGGACTCTATTGATCCGTCGATGGTCATTGGATGAAGCCTGATGGCTCCGCGGGACGTGACGAGCATCCAGTGAGGAGACGGCCCGCAGATAAACACCTGAAACAACGAGGAGAGCTAGTACGATGATGGAAAACACACCTGTAAAATGTAACTTAGTATAAAAAGGTGGCAAATAATCAAGTAGGGCTGCCTTGGGAAATTCTACCATTAAAGAAGTATGTAATAACAGCTAATTATAATGTATCTATTTTGTATATATTACTTTACTGACTGCTCCATTTCGCTTGTGTATTTCCCCCAGGATATCGTGTCAGCCTTATTAATATAGTTATACCATTATTTCCTTATATTTAAATGTTGTCACAACACGGCTGTTATTCTTCTTTTCATCCTCACCCCTGAGTATCCCGAGATGTCCTCAAAGTATCTGAATCTGGCGATCCGGCTTTTCACAGAAACGCTGTCCTCCGTGGCTCCACTCTCCGCCTTCCTATCTTTCTTAACCTTCGTTTTCTTTTCTCTGAAGTTGATGTTGTGGGGAACCTGTGCAGAAGTAAAGAAGCACAGTTAAGATCCACTTTGTTCAGATTTCACTCCATGATGTCCATCTTTATCGATGTTAAGATCTTACTTTTTTGAAGCGCACTTTCAGGTTGTTCTGTGGCTGCTGTTGATCGTAAGGGAACGCCTCGTAGATCAGAAGCTCCTGCTCCACATGGACCTAGAAAACAAGAGCATTTCCTCTTATAGATCTAGACAACAAGAACACTACAAATCAAGAAGATGTTCTCCTTTGATCTATAAAACAAGAACCCAAAGAGAACCACAGTGACACGTCCTAAAAACCGAAAGTAAACTCCTTCCGGTTCCTTCGACAAAAACGCAATGCAATCTCTCCATAGGATTTAGGAAAATAGCTGGAAATAAGGTCTGTGGTTGAGACACATTTAAGAGACGGATCACGTTTTGTTCAGCCGGATCATCTCCACATGTCTACCCTACTTTTATAATTTTATAATCATAAATCTAGTCGCCAGAAGCTAAATGCTAACGTTATGCTATCAACGAACTACAGCAGGGTCGCTGCTTCAACGTCACGCCAACTTCAGATCCATATTCAAACACACAGATTCTAAATGGTACGAGTTGAAGCGTTTGTTTGAACACTTTGCAGGAGGCAGGTACTTGCTTTCAAGCAGAACAGGGCAAACTAACTTAGAGGAGTGTTTTGTGTTCGGCGTAATGACGTACAACGGCCTCCTCAACTTCTGTAGTCCTATTCAGCCACTTGGTAACAACCATCGTTTTTCAGACACGTCAACTCTTCAGAAATCACCAGTGGGGTCACTGCTGATGGATTTAATGTCCTAGAACAAAACGTGATCCGTCTCTTCAATGTGTCTCAACCACAGACCTTAGTTCCAGATAGTTTCCAAAATCCTATGGAGAGATTGCATTGGTTTTTGTCGAAGGAACCGGAAGTGGTAAAATGCTAATATACTTCCGGGTTTTAGGACGCGTCACTGTGGCACTCTATTGTCTTGTGTATTTAGAAATCAAGAACTCTTTTAGATTTGGATATACGTAGATATCAAGATCAATAAAACAAAAACACTTTTTCTTATGGAGCTTAATTTGAATCCAGACACACAACAAAACTCACCAGTAAATACGGTCTGCTGCACATGTAGCCCAGTGAGACCAAAGACACCTCTTTGACGAGCGGGATGTCTCCTTGCCGAGTTACTTCCTCTTTTTTACCGTCCCCCTGCGCTGCCGATTGGCCGGAAGAACTGTCCACCAAAACTCTCTGACCAACGGGGAAGTTCTTCACCAGGAACACCAGCCGCCACTCTGGGAGCTGGTAGATCTGTAACAAAAAGAAATCAATAAAAAACGTGCTAGAAACGGCACTAACATGCTATTTATTAAAGTGCATATGTAAACATAGCTTATCAAAATCAGTCACATTGTGAAAAAGGAGATTCTTGGCTTTCAAATTATATATTTATTGTATTATGTTCTCCAAATCAGCAGCTTATTATTCATGGATATCCATCGCATTGTTCAGGCTAACCCATTTTTTATGATAGTAGCATAGAGCAGGGGTTAAATAAAATTATTATTACCCCCCCACCCCCCCCTAATCTGAACATTGGATAAAGCCAGGTTCGAAATTCTTGTTTCATTTTGTAGTCATATTAGAATCTAAAGTTTTTTCAGAAGGGATTTTGGATGTCTCTTTTTCTCACTCAAAAAAACAGCTGTAAAATATCAATTTTCACCATGTTTTTAGGTATAACATGTTAAATAATTCAGGCTATGAATGATATATGAACAAACCCTTCTGTAAAAACCTTCAGAATATTGATAGGAATATAACTGGAAGGTTTGGTGTATGTACGTGCTACTGAAGTGGACATTTCTCACTCAGAATAGTAGAAAAAACTAATTCTTTTGAGAAAACGACCTTTAAAGATTGCTGTGAGGCGCTACCTAAACCCTCCTGTTCTTTGGATGACAGCTTGCGCCTCGACACACTCCGTGAAGGTATTTCGTGTTCGGGATCATTTGTTTTTTGTCTAACATTGCTTCGTGCAAGTGACACTTTTTTTCCGCTGTTCTTTTGCCATTTTAAGATTTAAATTTCCAGCGGAAAGCTAAACCAAGAAGTGTTTTAGCACACCACGTGACGCATCTGAACGAATCACGTTGTCAGAAATTGACACCAGCCAATGAGATTTAGTTTCTTGGTTTAAGACCCCTTTGCACTTTCACGATTGGTTGCTGATACAAAGGAAATTACCATATTTGGATCCGATGAGATTGTGCAGGAGAGACGGAGCTTTCCAACGATACCTCTGATGACATGGTGCAAACAGCGGTCGCGGTACTTTATGTTACGTTAGAATGCTAACTTTTGGTGAATTTAGGAGAAATCTACAGACACAAATAGACAAACTATAGCAAAATAAACACCTAAATGTGTATTTTGTACGTTTTCCTTCCAAAAGCCTGAAAGAAAACATGTTATGGAATCAAAATAGCACAAAATCTCAAAATTGACCAGTGCATGAAAAACGATGTTTTTGCCTGCCGTGTCTCGCCTTAAAGAGTGAGACACACCGGAGTTGAGGATCTGTGGGGTTTGTATGTCGATGTATGGGAAACACTGTTATTTGGGTTACTATCTGGCACTGTTATTTGGGTTACTATCTGGCACTGTTATTTGGGTTACTATCTGGCACTGTTATTTGGGTTACTATCTGGCACTGTTATTTGGGTTACTATCTGGCACTGTTATTTGGGTTACTATCTGGCACTGTTATTTGGGTTACTATCTGGCACTGTTATTTGGGTTACTATCTGGCACTGTTATTTGGGTTACTATCTGGCACTGTTATTTGGGTTACTATCTGGCACTGTTATTTGAGTTACTATCTGGCACTGTTATTTGGGTTACTGTCTGGCATTGTTATTTGGGTTACTGTCTGGCACTGTTATTTGGGTTACTGTCTGGCACTGTTATTTGGGTTACTATCTGGCACTGTTATTTGGGTTACTATCTGGCACTGTTATTTGGGTTACTGTCTGGCACTGTTATTTGGGTTACTATCTGGCACTGTTATTTGGGTTACTATCTGGCACTGTTATTTGGGTTACTGTCTGGCACTGTTATTTGGGTTACTGTCTGGCACTGTTATTTGGGTTACTATCTGGCACTGTTATTTGGGTTACTGTCTGGCACTGTTATTTGGGTTACTATCTGGCACTGTTATTTGAGTTACTATCTGGCACTGTTATTTGGGTTACTATCTGGCACTGTTATTTGGGTTACTATCTGGCACTGTTATTTGAGTTACTATCTGGCACTGTTATTTGGGTTACTATCTGGCACTGTTATTTGGGTTACTATCTGGCACTGTTATTTGAGTTACTATCTGGCACTGTTATTTGGGTTACTGTCTGGCATTGTTATTTGGGTTACTGTCTGGCACTGTTATTTGGGTTACTGTCTGGCACTGTTATTTGGGTTACTATCTGGCACTGTTATTTGGGTTACTATCTGGCACTGTTATTTGGGTTACTGTCTGGCACTGTTATTTGGGTTACTATCTGGCACTGTTATTTGGGTTACTATCTGGCACTGTTATTTGGGTTACTGTCTGGCACTGTTATTTGGGTTACTGTCTGGCACTGTTATTTGGGTTACTATCTGGCACTGTTATTTGGGTTACTGTCTGGCACTGTTATTTGGGTTACTATCTGGCACTGTTATTTGAGTTACTATCTGGCACTGTTATTTGGGTTACTATCTGGCACTGTTATTTGGGTTACTATCTGGCACTGTTATTTGAGTTACTATCTGGCACTGTTATTTGGGTTACTATCTGGCACTGTTATTTGGGTTACTATCTGGCACTGTTATTTGAGTTACTATCTGGCACTGTTATTTGAGTTACTATCTGGCACTGTTATTTGGGTTACTATCTGGCACTGTTATTTGAGTTACTGTCTGGCACTGTTATTTGGGTTACTATCTGGCACTGTTATTTGGGTTACTATCTGGCACTGTTATTTGAGTTACTATCTGGCACTGTTATTTGGGTTACTATCTGGCACTGTTATTTGAGTTACTATCTGGCACTGTTATTTGGGTTACTATCTGGCACTGTTATTTGAGTTACTGTCTGGCACTGTTATTTGGGTTACTATCTGGCACTGTTATTTGGGTTACTATCTGGCACTGTTATTTGAGTTACTATCTGGCACTGTTATTTGGGTTACTATCTGGCACTGTTATTTGAGTTACTATCTGGCACTGTTATTTGGGTTACTATCTGGCACTGTTATTTGGGTTACTATCTGGCACTGTTATTTGAGTTACTATCTGGCACTGTTATTTGGGTTACTATCTGGCACTGTTATTTGAGTTACTATCTGGCACTGTTATTTTGGGGGTCGCGGGCTGAAAAGTTTGGGAACCCCTGGCATAAGGAGAACAAGGACAATTTTTGTATTACTGGGATTAGGAAAAGTCTCGTTTTGTAAGTATTTTCCAAAAAACACAAACACACGTTGTATCACCTTTACCTCTAAGTTGCTCCATTTGCCGCTCGTCGTCATACCTTTACAAGCGTTAGCAGCACTGTATTTATTATCTGTATTCAGCGATACTATTTTGATATTCTTTGTTTTTATTTGTGATCAGATTAAAACAACATATCGTGTTTCTATTAGCCTGTCATTTATCATTTCAGTGAGACGTATCGAAAGGTGGCTGAGCGGCTAATTAGGATCTTGTCATTCTGTCTTTACAAGCTTAAAAATGTATAAATAACATCTGAATATGGCGCTAACAGATTCATATTCTAAAAAAAAACAGGTTTGTTTACCTGTTTGTTTAAAATCAACCAAAGTCCCACAAAACATAAATCCACATTTGACTCAAAATAAGTCTCTCTGCATCCATTTGATTTTGATAAAGCAGGTCACATATATTCTTAATATGCATCATATTCCTCGCACCTCCATCACTCCATTCTCCCTGCAGATGAAGCACCAGTGGCTCGGTTCTGCTTTTCCTTGTCCGTCGCTTCCATAAATCCCGTGAATCCCGTAGCTGCGTCCCATTTCATCTCTTCCATGCGCAGCGCTGGCGTTTGAGTCTCCGTACAGCATCTCCTCCTCGTCATCCACTAAGTTGCTACTGTACACGCAAACATTTAAAGGTCCCCTATTATACTGCTCTTAATCAATATATCACAGGTCTCAGATATATACAGAACCTGTCTCTGATTGGCTGAAACACCAAACAGATCATTGCAGCATTACCCATAATCCCCTCTGTTTCAGCCCTGTTTCCAAAGTGCTGATTCTCTGTCTGTTACTTTAGATGAAAATAAGGAGCCCCTCCCCACGCCCCTCTGAGAGACATTTGGTTACAAAGAACTCAATGGTGCTCTAGGAGGAGATTCAGGTGATAAGGGGGGGGGGGGGGTTACCTTGGTTGCTGATTGGCTAATGGTTACACAAGACAAAACATCGTTATGACATCATAAAGTGGCCAAAATCTGATCAGCTCATTTTCAGACAGGTTTTTATAGAAATGGATCAGGACAAAAAGAGAGAGAATCTTTGTTGAAGAAGAGGGGACACATGTTGAAGTAGAAGAGACATGAAGAAGAGGGAACACATGTTGATGTAGAAGAGACATGGAGAAGAGGAGACACATGTTGATGTAGAAGAGACATGGAGAAGAGGAGACACATGTTGATGTAGAAGAGACATGAAGAAGAGGGGACACATGTTGATGTAGAAGAGACATGAAGAAGAGGGGATACATGTTGATGTAGAAGAGACATGAAGAAGAGGGAACACATGTTGATGTAGAAGAGTCATGAAGAAGAGGGGACACATGTTGATGTAGAAGAGACATGAAGAAGAGGGGATACATGTTGATGTAGAAGAGACATGAAGAAGAGGATTTTGCACAATAGGTGACCTTTAACACCGTAAAATACTGGTTGTACGTGTCAGTGCGGAGGTGATGCTCTTACCTGAGGTCATGGATGATGGTCTCTTCCTCGGACTGATTCCCAGTGATGGCGTCCTCTTTTTGGACGGAGGAGTTCGCTCTGTTTTCCGTGGTGAACATGCCACTGACGTCTCGGTACGCACACAGCGTGACCACGCGGGATTGCTGTTCAATTAGACGTGGTTTTAAACATGTTAATTAAAGTTTCTAATCAGAATCAGGTTTAATGATAAATAGGCTTACACACACAATTTGCTTTAGTGGTGCAAACGTACACACAGTATGAAGAAATAAGTTGGAGGAAGGATACCATTTTTTAGCGATTACTAAAAAGAAAATATCTTAAAAACGATTTAACATTAAAGGTCACCTATCATGCTATTCTTAGGCAATAGCATAGGTCTCAGATTTATACAAATATATAATAAACATGTCTATGAAGTGTTTTGCTCAAAATACCAAACAGATCACCCATTCTAGCCATGCCTCATATCCCTCTATTTCACTTCCTGTTTCAAAAGTACTGATTTGGGGTATAAAGGTTTAATAAAAGGAGGGGTCTGAGCTCATGCGGGACCCGGCAGCTACTGTCTAAACTAAATACTGCCGTGATGAAACGCCATATCATGGATTATCAAGGATTATCTCTGAAACAGTATGGAGCTCAAAGGCTTTCTCTCTTGCCGGTTACACCACAAGGTGAGTTCCTTTTTATTTCCTGCTTCTTCACACACATGCTCTCCAGTACAGGTTAGCTCTGAGTGTTAGCGATGCTAATGTAAACACCGACCATATTACGTCCAAAACAGTCGGGCATTGTTTCTGATAGCAACGTTTCTGATAGGGCCGTGGGTCCACATTTCAGATATTACGTCATATCGGACACAAACCTGGATCAGCTCAGAGTATTTCTAGACTGCAGTAATCCTACTTTTACTTAAGTTAAGGATCTGAATACATCTTCCAGACTGACTCTACTTAAACTAGAGTACCAGAGACTCCAGATGTATTATTATTATTCATATTTTTTAATATGAAATGCCTCTTTAAAGGTCTGCTGAGGAGGAGGGTTGACTCACGGTGGGGATCTGTGGTTTCTGCAGCGACAGCCTGTGAGTTTTCCCCATGTAGGAGTCGGTCTTCAGAGCAAACATGGTGACGACTCCCTCTGCGGTCATGATGACGACGTAAGGGTCCGCCACGGAGCAATGCACTATGGGGGATCCCAAATCCACAGGGATGAAGTGGAGCTGTGTCACTGAGGGAAGATACAGAGAGAGCAGGTCAGTGAAACAGGTTGAAAACATGTCTTAAAGCAGAGTTTAAATATCCTAAATCTGGGAATTTAAAAGTGGTGTAACCCTAGTATTGTACTTCTTAACCCTTGTGTTGTGTTCAAAAGCTGTTACTGTTCATGGTGGTCGCGGGTCAATTTTGACCAATGATTTATCTCAGTCCAAAACACAAAAATAATGACTATCATCCAATATTGTTTTAACTACATCATAACTAACTTATTATGCATTCATAACCGTACAATCCTGTTTTAATTTAATGTTATGGCTCAAAACACATTACACCACATATTGCACACGTGCATGTGTGTGTTCAGGTTCAAGTGTTAGTGTACATGTTCTTTGTGAAAGGTCGAGTTCCCGTGGGGGGAGGGGGGCAGAGGGAGGGGAGACCAGGTGCATGTTGCGAAAAATTATTGTTACAGTTGATGAAGGGGTGGGGGAGGGGTGTCTAAAGTCAAAGATCTTGATTGGGCCAAATTTGACCTCGAGTGACCCAAAACAATTCAGCTGGGTCTCCCCAGACCCCAACAGCAAATTATACACTTTTTTTTTTAGAGACCTTCAGACTTGGCTAAAATGGTCAAAATCAGTTTTGTAGTGTTTATATATCTGTTAGAGGATATCATGAAGCCTTGTTCCCATACAAAAAAACTAGAGCGTAGTTATTATATAATTTTAACTTGAAATGGGTCACGGGAGACCCCAACACAACATAAGGGTTAAAGGTCAAAGATGGTTTCAGGTAACAGTAAAACGGGAAATGTGTTGTCTGGGATGCAAAATGGATGAAAGAGAAGTTTGAAAGGAATATAAAAAGGTTAGAAAACTGTCAAAATAACTATAATTTCACTGGAAGACTAGGGGTAGAGGAATGTGAGAATCTGGTGAGGGATATTTCCAAATATCTGGAACAAACTCCCAGAAACCTGCAGGTCCGCTGCAACTCTGACTACTTTTAAATCCAGGCTGAAGACTTTTCTTTTTGCTTTTAATTGAACTATTCACATCTCACACTGCACTGTAACTTGTATTCATGTACCTGAGTTATTCCTGTTTTATTATCTTTGCTTTTTAATGTTTCTAACGTGTTTTATGCTCTTAATATCTTTCATTTTTGTAAAGCACGTTGAATTGCCTTGTGTTGAAAAATGTTATATAAATAAACTTGCCATAATAATGTCAATTTGACATGTTTGCATCATCATGCTAATTCTACTAACAGAATTTTAATAAATACAAAATATGGACTATAGGACTCAAGAATGAATAGACGTTATTTGTACCTCCTTCCAGCAGTCGAATACCCATGGGAGAGACTTGGATGATGTACTTGTTGTCACCGATGTTTCCAGCAAACACAGTTGGACCCTGGGTAGCAAAACCACTGGTGTCCAGCTCCATGATCTCCTGCCCCGTCTGCAGGATCTACACACAGACCATTAACACCACATCACAACTAAATAACATCATATACAGGGTTTGTTTAGGGATGCTCCGATCGCCAATTTTGGGGCCGATCGCCGGAATCAGTATCGGCCGATACCGATCGCCGATCCGATCGAGTGGGCGGGGCCTAAATGGAAGATTTAAACATCACTTTAAATCTTCCATTTAAAGTGATGTTTAAAACTCAGTTAATGCTCATTCACTGGAGCTTCCACAAACAATCAACTTCATTATTACATTCAAATGATGTACATTATTCAAGTTTACATTAACTTTGGATAATACCACGGGAGAAATGAGCACAGAGAGAGAGAGTCTCTCTCTCTCTCTCTCTCTCTCTCTCTCTCTC
>NW_022987607.1:2646014-2696014 GCF_902827165.1 Trematomus bernacchii
ATGGATGGATGGATGGATGGATAGATGGATGGATGGATGGATGGATGGATGGATAAAGTACTTTATTGATCCCAATTTGGGAAATGTTTGCTTTGCAGCATAAAAAACAAGGCAATGAACATAAGAGAAATTAAGAAAATAGAAATAAACAATCCAAAATATTTCTGAAATAAAATAGCATTAAAAGTAAAAAAATATACATGTGGAAGATATACATGATATTATATATATTAATTGTGCATGAAATTGATTATTCAATAATAAATTGAATATAAATGTAAATGCACAGTGGGAGTTTACTGCACACTGAAACTGTGACTTGGAAAAAAAGAAAATCTTTATTTTTCCATATTTTGACTTTAATATATTTTGCTTGTTTTCATATATTTCTTATAACTTCACATGAATAACTTCTCTATTATTTCTCAGTGCTGTTCGGGGCTGGGGGCGGCTGCAGGCTGACACCACGGGGGGGCTGTCGAGGATCAGGGTCTTCCGCTGGGTGAGGAACGTCGTGGGAGGGCCTCAAGTTGAAATGGCTTTAAGGTGAGTCAAGTTCAGTGTACACTACATACTGATATACACCTGAACATCAGCAGGAGAGGACTCTTTAAAGTAGAGACACTACATACTGATATACACCTGAACATCAGCAGGAGAGGACTCTTTAAAGTAGAGACACTACATACTGATATACACCTGAACATCAGCAGGAGAGGACTCTTTAAAGAACAATGTGACTCTTCCACAGGTGGGAGATGGCCTCGATGAATCTGACGCGCTCCTTCCTCAGTTTGCTGTCGTACTGTGGTCTGATTTCTCTCGACGCAGAGATGTACGAGTACCTGAGGTAGTACATGTGAAGGAAGAGAGGATAAAGAAGGACATATTCCAAATACAAGAAGCCTTTACCTGGAAAAGCTGCTGGTGACGGTGCTCCTGGACTTTTTTTTAAAATACGGGTGGTTCAAATTGCAGGACTGAAGTACCGAACTCACTCCAGAGCAGAAAACAGCCTTAGTTTTTAATCCATTTTCTTTCAATCCATTTTATTATAATCTTTAGCACAGCAAATTATTTTATCTTACATTTTAGTAAATATTGGTGATATTTATTCTGTCAGATTCTATATTTTGAGGCGACATCCTGGCTAAGCAATGCTTTCAGTGAAGGTAATGTACTGTAGGTTTAATAACTATAATTTAGTTGCAATAACAAGCTACACGACGACAAACGGCGCCTTCACTGTTTCTCATGGATTGTCCTGAAATATTTCAATATGAGACGTGACTGCAGCTTTAATGACAGAAATACACATTATAAATTGTTATTATTGATCAAGCTGTGGTACAATAACACATATATCTTTCTGATGCTGCTGAAAAGTCCAGTGCCGTTTGAAGAAATGTTTGTAACAATTTTAATTAAAATGTTCTACCTCTTTAAGGCATCACTGTGATTATCACTCAAAGACGTTATCTGTAACTCTTGTGAATTAAATTGCCTAAAAAAAAGTATGTTTTGTTTTTTGAGTATGACACATTTCCCCATATTTATTGGACATTTTCATTTTAAATTCATGTTTTTATTGCACATGCTCGCTTTGAAAATGTTATGTTTACAAACACATTTTTAATCCATTTTACCACTATTTGACATTTCTAATTAAACTTCTTGTTTCATATATTTATTCTATTTTATTGGACATTTTTACTTTATCATATTAATCCAGGGTATATGCACGAATCCGGAAGTCAAATGTAAGTCCTTTTTTAAGACCCTTTCCATACATTTTAAGACCTCATCGCCACTTCGAGTTTTAACCGGTTACATTGGCGACACATTTTACCTCACATTTACTATATCCAGGGTGTTTCTCAATGTCGAGGAAGGCTGCTCCAGAGCCACTATTTCAAGGATGCTACGTCATCGAGTGCCGCCGAAGGACTGTTCCCATGTCCAGGATCCTTGGAATTATACCGGGAAATTTCGAGGCTGCACATGTGTATCCTCCGCGGTCTTAAAATCCCCACAATGCTTTGCGCACGGACCAATTTCCAAAATCTTTGGCGGAAATCGCGCTCCGTTTAAGGCGGGGCCTCGCATATGACGCACACCTGTTAGCCTGTTCCACCATTCTTCGTTTTCCCCGAGGCTAGGAAGGATTCTTGCCTCGCTTCTGAAGGACCTGACTCGGAGGGACATGTCCTACCAAGGAAGCGTCCTCGACATTGAGGACGCTCGGACCTACGCGCGCCATCAAGCGGTCCGTAGGTCCGTGCGATGTCCTGTTTGTTGGGGAAATATTTTCCAAGGCCCATAACTTTTTCAAACTGTCCTGACTGAGCACACGCACCTGTAGCCTTGGCTGCTGTGCTCTCAGTGTTGTCTCCTTGTTCCTGCCTGTTGGCGTCAGCTGATAGAGGTGTGATGATTCTATCTTGTTTTGCACAATGTTGATTATTCTCTCTGAACTAGCTAAACACACGGGTCTGGGGTGGAGTTCTTCAGAGCTGATTGTGGCATCTCAACCGTGGTGGTCAACTCGTGGCCCGTGACATGTCTTGTGAATTCTCCGGCCGAAGCTCCAAAATAAACCGTCAGTGTTTGCCATCAAAGCTCCAGCTCTCCATCGTGTCTCTCTTTGAGTCCTGACTCCCATTGCTTCAGAAGTTTCCCCCACACTGTTCAGATGACGTCAAACCCAACGGGATGCCATAAATACACTACACAGAATCACACTACACACCTACGCAATGATTATATGAGCTCCCTGAACGTTGGTAATAGACGAGTTGGGATCGCGGAGAAACACTCACTCAGCCGTTATCTTTCTCGAGTCTCAAAGGGCGGAGCAGCGAGCCCCGTAACGTCCCGCCAACACGGCACCCAGACCCCACGCAGCATTCTCATCTGTTTGTCATTTCCTGGTTGCTAACAAACGCCATTGTAACACATACTCACTGATGTTCAGCTGTAACGGTGGTGGACTCATCAGAACAGAGTGGGCGAGCTCACAAAAGACTCAAAAAACACACACAGACCCAACGCTTGTGTAAATTAATTTTTACTGATTTTTGTTTCTTTTTTAATACAAAATATCTTAAGAAAACATAGCTGTCCTCTCTTCTTTTTTTTTGTCTACGAAGTAAGAAAAACAAATCAGTTTTGCACAAAAAACGGCCATAAACAAAAAAATTGTTCTCCGTTGAGTAAAAAACATTTCAGTGGACGAGTCGGGGGGGAATGTTTCTCAGAAATGAGCCGTGACTCGGTCCACCTCCAGGAGGTCGTCCAGGATCTGAGGAGAGAGCGGGAATTCAACATTAGTCATTCATAATAATGGAAACTAAGAGTTCGATATAGGGCAGGGGTGTCAAACTCAATTTCATCACGGGCCACATCAGCATTATGGTTGCACTCAAAGGGCCGGTTGTAACTTTAAGACTTTATCATTAATTAATATAACTTCATAATTAACTACGTCTGAAAGCAGAAGTCTAGAGCAAATAATTGCAAGTCTCTTCAGTAAGAATGTCACAATATGATTTTAAAAGAAAAGCCACATTCTGGAAAAACATTGATTGTGACATTTTGAAAAAGAGAAGTGACATTTTGAAAAAAAAATCTATGAGAAAAAGGCTAATTCTAAGAAAAAAGGCATATTTTGGACAAAAAAAGTCAAATTCTGAGAAAAAGTCAAATTTGAGATGCATTGTGGGACATGTCGTTTATGGGCAACGTGCTTCTGTAAAGTAGCATGTAACCGTATAATAAACATATTATATTCTTTGCAAGCTCTTGTGGGGCCACATAAAATGAAGTCGCGGGCCGGATTTGGCCCCCGGGCCTTGAGTTTGACACCCCTGGTATAGGGGTTCACAATTTAGAAAAATTCACATTATCACTGAATCTAATTAAAATGAACATGGTGTGATTGCTGAATAAATATACCCAAAAAATGATAAATAACTAATTTAAATTAAAATAAATACTTAACAAATACACAAATAAATCGGAAAAATACAAATTAAAATATATAAAAACCCCTTAAAAATAGACAAATGTATGTATGTATGTATATATATGTGTGTGTACATATATGTGTGTGTGTTTAAGTAGATACTTGTGTAGATATTTGTCATTTCAAACAACCCCTACGTACTTTTTCGTTTTTATTTTACTAATTTTGTTCCGTGTGCAAAGCTTGCGGTCAGGTTTAGTTGTAGCCCGGTTTGTAAATTATATTGTGAACTGAATCAAACCGCTCTCATCTCACACAACAACAGTGTCACGTTACCTGGGAGGTGTTTGTCCCACTTGCCCTTAAAGTGTTACTGGGCTCTATTTAATTTGCCATTTTCGGGTCTCTAAAGAGATGCACTTTGAATATAATGTGACCCCAAATAAAGCTAAATTACAGTGCTCCCAGCTGTTTGGATATTGCACTAGTCCATATTTTTTTGATTTGTATAACAGCCCTCTCCTGTTCTGAGTACTCACGATGTCTTGCGTGGTTCCGATCTTCTTGGCCAGCTCGCTGCGCTCCATGGTGCTGAGGTAAAGGTATTTGTTGAGCAGTTCTCCGTCCAGAATGTTCCTCACCGCGTTCTGCAGGCAGCGTTTGTTACTCTGCAGCATTCTGCACACAGGAAGACAAAAGGATCATTTACCCAAGTCCTGTCTATCATGGACTTTTATCACATTCTATGATTCTATTTCTATGCTGCAATTCTTTATTATTTTTTAATGTTATTATAGTTTTCTTAAAATAGTTCTCTATCCATTCTTGTTTAACTTGTATGTATGAACCACGACATCAAGTCAAATTCCTCGTACGTGTCGACCTACCTGGAAATAAACCTGATTCTGAAGTCAATATAATAATAATAATAATAATAATAATAATACATGACACTTATATAGCGCTTTTCTAGGAACTCAAAGACGCTTTGACAGAGAGGAACACAAAAACTAAGAAAATACGTAACGAGACAAACAGAAAAACGGGGGGGGGTGGGGGTCAGTGGGTGAATGCAGTGTTTAAGGGGGGTGGGGGTCAGTGTTTGAATGCAGTGTTTAAGTGGGGTGGGGGTCAGTGGTTGAATGCAGTGTTTAAGTGGGGTGGGGGTCAGTGGGTGAATGCAGTGTTTAAGTGGGGTGGGGGTCAGTGGGTTGAATGCAGTGTTTAAGTGGGGTGGGGGTCAGTGGTTGAAATGCAGTGTTTTAAGTGGGGTGGGGGTCAGTGGGTGAATGCAGTGTTTAAGTGGGGTGGGGGTCAGTGGGTGAATGCAGTGTTTAAGTGGGGTGGGGGTCATGGTTGAATGCAGTGTTTAAGTGGGGTGGGGGTCAGTGGTTGAATGCAGTGTTTAAGTGGGATGGGGGTCAGTGGTTGAATGCAGTGTTTAAGTGGGGTGGGGGGTCAGTGGGTGAATGCAGTGTTTAAGTGGGGTGGGGGTCAGTGGTTGAATGCAGTGTTTAAGTGGGGTGGGGGTCAGTGGGTGAATGCAGTGTTTAAGTGGGGTGGGGGTCAGTGGGTGAATGCAGTGTTTAAGTGGGGTGGGGGTCAGTGGGTGAATGCAGTGTTTAAGTGGGGTGGGGGTCAGTGGTTGAATGCAGTGTTTAAGTGGGGTGGGGGTCAGTGTTTGAATGCAGTGTTTAAGTGGGGTGGGGGTCAGTGGGTGAATGCAGTGTTTAACAGGTGGGTTTTGAGTGAGTTTTTGAATGCGGTGAGGGAGGAAGAGTCTCAATATATATATAGGTTTATCTTGGGTTGATCTTCTAACAGTTTAAATTCACACCTAGCTACTAAGGCCCCGTCCACACGGAGACGAACCACAGTAGCAGCGGTGGATATGGACAATTCCAGGAGCACTCACCACCATTCGTGCATAGAAGCCAAGGCCACACCCAGCTACACTAAATGTTCTCAAGACAGAAGGGTTGGCCATTGTCAGGCAATTATCATATGGATCTTAAGGTCCTTACACGTCGATCGATGTCGGGCCGTCGATGAGCGTCCTGTCGCCCTACTCAGATTGGTGTGTACTGCACCGTTGTGTCTTTTTGGCCGTGCCGACACCTTTCCCGGCCAAAGAAATCACTCTGATTGGCTGTTCAGCTTAGCGAATCAGTGCATGAGAAGCGAAACAGAAGTGAGGGACCCAAACAAACTGTTAAGAAGGCAAATCTGAGATTTCATTTAACTCCAGCTCTCGACACAGGTTGGGGAAAGCCCCATGAGCTTCTCGCTGTAGAGTGAACATGGAACGCACGCTATTTGTTGTTTGTATATATCACGCAGTCTGTTCTTCTTCTCTCGGTGTATCACGCAGTCTGTCTTCCGGTTGTTGCCTCTTTTGAATGACGAATACACACTACCGCCGCCTGCTGGTAAGGACAGTTATTGCCACTCACGGATGCGCAGTTCGTACGTGCTTCTTGGCCGTCGGCTGAAGTCTTTGAGGTGTGTTCCAGTGCGACACATGGCCAAGACGCAGAGACGTGAGGCGACGTTCCATCAGGACGTGTTATTTGGTGTGTAAGAAGCTTTAGGTTTATAATTAGCATGTATGCAAGTTTTGCCCGTCTGGCCAACATTTCTGAAGACTGTAATGTAAATTCTAGCTGAGACCTTCCCCTTTTGTCTTTTTCCTGTATAGAGTGCTTGTTTTTCCGTTGTAACGTGGTCAGATCTTTGAACCATCGATCAGTGATTATCTGTCCTTCAAGCTGGAAATATATTGATTCTGTTAAATGCTTTACCTTTTTATTAAAGGGGACCTATCATGCAAAATGCACTTTTGCACGTCTTTTATACATGAATATGTGTCCCCGGTGTTCCAGGGAACTCACCAAGTGTCAGAAAACACAACTCTCTCTATTTTCCTCCATACCCAAATCTCTAAAAAAGGGGCTGCAACGGATCTGATAAAAACTGATCCAGATTTGAACACTGTCCTGACGTCAGGACGGTGGCGCTACGGCTATTGGGCCAACTCCACCAATCAGGAGGAGACAGCCACGGCCATTGCCGTTCGAAAGCGCTGGAGACGCTGTAGTACATATGCCAGGCCTGTAGGTGGTGCTGTTCTCACTGAATCAGCCCTTGCTAAAACAGAGCTTGAAATTGTCAAATTGAGCAAAATGAGGCATGGCTAAAATGCATGATCTGTTTGGTATTTTGAAAAAAAAAAAGGATAAATATGCCTTATATAGGTATGGTCCTACACTATATTATTCAAATATAGTATGATAGGTCCACTTTAAATAACACAACTTTGGTTTAAACTTGTAGATTTGTTCATTTCTTACCAGAAGGTGATTAAGTGTGGAGTTTCCACCACACTGTACTTGGGAGGAATTTCGGAGGTACTTTAATAATAAAGGATGCCAGTAAAGGTCTTTCTGATGTCATGTTTATACGCAGTGACTCTGTAATGAGTGATAAGAACCTGAAGGCCTTGGGGTTGAGTCCAGCGTGATGAGGCAGCATGCTGTTCAGAGCGTTCTGCAACATCAGCAGTCTGCGGTACGTCTTCTCCTGCATCGGGAGCAGCATGCCCACTCCTCCGTCCAGAGTGGCTGTGGGGAGACATTTCATTCAAAGGGTTAGTCCATAAGAAACACTTGGGTATTAAAGGATTGAAAAGCATCATCTAAAGCAGGGATGGGCAAATCCCACCTCCTCTTTTTGTGGCCCTCAGATCAATTTAGAAAACAACGTAATTAATAAAAAAAAGAAAACATTTAAAAAAAAATGTTTACTTGTAGTGCTGATGCTACGTGATTTCATTCGGCAGCCAAAACACCGCGAAATAATCTGTGACGCGTTTGTGTGTATTGTGTTTGTTTCCCGGGGAAAACACTCACGAGAAACACCGGCTGTTCTTACGCCTGCTGTGACGTCAAGTTACTCCGTTCTCCGCTTGTAATTATGTCTACAAGCTTTCAAAGTTGTATTTATCATCTGAATTTGCCGAAACAAGTTTAATATTCTGAAAGCCAAGACTTTGTTTATTTGAAATCAGATGAAATCAAACTGTAACCGACCCTGCCGTGTTATCTATGATTACTATACGCCTTACATTCATAATGTCAGCCGGAGGGAGGGGGGGCAGAGAGAGCAGAGTGCGAGTGAGAGGTGTCATCTTCCGTTTACAAGCTTCAAACATGTATTTATCGTGTGATTTTGGAAATAAAAGTTTCATATTCTGAAAGCCAAGACTTTGTTTATTTAAAATCAAACAAAACACCCGAACCCCGAAAAACTAGTTTTTTAAACAAGTCCCCGGAGTTGGGGACTGGCTTCAGAGTAAATCTCCAGAACGCCGACACCTCCTCATCTCCACTGCTCCCATGTTTTCTTTTGTGTTGCCATAAGTTAGTCTCTCTCCGTTTGTGCGCTGGGCTAATGCTAATAATGCTAATAATGCTAATTCGAGGATAATGAAATGGCGGCTTCACAAAACCTTTTGGGAGTTTTACGGGGCGTGGTTTGCAATCCGCCCAGCCAATCAGAAATGGGAACCTTTTTCTCCCATGAAAGTACCTGCTCTCTAGCAGGGACTGAAAAGGGGGTGGAAAGGTTCTCATGAACTAAGTTCTAGTTCCGGATGTTTTTGGTGTGAACGCACATTTTCGTAACTATATCGGAACTAAAGTGGGAAAAGTACTCCGGTGTGAAAGCGCCTATTGAGTTTGACACCCCTGGTTTAAATCATAGAGTTATCCAGCCTAATCAGACTCAGGGACTTACCCCACAGGCCATAAGACTGCTAAACTCCTAAATGTATGTGTATATGACATTAAACCTTTGAAATGTTGAAATCTTAATCTGGGAGAAGTCCACTCACCGAACCATGTGATGTGCTTGTTGTCCCAGCTCAGAGCCTTCTTGCTGCCGGCCTCCAGAGCTCCTCTGCACGGCATCCTCCAGAACGTGTTGATGTTCGCTCCGGCGTTAAAATCAGCTCTCCTCAGCAGCCGCATCCCTCCGAAGCTTTCTTTAGCTGCAACCAAACACACCTCTCATTACACACCTGTTACTGTGAGTTAACACTGATATATACGACCCAAATATATCACACTGTCATTGACAACTGTGACAAGTGTCAAGCCTCTCCCTGCAACCTATCCCATATGTTCTTTTCCTGCCCCATATTGCCATATTTGGGTGCCGAGAAGATGACATTATATACAACTCGAGGCAATTAGATATTCAAGCTTTTTCTTCGCTATTGACAAGACTCCTTCCAATGCTCAGTGGCTCAGGGATGTTATGTCTTTTCTAAAACTGGATCAAATTAAATGTTCTTTAAGAGGCGAAACCTCTAGGTTTTACACTAATGACGCATTTCCACTGCAGCGCGTAGCACGGTTTAAGCGTGCTGTGCCGTGCCGTGCCCGGGTCGTTTTGTGTTGCGTTTCCACTAGGGGTAGTTCCGGCTAGCGGGTACTCGTTCACAGTTTTTCTGGCTCTCCAAAATCGTGGTTTTTTCCGGGCCAACAACGAGGCTGAGTCGGGCTGAGTATGCTAAACTAGAGAGAAAATCGCTGGCAAGGGGGCTACAACTACAACACAATGAACATATTTGACCGTGATTTAATTGTAATACACGTCTCAAAATGATGCCGAAGTAACAACATACTGATACCGGTTAGTAAAAACCATGAATTAATGCTTTGACAAGTCTGCAGACAGACGGCAGAGAAACACCTTTTAAAATGCGTGTTTTCTAAATGGAGATCGGCTAAGCTAACGCAGTATATGCTCCGACCGTCCACACTCACAACAACGGCCTATACAGACATAAATAAAGCAGCGACTGTATTCACCATGACACAGGCAGTCTGTGGTTTGTACTTGTTTCACTTTTGTCTAGTTTCTGAACAGATATGAGGAGCTGTGAGCTCTGAGTGCTAACAGCTAACGGCTGATGTTGGTTTTGTGTTTCGCATTGAAGATGACGTCACGGCTCCGCCTACACTGCGTTACTATAGTTACTGCCCTAGTTCCTAAACTGTAATGGAAACGCAGCATAAAGTGAGCCTGGCCTACCAAGGCCTAACTATACCGTACTAAGCCGTGCGAGGCCCTGCAGTGGAAATGTGCCATAATGGCAACCCTTCTTAACCTTCTTCAAATCTCTCTCATTTGTGTCTACTGAGGTTCCTATCAATGTACCAAATGTCTTTTCTATGTGTCTTCAATAAAAAAATGTTTTTATATATATATATATATGTTCATTTTGATTCATTTTCTATTTTAAAGTTACTTAACTGTATATAATTTTATTTTTCACATTGATTTGATTCATCTCTAATCTGTGTGAATCTGTGCTGTTTTTCATTCTCACCCTGTTGCTGTTAAACTTTACACATTAGCATATACCATACATACCTTCAGGTAAATACATATATACATAGAGGTTCTTGTCTCGGTCGGACACTAAGAGGAAAGAGAAAGGAGGTTAATGAGAAAATAAGGACATTTCTTTGCTAATTAAATTAAATGTGCATCATTAGCGTGTTTTAAATGTTACCCAGTAATCCCAGCTGGTTGTTATCCACGATGAACTCGATGCTGTAAACCTCCAGCGGTTTTGCATCCTGTTGCAAAAACAGTACGAGAACAGTTAATAAAAACCCAGACAGATACAGACACTGCATTACAGGAAACACACCGTCAATACTTCAATCAATTAACATCGTGGGTGCAGCAGTTAATCTTCCTCTGCACTCAAACACAACACTTAGGCCAGATTAACGCTAAATATACCCTTAAAATTAACAACTGAATTGATATTAAGCAACCAGTCATGCCAACATTAACTACACTATAATCTGAGTTTTTCAATTTGAACTGTATTGTAATATTATATTTTAACTGTACTAGGGCTGTGCAATTAATCGTATTTTAATCGCAATTACGATTTTGGCCTGCCACAATTACGAAAACAACATAATCGGAAAAAACAATTATTTTGCTTTGCTAGGTTGTGACTGCACTGCAACATATTTGATCTAATTTATTTGTATTTATCATATTTATATATGTTTAGTAGCTTGTTGGAGTGCGCTCCAAAATATTTGTTGATCTTGTTTATTGGTATTTATTATTTTGATATTATTTATTTAAATATATCATTTATTTTTGTATTGGTTTTTCAGTTGAATTATACGTTCAGGGTAATCAACAGTTAAAAAGATACTGTTCAAATTATTATTTGTATTTGTTTTAAAGTTCAATAAATGGATGTTTTCAAAGTCAATGAATAATCGTATTTAATAATCGTGATATCAATTATTGACCCAAATAATCGTGATTATGATTTTTGCCATAATCGCACAGCCCTAAACTGTACTATGTATTATTTTATTGACCTGTACTCAAATCATGTTTTATAATTGTTTGTGTGATAGACAGGGTTCCCGCGGGGTCTTAAAAAGTCTTACATTTGATAATCAGAATTGAAGGCCTTAAAAAGGTCTTAAATATGATCAAAAAAATAAGAAAGGTCTTAAATATGATTTAGATCAGTGGTTCTCAACTGGTCAGGCCTCGGGACCCACTTTTTACTTTGTCAATAAATCGCGACCCACCATTTTGAACCACTTAAATCTATTCAACAAAAAATCGTGCTGTAATATATACGCTTTTCAGAATACAATATTAATGAAAGTGAAGTACAGTGCATATATCCCTTATATCCCTTCACAGAACCAAAGTATGCTTTAAAAAGGTTTAATGAGATGATGGAATCAAAGCTGAACTATATAACATAAAAAGGCACACATGCTGAAAACCCAAACCCAGCAGGGGGTCTGGGGGGATTCTCCCCCAGGAGATTTTTAGAAATACTAACATATAAACTACACATTCTGGTACACTCTGAGAAGAAAATAAATACATCTATTACTACCCGACATATTAATAATATTTTCTGCCATTGTTTGTTTTTCACGGGCATTCAAATTAAAAGTTTAAAAAAAAAAGCAAAAAAAAAATTAAAACTTTTTTTTCTTCTTCACTCACACATCCGCGACCCACTCGAAACGGACCCGCGACCCACTTTTGGGTCGCGACCCACCAGTTGAGAACCACTGATTTAGAAGGTCTTCAAAATGATGGGATTTGAAAGGTACTTCTGTGTTGCGATCGCGTCTAAATGTGTTTTGGGGGAAATGTCCGGGCTGCAAAGTAACCTGTACGATAAGAGCCTTTCAGTTCCCCCCAACAATTTGTATTGAAATAAATCAACATGGAACCAGTAATCACTAACTTTGATTCCCCCGGCCCCTTATCGGAGAACACCCAGCTAGTAACCTAGCAACCAAGCTTCAGCTAGCGGCAGTCAGAAATTAGGTATCTTCGAATCTACTTACAAATAAATATGGGGAAGTGTAAGTTCAACCGAATTTAGTGCTTGGTTGAAACCAGGGGAGGGGAACGTGTTTGAAGCCCGCCGCACCTTTGCAAAAAAAAAAAATAGCGTTTGTTTTGCTAATGTAGCGTTAGCTCCCGCAACAACCCCGGGGGACCTCCGGGTCTACGTCAACTCTAAAAGCGGAGGTGCTGTGGCTAAACACCAATCATACAACAGCATGACGACAGCAGAGCTCTGACTATAACCACACACACACACACACACACACACACACACACACAACACACACACACACACACACAGCCACACACACACACAACACCATCCACGGCCACCACACACCCACACACACCACCACACACAAACACAGCACACACACACACACAGCACACACACACACACACACCACACACACACACACACACACACACACTACACATCACACACACACACACACACACATCCACCACACACACACACACACTACACACACAACACACACACACCAACACTACACACACACACACACACACACACACACCACACACAACATACACACACCACACACACACCACACACACACACACACACACACACACACGTTCCTTGTTGAAATAAATACATAATAATACATCATTAAAAACTCACTAAGACTGATTTTACTCACCCTGCTGACGAGTGACAAGCGTCTTGCTCTCCTGTTGGTAGCGCGCAGAGAAATGCTCTTCATCACGTCTTCAGCCAGGATGAAGTTCTTGATGCTGAACATCTGGTGGATGTAGAGCTGAGTGTCGATGAAGGCCATTCCCGTCAGGTCGTTGTCCTTCAGGACCCACAGGAAGATCTGCAGGTACAACGAGGAGGAGCTCAAAGTTACCTTAGAGTTATTGAATGCTTAGGTAACAGTCTCAATGTGATACTGATGCCTTCGGAGAGAAAATACATTTCCTTTTCCATTCAAAAGCAAAACTGTTTATGAAACTGTTACAGCCGCCGCCTTCTCTCTGCCCATTAACCTTTGTTTGCAGCTGTGTATTATATATGTATATGAGCTGTGCCGTTGCCCCGACGCCATTGGATGCCAGTTTCCTGTCCCTCCCCCAGTAGGCGTGACCGAAGATCTGGATTGGAGCAGGCCGGGCCCGACTCTCCAATCCCCGCACACACCTTCCGGGGCGACTACAAGACCGTGTGCACGTGTTAGTCCGGAGAGGTCTGAATCTGTGTCAGACGTCTCTCGGCTCTCGCTCCATACATTCTGTGTTAGTTCAGTTAACAGTGGTTAACTTAGTTGTTTGTATTTGTGTGCTTATACCTGTATTCTGCTTATTTAAGGAACAACGTTAACTGTGGTTAATTTGTCTCCAGGCTGTGTTTTATAACAGCCTATTTTTTGTTAGCCTAATTCTCCTTTCCACTTTAGAAGTGAGGCTTTCTTTTGTTTATTTGTTTGTTAGTCATTTTGCTTGTGTGCTAACTTGTTAAAACTCTTATTTAAAGAGTCTACCTTAGTTCATTCTGTTGTTTATTTAAACCGGTGCCTTTGTGGCCATTTGTTTTGATTGTGGCTGTTTGTTGCGTAATAAAACACCATTTTAAATAAGTTATCAAAGTTACCATGAGTTCTATAATGCTAAGGTAACAGTTTCAATAGGCGCTTTCACACCAAGTACTTTTCCCAGGAATAGTTCCCGCACCTTTATTTCCTGGAACTATCTAGTAAATCGCGTTCACACCGGAATAAGTCCCTGAGGGAGCCACTGGCGTCACTTCTTCTTCTTCTTCTGCTGCTTTGGGTTTACTGGCAGGCCGCAAACAACTTCACGGCGTATACTGCCACCCGAAGTCCCCGGCCGGAAGTCCCCTGAGTTGGGGAAGGCTTCAGTAGAAGCTGCTGGGACTCCCAGCAGCTTCTACTGAAGCCTTCCGAGTAAATCGCCAGAACACCGACACCTCCTCATCTCCACCGCTCCCATGTTTTTTTATGTGTTGCCATAAGTTAGTCTCTCTCCGTTGGTGCGCTGGGCTAATGCTAATGCTAATAATGCTAATGCGAGCAAATAAAATGGCGGCTTCACAAAGACTTTTCTGCGTTTTACGGGGCGTGGTTTGCAATCCGCCCAGCCAATCAGAAATGGGAACCTTTTTCTCCCATGAAAGTACCTGCTCTCTAGCAGGGACTGAAAAGGGGGTGGAAAGGTTCTCATGGACTAAGTTCTAGTTCCGGATTTTTTTTGGTGTGAACGCACATTTTCAAGAACTATCAGAACTATACTGGGAAAAGTACTCCGGTGTGAAAGCGCCTATTTGGAGAGAAAACATACATTTCCATTATATATTTTTTTTTAATTGCCTGTCCATGGGTCCAATTCAAAAGCAGGATAAGATAAACTGTTTATGAAACTAAGACCTGTTGCACACCCTGTTTTTATTTATCCCCGTCGCTTGCTTTGAAAGTACTGCTAATGGAAAAGGAAGACTGAATCTTGGAGTTGGAATGAGGGGACAGCAGTGATTTTCAAACTCCAGATATGTGCTTTATGAGTGTGTGTGTGTGTGTGCATGTGTGTGTGTGTGTGTGTGTGTGTGTGTGTGTGTGTGTGTGTGTGTGTGTGCGTGTGTGTGTGTGCGTGTGAGACCTTCTGTCCGATGGCTGACACCAGGTATCCGTGGCAGTGGCACAGAGCGGTGACCGGGCCTTTCTGCTCCTTCTCGTACAGAACCTTGAACTTGTTCTTGGTGAGCGGCTGACCGGGCTCCGGCACGACTTCGATCACATCCAGGATCACGATCTGAGGATCAAACAGGAAGGAGTCAGATGATGTTTTTGTTATTGTGAATGAATCATGAATAATGAGTGTGTGTGTGTGTGTGTTGCTGACCCTCCCCCTGCAGGTGACCTCCTCCCCCTGCATCAGACAGGTTCCTGCAGCGATGTATCCCTTCAGTCCGGACACCGTCTCCTGACTCCTCAACGCCACCGTCTTCATGCAGGTCACATGTTCCCACTCCTCAAGGTCAAACCTTAGAGAGACACAAAGGAAGGTCAGGACATATACAGGCGCCTCATGTCTATTAAAACAAGGTGTCTTTATTGATTTTTGCTAACTTAACACTAATTGTTTTTCAAAGAGCGATGAGATTAATAAGGAGCGAAGGTCTTACCGTGTGTTGGGAATGGTTTCCCAGCTGACCGGAGAGATGAGCTGGATGGAAAACCTCTCCTGCTGAGGGTTAATGTAACGATCATCTGCAGAAACACACGAGAAACAACGGGACAGTGTGTCAGAGTTAAAGTAATATCAGAGAACTACCCGCTCACTACACTGCGATTAAAACTGTAGGTTGAAGTCTAAAAAAATAGTAGCAACACAAATAAATAAAATAGTAGCTAAATTAACTTATAAACCAGAAGTGTGTGTGTGTGTGTGTGTGTGTGTGTGTGTGTGTGTGTGTGTGTGTGTGTGTGTGTGTTTCTGACCTCGATCTATGGTTTCAAACTCCTTCTCCTCTCCCGTCATCCTGGGAATGCGTGTGCACGGATCTTTCACACTCGTGCAAATAGCGTACACCTAAAAGAGAAAATAAAATCCCCCCCAAAAATCTGAGAAAAAGTTCACATCAAACACAAATCCCTTCAAAGTCACACACACATTGATTTTCCTGTTCTCTCTCAGAGAAAAAAACGTTAGGCCAGAGGGCTTTCATCTCAAACTCTTCAAAGCGATCGACGCGCTGTTACTTCGCATGGTGGAGGTGTGTGTGTGTGGATACTGAATGTCCTCTTCCAATATGAGAGTAACATGATAACAAAGGTATCCCAACTGTAGCTGTGAACATGACAGGATGTATGATTACCTAGAAGAGCATCAGGACTGTTTGAGGCATATGATAGCTATGTGATTAACATGATGATTCAGCCTCTATGGAGATAGACATATGACAAGCATGATCATTTCTGACGTGGAGCTAATCTGAAGTAAACATTGAATACTGCTTTCTATTCCTCCATCTTGTGACTGTGTAACTCCCTCTCTTGGATATCAGCATGTGAAGGACACTGTTCAGGAACTAGTTGATGCTCTGTATGTGATGACTACTTCCATTCTGGAGAGGATCACACATACATGGATCCTGAGATTGAAGCTCAAGCCGGGGACCAGGGAGATTTTTCAAACACTTTTAAATGTGTGTGTCTTCTTCTGTGTGAGAGGATATTACCTTGCACTCCACATGGTAGGCGACGTAGTGCACGGTGCACCTCAGGGGGATTTTCCTGACGGGCCAGGGGGCGTCGTAGGACAGGTAGGTGGGCAGGACGCTGATCCTTAGCTCACCCTGAAGGACACACACACACACACACACACACACACACACACACACACACACACACACACACACACACACACACACACACACACACACCACACACACACACACCACACACACACACACACACACACACACACAACAACCACACACACACACACACACACCCACACACACACACAGTATAATCATTTAATTACAAGGTTGTGTTTTTGTTTCTCTTTGTGGAAGTGACAGTGAAGGCAACCCCCAACGAATACTACCGAAGTGTGTGTGTGTGTGTGTGTGTGAGTGTGTGTGTGAGTGTGAGTGTGAGTGTGAGAGTGTGAGTGTGAGTGTGAGTGTGAGTGTGAGTGTGAGTGTGAGTGTGAGAGTGTGAGAGTGTGAGTGTGAGTGTGAGTGTGAGTGTGAGTGTGAGTGTGAGTGTGAGTGTGAGTGTGAGTGTGAGAGTGTGAGTGTGAGTGTGAGTGTGAGTGTGAGTGTGAGTGTGTGTGTGTGTGTGTGTGTGTGTGTGTGTGTGTACCTGTTTGTTGAAGTAGAGGAACCCTTTGGGACAGTTGATGTTGTGGAAGGGAGCGAAGGACTCTATTGATCCGTCGATGGTCATTGGATGAAGCCTGATGGCTCCGCGGGACGTGACGAGCATCCAGTGAGGAGACGGCCCGCAGATAAACACCTGAAACAACGAGGAGAGCTAGTACGATGATGGAAAACACACCTGTAAAATCTAATTTAGTATAAAAAGGTGGCAAATAATCAAGTAGGGCTGCCTTGGGAAATTCTACCATTAAAGAAGTATGTAATAACAGCTAATTATAATGTATCTATTTTGTATATATTACTTTACTGACTGCTCCATTTCGCTTGTGTATTTCCCCCAGGATATCGTGTCAGCCTTATTACAGGGATGCAAACTCATCAGGTATGAAAAAGGTGACAAGTTTGCATCCCTGTATTAATATAGTTATACCATTATTTCCTTATATTTAAATGTTGTCACAACACGGCTGTTATTCTTCTTTTCATCCTCACCCCTGAGTATCCCGAGATGTCCTCAAAGTATCTGAATCTGGCGATCCGGCTTTTCACAGAAACGCTGTCCTCCGTGGCTCCACTCTCCGCCTTCCTATCTTTCTTAACCTTCGTTTTCTTTTCTCTGAAGTTGATGTTGTGGGGAACCTGTGCAGAAGTAAAGAAGCACAGTTAAGATCCACTTTGTTCAGATTTCACTCCATGATGTTCATCTTTATCGATGTTAAGATCTTACTTTTTTGAAGCGCACTTTCAGGTTGTTCTGTGGCTGCTGTTGATCGTAAGGGAACGCCTCGTAGATCAGAAGCTCCTGCTCCACATGGACCTAGAAAACAAGAGCATTTCCTCTTATATATCTAGACAACAAGAACACTACAAATCAAGAAGATGTTCTCCTTTGAACTATAAAACAAGAACCCAAAGAGTGCCACAGTGACACGTCCTAAAACTAGTAAAGTCAACTTTACAGTGGCCTGTAAACACCCCAGACACAAGCTCACAGTTCTTGTGTTATTTGTAGTGCCAGCATGTCGTGGCAAATACTGTAAATATATAGAGTGCCACAGTGACGCGTCCTAAAACCCAGAAGTAAACTCTTTCCGGTTCCTTCGACAAAAACGCAATGCAATTTCTCCATAGGATTTAGGAAAATAGCTGGAAATAAGGTCTGTGGTTGAGACACATTGAAGAGACGGATCACATTTTGTTCAGCCGGATAATCTCCACATGTCTACCCTACTTTTATAATTTTCTAATCATAAATCTAATGGCCAGAAGCAAAATGCTAACGTTATGCTATAAACGAACTACAGCAGGGTCGCTGCTTCAACGTCACGCCAACTTCAGATCCATATTCAAACACACAGATTATAAATGGTACAAGTTGAAGCGTTTGTTTGAACAGTCTGCAGGAGGCAGGGACTTGCTTTCAAGCAGAACAGGGCTAACTAACTTAGAGGAGTGTTTACGTGTTCGGCGTAATGACGTACAACGGCCTCCACAACTTCTGTAGTCCTATTCAGCCACTCGGTAACAAACATCGTTTTTCAGACACGTCAACTCTTCAGAAATCACCAGTGGGGTCACTGCTGATGGATTTAATGTCGTAGAACAAAACGTGACCCGTCTCTTCAATGTGTCTCAACCACAGACCTTAGTTCAGCTATTTTCCAAAATCCTATGGAGAAATTGCATTGCTTTTTGTCGAAGGAACCGGAAGTGGTAAAATGCTAATATACTTCCGGGTTTTAGGACGCGTCACTGTGGCGCTCTATTGTCTTGTGTGTTTAGAAATCAAGAACTCTTTTAGGTTTGGATATACGTAGATATCAAGATCAATAAAACAAAAACACTTTTTCTTATGGAGCTTAATTTGAATCCAGACACACAACAAAACTCACCAGTAAATACGGTCTGCTGCACATGTAGCCCAGTGAGACCAAAGACACCTCTTTGACGAGCGGGATGTCTCCTTGCCGAGTTACTTCCTCTTTTTTACCGTCCCCCTGCGCTGCCGATTGGCCGGAAGAACTGTCCACCAAAACTCTCTGACCAACGGGGAAGTTCTTCACCAGGAACACCAGCCGCCACTCTGGGAGCTGGTAGATCTGTAACAACAAGAAATCAATAAAAAACGTGCTAGAAACGGCACTAACATGCTATTTATTAAAGTGCATATGTAAACATAGCTTATCAAAATCAGTCACATTGTGAAAAAGGAGATTCTTGGCTTTCAAAGTATATATTTATTGTATTATGTTCTCCAAATCAGCAGCTTATTATTCATGGATATGCATCGCATTGATCAGGCTAACCCATTTTTTTTAAGATAGTAGCATAGAGCAGGGGTTAAATACAATTATTATTACCCCCCCACCCGCCCCCCCCTTAATCTGAACATTGGATAAAGCCAGGTTCGAAATTCTTGTTTCATTTTGTAGTCATATTAGAATCTAAAGTTTTTTCAGAAGGGATTTTGGATGTCTCTTTTTCTCACTCAAAAAAACAGCCGTAAAATATCAATTTTCGCCATGTTTTTAGGTATAACATGTTAAATAATTCAGGCTATGAATGATATATGAACAAACCCTTCTGTAAAAACCTTCAGAATATTGATAGGAATATAACTGGAAGGTTTGGTGTATGTAAGTGCTGCTGAAGTGGAAATTTCTCACTCAGAATAGTAGAAAAACTCATTTTGAGAAAACGACCTTTAAAGATTGCTGTGAGGCGTAGCTACCTAAACCCTCCTGTTCTCTGGATGACAGCTTGCGCCTCGACACACTCCGTTAAGGTATTTCGTGTTCGGGATCATTTGTTTTTTGTCTAACATTGCTTCGTGCAAGTGACACTTTTTATCCGCTGTTCTTTTGCCATTTTAAGATTTAAATTTCCAGCGAAAGCTAAACCAGGAAGTGTTTTAGCACACCACGTGACGCATCTGAACGAATCACGTTGTCAGAAATTGACACCAGCCAATGAGATTTAGTTTCTTGGTTTAAGACCCCTTTGTACTTTCACGATTGGTTGCTGATACAAAGAAAATTACCATATTTGGATCCGATGAGATTGTGCAGGAGAGACGGAGCTTTCCAACGATACCTCTGATGACATGGTGCGAACAGCGGTCGCGGTACTTCATGTTACGTTAGAATGCTAACTTTTGGTGAATTTAGGAGAAATCTAGAGACGCAAATAGACAAACTATAGCAAATAAACACCTAAATGTGTATTTTGTACGTTCTCCTTCCAACAGCCTGAAAGAAAACATGTTATGGAATCAAAATAGCACAAAATCTCAAAATTGACCAGTGCATGAAAAACGATGTTTTTGCCTGCCGTGTCTCGCCTTAAAGAGTGAGACACACCGGAGTTGAGGATCTGTGGGGTTTGTATGTCGATGTATGGGAAACACTGTTATTTGGGTTACTATCTGGCACTGTTATTTGGGTTACTATCTGGCACTGTTATTTGGGTTACTATCTGGCACTGTTATTTGGGTTACTATCTGGCACTGTTATTTGAGTTACTATCTGGCACTGTTATTTGAGTTACTATCTGGCACTGTTATTTGGGTTACTATCTGGCACTGTTATTTGAGTTACTATCTGGCACTGTTATTTGAGTTACTATCTGGCACTGTTATTTGGGTTACTGTCTGGCACTGTTATTTGGGTTACTATCTGGCACTGTTATTTGGGTTACTATCTGGCACTGTTATTTGGGTTACTGTCTGGCACTGTTATTTGGGTTACTGTCTGGCACTGTTATTTGGGTTACTGTCTGGCACTGTTATTTGGGTTACTATCTGGCACTGTTATTTGAGTTACTATCTGGCACTGTCATTTGGGTTACTGTCTGGCACTGTTATTTGGGTTACTATCTGGCACTGTTATTTGGGTTACTATCTGGCACTGTTATTTGGGTTACTGTCTGGCACTGTTATTTGGGTTACTGTCTGGCACTGTTATTTGGGTTACTGTCTGGCACTGTTATTTGGGTTACTGTCTGGCACTGTTATTTGGGTTACTATCTGGCACTGTTATTTGAGTTACTATCTGGCACTGTCATTTGGGTTACTATCTGGCACTGTTATTTGGGTTACTATCTGGCACTGTTATTTGGGTTACTATCTGGCACTGTTATTTGGGTTACTGTCTGGCACTGTTATTTGAGTTACTATCTGGCACTGTCATTTGAGTTACTATCTGGCACTGTTATTTGAGTTACTATCTGGCACTGTTATTTGGGTTACTGTCTGGCACTGTTATTTGGGTTACTGTCTGGCACTGTTATTTGGGTTACTGTCTGGCACTGTTATTTGGGTTACTGTCTGGCACTGTTATTTGGGTTACTGTCTGGCACTGTTATTTGGGTTACTGTCTGGCACTGTTATTTGGGTTACTGTCTGGCACTGTTATTTGGGTTACTATCTGGCACTGTTATTTGAGTTACTGTCTGGCACTGTTATTTGGGTTACTATCTGGCACTGTTATTTGGGTTACTGTCTGGCACTGTTATTTGGGTTACTGTCTGGCACTGTTATTTGGGTTACTGTCTGGCACTGTTATTTGGGTTACTATCTGGCACTGTTATTTGGGTTACTATCTGGCACTGTTATTTGAGTTACTATCTGGCACTGTTATTTGAGTTAATATCTGGCACTGTTATTTGGGTTACTATCTGGCACTGTTATTTGGGTTACTATCTGGCACTGTTATTTGAGTTACTATCTGGCACTGTTATTTGAGTTACTATCTGGCACTGTTATTTGGGTTACTATCTGGCACTGTTATTTGAGTTACTGTCTGGCACTGTTATTTGGGTTACTATCTGGCACTGTTATTTGGGTTACTATCTGGCACTGTTATTTGAGTTACTGTCTGGTACTGTTATTTGGGTTACTATCTGGCACTGTTATTTGAGTTACTATCTGGCACTGTTATTTGGGTTACTATCTGGCACTGTTATTTGAGTTACTATCTGGCACTGTTATTTGGGTTACTATCTGGCACTGTTATTTGAGTTACTGTCTGGCACTGTTATTTGGGTTACTATCTGGCACTGTTATTTGGGTTACTATCTGGCACTGTTATTTGAGTTACTGTCTGGCACTGTTATTTGGGTTACTATCTGGCACTGTTATTTGAGTTACTATCTGGCACTGTTATTTGGGTTACTATCTGGCACTGTTATTTGGGTTACTATCTGGCACTGTCATTTGGGTTACTGTCTGGCACTGTTATTTGGGTTACTATCTGGCACTGTTATTTTGGGGGTCGCGGGCTGAAAAGTTTGGGAACCCCTGGCATAAGGAGAACAAGGATAATTTTTGTATTACTGGGATTAGGAAAAGTCTCGTTTTGTAAGTATTTTCCAAAAAACACAAACACACGTTGTATCACCTTTACCTCTAAGTTGCGGTCCATTTGCCGCTCGTCGTCATACCTTTACAAGCGTTAGCAGCACTGTATTTATTATCTGTATTCAGCAATACTATTTTGATATTCTTTGTTTTTATTTGTGATCAGATTAAAACAGCATATCGTGTTTCTATAATTAGCCTGTCATTTATCATTTCAGTGAGACGTATCGAAAGGTGGCTGAGCGGCTAATTCGGATCTTGCCATTCTGTCTTTGCAAGCTTAAAAATGTATAAATAACATCTGAATATGGCGTTAACAGATTCATATTCAAAAGAAAAGCCAAGGTTTGTTTACCTGTTTGTTTAAAATCAACCAAAGACCCACAAAACTGCATTTTTTTAAACATAAATCCACATTTGACTCAAAATAAGTCTCTCTGCATCCATTTGATTTTGATAAAGCAGGTCACATATATTCTTAATATGCATCATATTCCTCGTACCTCCATCACTCCATTCTCCCTGCAGATGAAGCACCAGTGGCTCGGTTCTGCTTTTCCTTGTCCGTCGCTTCCATAAATCCCGTGAATCCCGTAGCTGCGTCCCATTTCATCTCTTCCATGCGCAGCGCTGGCGTTTGAGTCTCCGTACAGCATCTCCTCCTCGTCATCCACTAAGTTGCTACTGTAGACGCAAACATTTAAAGGTCCCCTATTATACTGCTCTTAATCAATATATCACAGGTCTCAGATATATACAGAACCTGTCTCTGATTGGCTGAAACACCAAAGAGATCATTGCAGCATTACCCATAATCCCCTCTGTTTCAGCCCTGTTTCCAAAGTGCTGATTCTCTGTCTGTTACTTTAGATGAAAATAAGGAGCCCTCCCCACGCCCCTCTGAGAGAGATTTGGTTACAAAGAACTCAATGGTGCTCTAGGAGGAGATTCAGGTGATAAGGTGGGGGGGGGGGGGTTACCTTGGTTGCTGATTGGCTAATGGTTACACAAGACAAAACATTGTTATGACATCATAAAGTGGCCAAAATCTGATCAGCTCATTTTCAGACAGGTTTTTATCAAAATGGATCAAAAAGAGAGAGAATCTTTGTTCCTGAAACTTTCAGAGTCTCTTTCCACAGAGGGGACACATGTTGATGAAGAAGAGACATGAAGAAGAGGGGACACATGTTGATGTAGAAGAGACATGAAGAAGAGGGGACACATGTTGATGTAGAAGAGACATGAAGAAGAGGGGACACATGTTGATGTAGAAGAGACATGAAGAAGAGGGGACACATGTTGATGTAGAAGAGACATGAAGAAGAGGGGACACATGTTGATGAAGAAGAGACATGAAGAAGAGGGGACACATGTTGATGTAGAAGAGACATGAAGAAGAGGGGACACATGTTGATGTAGAAGAGACATGAAGAAGAGGGGACACATGTTGATGTAGAAGAGACATGAAGAAGAGGGGACACATGTTGATGTAGAAGAGACATGAAGAAGGGGGGACACATGTTGATGAAGAAGAGACATGAAGAAGAGGGGACACATGTTGATGAAGAAGAGACATGAAGAAGAGGGGACACATGTTGATGTAGAAGAGACATGAAGAAGAGGGGACACATGTTGATGTAGAAGAGACATGAAGAAGAGGGGACACATGTTGATGTAGAAGAGACATGAAGAAGAGGGGACACATGTTGATGAAGAAGAGACATGAAGAAGAGGGGGACACAATGTTGATGTAGAAGAGACATGAAGAAGAGGGGACATGTTGATGAAGAAGAGACATGAAGAAGAGGGGACACATGTTGATGTAGAAGAGACATGAAGAAGAGGGGACACATGTTGATGTAGAAGAGACATGAAGAAGAGGGGACACATGTTGATGAAGAAGAGACATGAAGAAGAGGGGACACATGTTGATGTAGAAGAGACATGAAGAAGAGGGGACACATGTTGATGTAGAAGAGACATGAAGAAGAGGGGACACATGTTGATGTAGAAGAGACATGAAGAAGAGGGGACACATGTTGATGTAGAAGAGACATGAAGAAGAGGGGACACATGTTGATCTGGAAGAGACATGAAGAAGAGGGGACACATGTTGATGTAGAAGAGACATGGAGAAGAGGGGACACATGTTGATGTAGAAGAGACATGGAGAAGAGGGACCATGTTGATGTAGAAGAGACAGAGAAGAGGGGACACATGTTGATGTAGAAGAGACATGAAGAAGAGGGGACACATGTTGATGTAGAAGAGACATGAAGAAGAGGGGACACATGTTGATGTAGAAGAGACATGAAGAAGAGGGGACACATGTTGATGTAGAAGAGACATGGAGAAGAGGGGACACATGTTGATGTAGAAGAGACATGGAGAAGAGGGGACACATGTTGATGTAGAAGAGACATGAAGAAGAGGGGACACATGTTGATGTAGAAGAGACATGGAGAAGAGGGGACACATGTTGATGTAGAAGAGACATGGAGAAGAGGGGACACATGTTGATGTAGAAGAGACATGGAGAAGAGGGGACACATGTTGATGTAGAAGAGACATGAAGAAGAGGGGACACATGTTGATGTAGAAGAGACATGGAGAAGAGGGGACACATGTTGATGTAGAAGAGACATGAAGAAGAGGGGACACATGTTGATGTAGAAGAGACATGAAGAAGAGGGGACACATGTTGATGAAGAAGAGACATGAAGAAGAGGGGACACATGTTGATGTAGAAGAGACATGGAGAAGAGGGGACACATGTTGATGTAGAAGAGACATGGAGAAGAGGGGACACATGTTGATGTAGAAGAGACATGAAGAAGAGGGGACACATGTTGATGTAGAAGAGACATGAAGAAGAGGGGACACATGTTGATGTAGAAGAGACATGAAGAAGAGGGGACACATGTTGATGTAGAAGAGACATGAAGAAGAGGGGACACATGTTGATGAAGAAGAGACATGGAGAAGAGGGGACACATGTTGATGTAGAAGAGACATGAAGAAGAGGGGACACATGTTGATGTAGAAGAGACATGGA
Organism: Trematomus bernacchii; assembly: GCF_902827165.1. Classification (NCBI taxonomy): domain Eukaryota; kingdom Metazoa; phylum Chordata; class Actinopteri; order Perciformes; family Nototheniidae; genus Trematomus; species Trematomus bernacchii. The sequence continues at coordinate 2,671,687 of NW_022987607.1, forward strand.
GAAGAGGGGACACATGTTGATGTAGAAGAGACATGAAGAAGAGGGGACACATGTTGATGTAGAAGAGACATGAAGAAGAGGGGACACATGTTGATGAAGAAGAGACATGAAGAAGAGGGGACACATGTTGATGTAGAAGAGACATGAACAAGTGGATTTTGCACAATAGGTGACCTTTAACACCGTAAATAAACTGCACAGGTGGCGACTGGTTGTACGTGTCAGTGCGGAGGTGATGCTCTTACCTGAGGTCATGGATGATGGTCTCTTCCTCGGACTGATTCCCAGTGATGGCGTCCTCTTTTTGGACGGAGGAGTTCGCTCTGTTTTCCGTGGTGAACATGCCACTGACGTCTCGGTACGCACACAGCGTGACCACGCGGGATTGCTGTTCAATTAGACGTGGTTTTAAACAGGTTAATTAAAGTTTCTAATCAGAATCAGGTTTAATGATAAATAGGCTTACACATACAATTTGCTTTAGTGGTGCAAACTTACACACAGTATGAAGAAATAAGTTGGAGGAAGGATACAATTTTTTAGCGATTACTAAAAAGAAAATATCTTAAAAACGATTTAACATTAAAGGTCACCTATCATGCTATTTTTAGGCAATAGCATAGGTCTCAGATTTATACAAATATATAAAAAACATGTCTATGAAGTGTTTTGCTCAAAATACCAAACAGATCACCCATTCTAGCCATGCCTCATATCCCTCTATTTCACTTCCTGTTTGAAAAGTGCTGATTTGGGGTATAAAGCTTTAATAAAAGGAGGGGGCTGAGCTCATGCGGGACCCGGCAGCTACTGTCTAAACTAAATACTGCCGTGATGAAACGCCATATCATGGATTATCAAGGATTATCTCTGAAACAGTATGGAGCTCAAAGGCTTTCTCTCTTGCCGGTTATACCACAAGGTGAGTTCCTTTTTATTTCCTGCTTCTTCACACACATGCTCTCCAGTACAGGTTAGCTCTGAGTGTTAGCGATGCTAATGTAAACACCGACCATATTACGTCCAAAACAGTCGGGCATTGTTTCTGATAGCAACGTTTCTGATAGGGCCGTGGGTCCACATTTCAGATATTACGTCATATCGGACGCAAACCTGGATCAGCTCTGAGTATTTCTAGACTGCAGTAATCCTACTTTTACTTAAGTTAAGGATCTGAATCTTCCAGAGTGACTCTACTTAAACTAGAGTACCAGAGACTCCAGGTGTATTATTATTTTGTATATTTTTAATATGAAATGCCTCTTTAAAGGTCTGCTGAGGAGGAGGGTTGACTCACGGTGGGGATCTGTGGTTTCTGCAGCGACAGCCTGTGAGTTTTCCCCATGTAGGAGTCGGTCTTCAGAGCAAACATGGTGACGACTCCCTCTGCGGTCATGATGACGACGTAAGGGTCCGCCACGGAGCAATGCACTATGGGGGATCCCAAATCCACAGGGATGAAGTGGAGCTGTGTCACTGAGGGAAGACACAGAGAGAGCAGGTCAGTGAAACAGGTTGAAAACATGTCTTAAAGCAGAGTTTAAATATCCTAAATCTGGGAATTGAAAAGTGGTGTAACCCTTGTGTTGTGTTCAAAAGCTGTTACCGTTCATGGTCTTCGCGGGTCAATTTGACCCATGATTTATCTCAGTCCAAAACACACAAAAATAATGACTATCATCCAATATTGTTTTAACTACATCATAACTAACTTATTATGCATTCATAACCGTACAATCCTGTTTTAATTTAATGTTATGGCCCAAAACACATTACACCACATATTGCACACGTGCATGTGTGTGTTCAGGTTCAAGTATTAGTGTACATGTTCTTTGAGAAAGGTGGAGTTCTCGTGGGGGGAGGGGGGCAGAGGGAGGGGAGACCAGGTGCATGTTGCGAAAAATTATTGTTACAGTTGATGAAGGGGTGGGGGAGGGGCGTCTAAAGTCAAAGATGAATCTTGATTGGGCCAAATTTGACCTCGAGTGACCCAAAACAATTCAGCTGGGTCTCCCCAGACCCCAACAGCAAATTATACACTTTTTTTTTTAGAGACCTTCAGACTTGGCTAAAATGGTCAAAATCAGTTTTGTAGTGTTTACATATCTGTTAGAGGATATCATGAAGCCTTGTTCCCATACAAAAAAACTAGAGCGTAGTTATTATATAATTTTAACTTGAAACGGGTCACGGGAGACCCCAACACAACATAAGGGTTAAAGGTCAAAGATGGTTTCAGGTAACAGTAAAACGGGAAATGTGTTGTCTGGGGATGCAAAATGGATGAAAGAGAAGTTTGAAAGGAATATAAAAAGGTTAGAAAACTGTCAAAATAACTATAATTTCACTGGAAGACTAGGGGTAGAGGAATGTGAGAATCTGGTGAGGGATATTTCCAAATATCTGGAACAAACTCCCAGAAACCTGCAGGTCCGCTGCAACTCTGACTACTTTTAAATCCAGGCTGAAGACTTTTCTTTTTGCTTTTAATTGAACTATTCACATCTCACACTGCACTGTAACTTGTATTCATGTACCTGAGTTATTCCTGTTTTATTATCTTTGCTTTTTAATGTTTCTAACGTGTTTTATGCTCTTAATATCTTTCATTTTTGTAAAGCACGTTGAATTGCCTTGTGTTGAAAAATGTTATATAAATAAACTTGCCATAATAATGTCAATTTGACATGTTTGCATCATCATGCTAATGCTAATTCTACTAACAGAATTTTAATAAATACAAAACATGGACTACAGGACTCAAATACTGGATTCAAACAGAATGAATAGACGTTATTTGTACCTCCTTCCAGCAGTCGAATACCCATGGGAGAGACTTGGATGATGTACTTGTTGTCACCGATGTTTCCAGCAAACACAGTTGGACCCTGGGTAGCAAAACCACTGGTGTCCAGCTCCATGATCTCCTGCCCCGTCTGCAGGATCTACACACAGACCATTAACACCACATCACAACTAAATAACATCATATACAGGGTTTGTTTAGGGATGCTCCGATCGCCAATTTTGGGGCCGATCGCCGGAATCAGTATCGGCCGATACCGATCGCCGATCCGATCGAGTGGGCGGGGCCTAAATGGAAGATTTAAACATCACTTTAAATCTTCCATTTAAAGTGATGTTTAATGCTCATTCTCTGGCGCTTCCACAAACAACAATCAACTTAATTATTACATTCAAATGAAGTACATTATTCAAGTTTACATTAACTTTGGATAATAACACGGGAGAAATGAGCGAGCGGTCTCTCTCTCTCTCTCTCTCTCTCTCAGTATCGTCTCATGCAGCTCACTGATCCAGTAATGAGTGACCCTACAGTGAAGAATAAATATATGTATAACTAGTTTAGCTAGTTCCAGAGGTAGATAAAATAGCTAAGTGTGTTAGGTCTATCTCTTATGGCGCGTTTCCACTACAGCGCGGAGCACGGTTTAAGAGGGCTGTGACGTCAGCGGCCCGTCTTTGGTTGCGTTTCCACTTGGCCTAGTACCGGCCGGCGGGTCCTAATTCACAGTTTTTCTGGCCTCATAAAATCGTGGTTCTAGGGCCAGAGACAACGAGGCTGAGTCGGGCTGAGTATGCTAAACTAGAGAGAGCATCGCTGGCAAGGGGGCTACAACTACAACAAGATGGACATATTTGACCGTGATTTAATTGTAATACACGTTTCAAATGATGCCGAAGTAACAACATACTGATACCGGTTAGTAAAAACCATGAATTAATGCTTTGACAAGTCTGCAGACAGACGGCAGGCGAAACACCTTTTAAAATGCGTGTTTTCTGAATGGAGATTGGCTAAGCTAACGCAGTATATGCTCCGACCGTCCACACTCACAACAACGGCCTACAGACATAAATAAACCAGCGACTGTATTCACCATGACACAGGCAGTCTGTGGTTTGTACTTGTTTCACTTTTGTCTAGTTTCTGAACAGATATGAGGAGCTGTGAGCTCTGAGTGCTAACAGCTAACGGCTGTGTTGTTTTTCTGGGGTCCTCTGAAGATCACGTCACGGCTCCGCCTACACTGCGTTACTATAGATACTGCCCCAGTTCCTAAACTGTAATGGAAATGCGCCATAAAGTGAGCCAGTCCTAACGAGGCCCAGCCATACCGAGCGAGGCTGTGTAGTGGAAACGCGCCATTAGTGTGTGTTGCTCCGCTCACCGGTCCGTCACAGCGGGTGGAGCTGCAGGATTTCTGCTTCACACACGTTGCATACCGCTATTTTATTGTCTTTTTCGGACACGTTAAAATACTGCCAGACTGGTGAAGCCGTTTTGCCGCGCACAGAGAAAAGTGTCATGTATTTTACGTCATGTGATCGGCTCTCACGATCGGCATTTTAGAGAGCACCGATCGATCGGTAGAGAGTGAATATCGGCCGATCGATCGGAGCATCCCTAGTTTTGTTTTTCTATTAATCTTCTATTTGTTGAAATCTAAAGTCCCTGGACATCAGACGTGTGTTTGTACCATGGTTGAATCCTCTCTGCTCAGAATGAGGAAGCCGTGTTTCTTCTTATCGTCTTCTATAGGAGGCTCAGTCTTCTCCTCCTCCTGTTTCTCTTTCTCCTTCTCCTCCTTCTCTCCATCTTCTCCGTCCTCACCGGTCTCCGCACCGCCGTCCTCTGAATCGTCACTTTTTGCAGCCTGTGAAAGGAACGAGGAACATCTAACTTGTGTGGAATAGAAACTCTCTCTGGAGAAACACAGGGATTTTAGCCTCTGCAGACCATTTACATGCACACAAACCTTTATAACACACTACAGGATTGGGCACACGTTAAAATAAACAAGAGGCAGTCTAAAGAGAGAGTTATTTGATTTGATGGAAGGCAGCAGCTAAAGGTTATTAGGCAGAAACACAATAAAATACAATAGAAAATATGGGGCCCTTTTTAAAAATGTCACTCCTGATTCAACTTTTGCATTTTGGAGGACACTGGGCGGGTTTTCGCAGGGAGGAGGTGCTGCCGTACTGACATTTATTGCTTATTATTGACATTTTTGTTTTAGCTGACTGGTTATTTATTTAATTTAATTTATTTAATTTATTTAATTTATTTAATTTATTTAATTTATTTTATTTAGCGAGCTAACTTCAGGGAAAACTCTGGCTTTCCGGTCCTCGACGCTGGTTCTCTTTTTAGCAGGCTAGATCTCCATGGTAACTTATGCTGAACGGCTAACCTGGTCCGGAGCAGGTTAGGTGGCAGGCTAAGAGATCAACTCAGTGAAAGCACCGCCTGCTGACCAATCAGAGCTCAGTGTGCAGAGTTTAAAGCAATCAAGTCATATTACAGGAGAAAGGAAATACAGAAAAACTGCCGTTGCAGGAAAGACGGCCGGCACAAATCACAGACTGTGTGAACGTGAAATGAATAGAATATCCCCTCCCATCTTCAGAGCAATCTGACTATTATAACATTAGCGTTAAGAAAGCTTACTTAAATATCTGCCACAACATAAGTAACCGGATCAGAGTAACATTACGTACAGTCTGCGGCACTGTGAGTGCAGACGGCGATGTGTCCCATTATCATTCATATCATATCACATCATAATGTATCATATATTTCCTTATCTGAGTCAGCTGAGCCGTATCTGGCCGTGCAACACTCACAGTGTCACATACTGGATGCAGAAGTATTATTTAAGCAACACATTAAGTTGATGAAACACTCGAGTCAAATGTAATTAAAGTCAGATCCACTCGTGTCTTAGACGGGGCAGTGATTTCATAAACCTGTTAAAGGTAGGGTAGGTAATTTTGAGAAACCGGCTCGAGATACACTTTTTGTTATATTCCATGGAATGCTCTTAACATCCCGATAGCAATGAATATCTGAAGTGCTTTGACAACAAATCCATAAAGAAATATCATCTGTGGAAGCTGTAGTACTGTAAAAAGCACGACCAATCATCTGAGCCGGCCCGGCTAAAGTAACTGGATGGCCTACCTGCCTGTCAGCCTTCCATCTGTGCACAAACTTATCTCGTGCCCTCATTGGTCATGTGCGCGTTCGTGTGTGTTGGAGGAGGGGCTCTGTAAGGAAGTGGCAGATTTTTTCCGGCTGTGTATTTTCAAATTCTAGCGCACTCAAGCTGGTTTCTCCAAAATTACCTACCCTACCTTTAATGTACGCATTCAAACGCTTTTTCTTTTACCAGCTGTATTCACCTTGCAGGTGCAGCTATGTGGCTTTGATCCTGGATTTAAGTCATGGATGTCTTCATATTTGTCTAATATTATAGTTCACTTTCAGGAAGTACGCTGCGCTGTCAGTACGCTTCTCCATGTTTGTGATTGGTCAAATGTTGCTAACCCCGCCCCTTTCATGTGAACGCGCACTCAGCCGGACAGAGAAACCCTGGCTTGAGTTACCGAGTTGATAACCAGCGACGTAGGACCGCTTAGCGAGAGCGCGTTTGTTTTGGGTTAGCTAAGCCGGGTAACTCAAACATATCCAGGGTCTGTTGAACCGGCTTCGTCATACAGGCCTCTGGTGTTAAGCAGTATTTACATTGTTACTCTACCTATTTTTCTATAAAGTGAAGATTTGTTTACCTTCTTGTGATACATGCCCTGATAGAATAACTGTATGCTGTTGAAAAAACCCAATAAACAAAGATTAAAAAGAAACACAAAGTACCTTTTTGTCTTCAGCTTTGACTTCATTGGAGATGACCGTCCACATGTCGTGGCATCCTGGCAACTCAAACGTAGTGACTACCTGGGGTCGGATGCTTCTCTGAGAACAGAAAGGAAACGTATTAGCAACTCAAAATCAGAGGCAATACACCGTACATTTCCGTAATTGGAATATTGATATATATATAAGTTGCAAACAGAATGGATGTTCTTTCAAAAGTTCAGGTGTTTAACAGTCTTATGGCCTGTGGGATGAAACTGTCCCTTTGTACACTTCCAGGCTTCCAACACTATAGAGTGCCACAGTGACGCGTCCTAAAACCCGGAAGTAAGTTAGCATGTTACCACTTCCGGTTCCTTCGACAAAAAGCAATGCAATCTCTCCATAGGATTTAGGGAAATATCTGGAACTAAGGTCTGTGGTTGAGACACATTGAAGACACGGATCACGTTTTGTTCTAGGACATTAAATCCATCAGCAGTGACCCCACTGGTGATTTCTGAAGAGTTGACGTGTCTGAAAAACGATGGTTGTTACCAAGTGGCTGAATAGGACTACAGAAGTTGTCGAGGCCGTTGTACGTCATTACGCCGAACACGTAAACACTCCTCTAAGTGTGTTTGCCCTGTTCTGCTTGAAAGCAAGTACCTGCCTCCTGCAAACTGTTCAAACAAACGCTTCAACTCGTACCATTTAGAATCTGTGTGTTTGAATATGGATCTTAAGTTGGCGTGACGTTGAAGCAGCGACCCTGCTGTAGTTCGTTTATAGCATAACGTTAGCATTTTGCTTCTGGCGACTAGATTTATGATTCGAAAATTATAAAAGTAGGGTAGACATGTGGAGATTATCCGGCTGAACAAAACGTGATCCGTCTCTTGAATGTGTCTCAACCACAGACCTTATTTCCAGCTATTTTCCTAAATCCTATGGAGAGATTGCATTGCGTTTTTGTCGAGGGAACCGGAAGGACTTTACTTATGGGTTTTAGGACGCGTCACTGTGGCACTCTATATATTTACAGTATTTGCCACGACATGCTGGCACTACAAATAACACAAGAACTGTGAGCTTGTGTCTGGGGTGTTTACAGGCCACTCCTTCGATCTCTGAGGCAGCTGTGGTAGACCCAGACTTCACTTTTAGCACCTTCTCTGGACCTGAGGCAGACGGCCCTCACCACCACAGGGTTTAGGATGGTGCTGTGACATTTATCATGCACATTCCTCATCAGTTACTCATGCAATTAAACAACACAAGTGGGAGGATTTACCTGAAGGACGGACAGTGCGCCGTTCTTTCCGTATCCGGAGCAAACCACCACCTCCAGGTCAGGCTCGGGATTGTTTTGGAACTGTGTGTGATATTAGATGCATGTCAGAAATACACATTTCAGGAAGCATGTGTGTATGTATACAGTAGATTTGTATTAGTATAGGTATTTGCTGCATGTTTATGCATATGTATTACACGCATATATATTCATCTTACAATGTTCCTGATAAATAATCGTGTGTATGAGGCTTACTGGCAGTGCATGACCACATTTCAGAAATAATGTGTTTGGATATTATCTTAAATAAAGTTGTGTGAACTGTGTGTGAGATTAGATGCACGTCAGAAAACTCCAAAAATACTATTCTTAAGAAAGTAACCGACACATTTACAGAGATACTAGAAAGTATAACAATCTAGGGCTGCTAAATAATAATATTGACTAGTACATCTGAGTAAATTGCAGAAAGCACAATATCTTTAAAAGCCAAATATATGTGTTTAAATATTATTTAAATAAAATTTTGTGGAGCTGCAGAGATATCCCATATACTGCTGACTTAACAAAACATGGTACAGATCCTACATTTATCTATCTATTTAACTAATAACGCCATGATCATTTGACATATTTATTTAATACAAATAATAATGAGGGTTAGGGTTGATGTCCCATATCATGAATCATATCGAAATGTGTTATTTTTCCATATAAGATAAGATAAGAAGTACTTTATTGATCCCAAGTTGGGAAATGTTTGTGTTGCAGCAGCATACAAAGACATGGCATTGTACAAAACAAGAAATAAACGTTTAGAAATGTCAACATATTATGCAGCCCTATTATGATTCTCGTACCTCTTCAGATAAGAAGGCAGGTTCCCCCATGGAGGCGTTCACACACGGTCCAATGTTCAGTATGCTGTCACACACCTGTATGAACACACAGACAATAAGTCACATTTATAAAAGAACAGAATTTACATACAAAAACAATACTTTGGGATGTTTTTGTTTACCTCAAAGGAGTAGGTGGCCAGCTGAGTGCCTGACTGGGCCTCGCTTCCATACACTTCTATCTCATCCACCTCATCTGACAAAACAAGAGTGAAACACAAATTAAACACACATCTCTTTCAGATCAAAATGTTGCAAGACTAAAATAGCTGGGAGCTCTCAACTTAAAGGGCACCTATCATGCTATATTTAAATGATATATTGTAGGGCCATACCTATATAAGGTATATTTATTTGTTTCTGTTTTCAAAATACCAAACAGATCATGCATTTTAGCCATGCCTCATTTCGCTCTATTTGCTGTTCTCCAGCCCTGTTTTTGCAGGGGGCTGATTCTGTGAGCTGCAGCTGACCACGCCCCCCTGCAGGAGAGGGGAGCGTGCTCTGATCAAGTCAGAAGAGGGGGAGAAAAAGAGATCTCCGTCCTCCGTGTTTTATTATATAGAGTCGTTATTCATTTTAAAGCTCAATAAATAACAAAGAAGACCTTTGACCGGCACTTTTCTAATTTTGTCCGGAAGATTTAAACTTTAACGGACATCTTGACCGGCGAAATAAACTGAAACTGAAACTCTGCCGCACGGTCCCCTCGTTCCTTGGAAGAGGCGGAGAGGTGGGTGTTTGTCATCTGCTGGTGGACTAACCGGAGAGAATTACAGTGCTTGCCTCGACGGGGAGGGATTGCATTGAATTAAAGCAGCGGGAGCAAACGCTTGCCTCGGGGAGGGAGAAAGAAAGCCACAGCGGAGAATAAACAGAAGGGTAACCATGGCAACCATGCGCGGGAAGTCTTCTTCGCTGCTTTTGTGGCAGACTACAGCGCCACTTACAGGCCTGGCATATGTACTACAGCGTCTCCAGCGCTTTCGAGCGGCAATGGCCGGCCGTGGCCCAACCCCACATTCCCCTGATAGGTGGAGAGTTGGCCCAATAGCCGTAGCGCCACTTCTGTGACGACATAGAAGTGTTCAAATCTGGATCAGTTTTTATCAGATCCGTTGCAGCCCCTTTTTTAGAGATTTGGGTATGCCCAGCCAATCAGAAAAAGTCCCCAGGAAAGTCCCACCTCTCTAGTAGGGACTAAAAAAGGGGGGAAAGGTTCCCGAAAAAAAGTTCTAGTTCCAGATCTTCTTGGTGTGAACGCAAAATCCCAGGAACTATCGGAACTATTCCTGGGAAAAGCACTCCAGTGTGAAAGCGCCTATTATGATTTGTGTGGATTTTTTATTATTTCAACCTCTTTTCCTTTCTCTTTCTCGATCCTCCTTAGCAACTGTCATCACAGTCCTTGACAGCGGTCTGTACTACTGGATTAACAACGTGTCACATGTTCTGAATTGACCAATCAGAATCAAGTATTCAACTAAACCGTGTAATACAAATGTCTGTTTGTTACTGATGGCCAGCTCCTTTTTCTAATTAAAATAAAAAGTACTCTGAGAGAACTTTATTTAGCCTCCGTATTGTTTATGGTTGAATGTGGGCCGCGAAAATTTTTTAGATTCTTAAGTGGGCCCTGAGTTGAAAAAGGTTGGGAACCGCTGATCTAGAGTCTTAATGTGCATATGTATAAATGTGTCGGTTGATTGTGTATATATAGGTATATACATATTTGTATATTTTACATTACATGTTACATTACATGTTACTTGTTAGACGCTTTTATCCAAAGCGACTTACATACTCAATACTGTGGACAATCCCCACAGGAGCAATTTGGGGTGAAGTGTCTCAGGGACACAACGACATGCTGACTGCTGTGGGGTTTGAACCTGTGCTCCCCTGATCCGAACACCGACGCACTATTTCACTGCGCCACATGCCTCCCTATTAGGGATGCCAGAAACTGACCATGATCAAAATCGAAAATCGGACAGCCCTGGCGAATATTAATCGATTTTGACGAACACAGTGTGCAGATCTTTTGTCTGATTCTTGACCTAGTTGTTTTTCTGTAATAACATTGTGCCTACATCATGTTTACATATCAGATTTAAACATACCTGTCCAGTTGGCGGAAGATTCTACTCGCTTCTTTTTGCTCGGTGGTTCTTCCTGGAATTCAAAAAGAAATATATAGTTTATAGGCTATGTTTAAGACGGTAAAATAAAATGCAACGAAACACCTTTTAATTCATTCTGCAACAACATACGCACTTCGATGGTGCTTCACAACAAAAGGCTGCATTTAAACCATATTCTACGCAATTACAAACGTACCGGTTTCTCTTTATCCTTCTCTTTGTCCTGATCCTCGTCGCCCTCCTCAGGTGGCGTGTCCTGAAGTTTTTCGGTGTACTTTAGGAGCAGAGAGTTTCCGAGGCGGGAACCCAGGAAAAGGTAGCCGGCCTCCATGGTCACCATCTGGAGGAGGACGGACATGAGTGTGAGAGGCATTTCGTTTCATTTGAAAACCCCTGATCGCTGGCAGACTTTTAGATATTCATTATCAAATAAACACCCATAAAATATCAGCCAGATATAAAATAATAGCTATGGGTTTAGGTAGGTATGATGCTTTTAGGGTTAGTGGTTTCATTTCATAGGCAATACATATTTGGGGTTTAACATGTTCATTTCTGTAGAATTGAATCCTAAAGTGCTAGTGTTAGTTTCCACTGTTGGCTTTTATTGTGTTAATGTCTAAATAAAGAGTATATATTAAGTGATATGAATGTTTTAGGGGGGCCTTCCTTTAAGTTGGCAAAAATGTGTTTTGCTGCCCTCATTAAAAGCAGTGTCTTTTGGCGCATTTCCACTGCAGCGCGTAGCACGGTTTAAGCGTGCCGTGCCAAACCCGGCCCGTTTTGTGTTGCGTTTCCACTAGGCGTAGTTCCGGCTAACGGGTACCTTTTCACAGTTTTCTGGCTCTCCAAAATCGAGGTTCTTTCCGGGCCAACAACCGGGCTGAGTATGCTAAACTAGTGAGAGAATCGCTGGCAACTACAACAAAATGAACACATTTGACCGTGATTTAATTGTAATACACGTTTCAAAATGATGCCGAAGTAACAACATACTGATACCGGTTAGTAACAACCATGAATTAATGCTTTGTCAAGTCTGCAGACAGACGGCAGGCGAAAAACCTTTTGAAATGCGTGTTTTCTAAATGGAGATCGGCTAAGCTAACGCAGTATATGCTCCGACCGTCCACACTCACAACAACGGCCTATACAGACATAAATAAAGCAGCGACTGTATTCACCATGACACAGGCAGTCTGTGGTTTGTACTTGTTTAACTTTTGTCTAGTTTCTGAACAGATATGAGGAGCTGTGAGCTCTGAGTGCTAACAGCTAACGGCTGATGTTGGTTTTGTGTGTTTCGCATTGAAGATGACGTCACGGCTCCGCCTACACTGCGTTACTATAGATACTACCCCAGCTACTAAACTGTAATGGAAACGCAGCATAAAGTGAGCCTGGCCTACCAAGGCCTAACTATACCGTACTAAGCCGTGCGAGGCCCTGCAGTGGAAATGTGCCATTAGAGCCAGTATTATCTTTTATCAGAAAGGCCACCTAATTGTGACGTCTGTAGTCAACACACTATAAAAGACTACAATTCCCACGGCGCCTCCTCTAAAGTGACAGTGATGGGCAGAAAGACGCCGTTGAGGAACAGTTTTTAACCGTACAATTACTCTTTAAGTTATTAAGTTATATAAGCCTGGCTTGAAAAGTGCATTGATTTGCTTCTGTGCTATAACTCCTGTCTGTTTCTCGAAAACTGGGGACCGCCATGAACTGTAGGTTAGACACCAACTACATAAAATAACCAACCGTTTAATAACCCAAGTATCCCTTTAAGACTTCCAGAACTTACGCAGGTTGTCAGGACGCTGGCAGCAGCTTTGTCGAAGTGGAAAGCGCGGACACTCCTCATGCCGTCAGTTATAAGAGTCAACACGTAACTGCAAAACAACAACAACAACAACAACAAGTCAGTGAAGAATCATTAAACTGCCATCAGTGTTTATGTAGATTCTGTCGGGGATTACAATGACTTACATTTCTCCTCCTTTCAAAGAGATGACCATCTTGTCATAGGCGATGAAGTCAGACTGAGAGCAGTCGAGTGAGATCTTCACTTCCTCCTGAACACCTGGGGACACAAAACACAAACCAAAGGGATGAGGACAGCAGAATGTCTAATTATATGTAAAAGTAATGAGGCCAGATATCAGAGATACAGGTAGAGTTAAGATAAGATGGAACTTTATTTATCCCCTTGGGGGAAATGCAGGCGTTAATAGCAAATACCAAAACATATACGAGCAGTCCATTATCAGACAGGCAAAAAAAATTGTGTCCACATACTCCACCCAGAATTCCAGCTCCTACCTTCTGGTAGAAGATTCAGGGTTCCCAGGAGCAGGCTGAACCGCTATAAGCACTCATTCCTACCTATGTCGATTAAGATTCTTAACATTCACATGAAATGATATGTAGTCAAATGTAATGAAATGTACTTTTTTTTTTTTTTTTTAATGTTGGCCATGAGGGTTGTGCAATAGGTCGCCATTGTCAGTATGTACGTGTGTGTATTGTGTTTGTTCAAACGGTATATGACTGATGATATGTCTCTTAATGTCCACTATGTTTGTATATGTACATGGATGCACTGCAGGACGGAGTCTAGAACAAATTTCCTTACGGGGACAATAAAGTATATCGTATCGTATCGTATAGCAGTAACAGCGTCAGAATGAAAAACAGGATACACACAGGGCAAACATGAAGTGATAAGTAACTATTAGAACAAGATATCACAGTAACAAGTTGTGCATTTGTATGAACATGATAACTGTATTTACATAGTTGTGTTTTTCAGCTGATAATACTTACGCAGAGGAAATGCTGTGGTTCCATTAGTTTGAGAGTTGAGAGAAACTCCATAAGGAGGAACACTCTGGTTCAGATACAGCAAGGAATTCACAGCAAACACCACCACACCACCTACAAGAAGAACATTCAATGTTAGCAAAGAAGCTAACGCCGCAACACAGTTTATCACAGTCTTATTTTAAAGGTCCCCTGTTATACTGTTGTTCATCAATATATTATAGGTCTCAGATATATACAGAACCTGTCTCTGATTGGCTGAAACACCAAACAGATCATTGCAGCATTACCCATAATCCCCTCTGTTTCAGCCCTGTTTCCAAAAGTGCTGATTCTCTGTCTGTTACTTTAGATGAAAATAAGGAGCCCCTCCCCACGCCCCTCTGAGAGAGATTTGGTTACAAAGAACTCAATGGTGCTCTAGGAGGAGATTCAGGTGATAAGGTGGGGGGGGGGTTACCTTGGTTGCTGATTGGCTAATGGTTACACAAGACAAAACATCGTTATGACATCACAAAGTGGCCAAAATCTGATCAGCTCATTTTCAAACAGGTTTTTATAGAAATGGATCAAAAAGAGAGAGAATCTTTGTTCCTGAAACTTTCAGAGTCTCTTTCCACAGAGGGGACACATGTTGATGAAGAAGAGACATGAAGAAGAGGGGACACATGTTGATGAAGAAGAGACATGAAGAAGAGGGGACACATGTTGATGTAGAAGAGACATGAAGAAGAGGGGACACATGTTGATGTAGAAGAGACATGAAGAAGAGGGGACACATGTTGATGTGGAAGAGACATGAAGAAGAGGGGGACACATGTTGATGAAGAAGAGACATGAAGAAGAGGGGACACATGTTGATGTGGAAGAGACATGAAGAAGAGGGGACACATGTTGATGTAGAAGAGACATGAAGAAGAGGGGACACATGTTGATGTAGAAGAGACATGAAGAAGAGGGGACACATGTTGATGTGGAAGAGACATGAAGAAGAGGGGACACATGTTGATGTAGAAGAGACATGAAGAAGAGGGGACACATGTTGATGTAGAAGAGACATGAAGAAGAGGGGACACATGTTGATGTGGAAGAGACATGAAGAAGAGGGGACACATGTTGATGTAGAAGAGACATGAAGAAGAGGGGACACATGTTGATGTAGAAGAGACATGAAGAAGAGGGGACACATGTTGATGTGGAAGAGACATGAAGAAGAGGGGACACATGTTGATGTAGAAGAGACATGAAGAAGAGGGGACACATGTTGATGTAGAAGAGACATGAAGAAGAGGGGACACATGTTGATGAAGAAGAGACATGAAGAAGAGGGGACACATGTTGATGTAGAAGAGACATGGAGAAGAGGGGGACACATGTTGATGAAGAAGAGACATGAAGAAGAGGGGACACATGTTGATGAAAGAAGAGACATGAAGAAGAGGGGACACATGTTGATGAAGAAGAGACATGAAGAAGAGGGGACACATGTTGATGAAGAAGAGACATGAAGAAGAGGGGACACATGTTGATGAAGAAGAGACATGAAGAAGAGGGGACACATGTTGATGTAGAAGAGACATGAAGAAGAGGGGACACATGTTGATGTAGAAGAGACATGAAGAAGAGGGGACACATGTTGATGTAGAAGAGACATGAAGAAGAGGGGACACATGTTGATGTAGAAGAGACATGAAGAAGAGGGGACACATGTTGATGAAGAAGAGACATGAAGAAGAGGGGACACATGTTGATGTAGAAGAGACATGAAGAAGAGGGGACACATGTTGATGTGGAAGAGCCATGAAGAAGAGGGGACACATGTTGATGTAGAAGAGACGTGAAGAAGAGGGGACACATGTTGATGTAGAAGAGACATGAGGAGAGGGGAAACATGTTGATGTAGAAGAGGAAGTGAAGAAGAGGGGACACATGTTGATGTAGAAGAGACATGAGGAAGAGGGGACACATGTTGATGTAGAAGAGACATGAAGAAGAGGGGACACATGTTGATGTAGAAGAGACATGAAGAAGAGGGGACACATGTTGATGTAGAAGAGACAGTAAGATAGAGGGGGACACATGGTGATGTAGAAGAGACATGAAGAAAGGGGACACATGTTGATGTAGGAGAGACATGAAGAAGAGGGGACACATGTTGATGTAGAAGAGACATGAAGAAGAGGGAACACTGTTGATGTAGAAGAGACATGAAGAAGAGGGACACATGTTGATGTAGAAGAGACATGAAGAAGAGGGGACACATGTTGATGTAGAAGAGACATGAAGAAGAGGGGACACATGTTGATGTAGAAGAGACATGAAGAAGAGGAGGACACATGTTGATGTAGAAGAGACATGAAGAAGAGGGGACACATGTTGATGTAGAAGAGACATGAAGAAGAGGGACACATGTTGATGAAGAAGAGACATGAAGAAGAGACGAAGAGGGGACACATGTTGATGTGGAAGAGCCATGAAGAAGAGGGGACACATGTTGATGTAGGGACACATGTTGATGTAGAAGAGACATGAAGAAGAGGGGACACATGTTGATGTGGAAGAGACATGAAGAAGAGGGGACACATGTTGATGTAGAAGAGACATGAAGAAGAGGGGACACATGTTGATGAAGAGAGACATGAAAGAGGGGACACATGTTGATGAAGAAGAGACCATGAAGAAGAGGGGGACACATGTTGATGTAGAAGAGACATGAAGAAGAGGGGACACATGTTGATGTAGAAGAGACATGAAGAAGAAGGGACACATGTTGATGTAGAAGAGACATGAAGAAGAGGGGACACATGTTGATGTAGAAGAGACATGAAGAGAGGGGACACATGGTTATGAAGAGACATGAGAAGAGGGACACATGTGATGTAGAAGAGACATGAAGAAGAGGGGACACATGTTGATGTAGAAGAGACATGAAGAAGAGGGGACACATGTTGATTGTAGAAGAGACATGAAGAAGAGGGGGACACATGTTGATGTAGAAGAGACATGAAGAAGAGGGGACACATGTTGATGTAGAAGAGACATGAAGAAGAGGGGGACACATGTTAGACTGTATGTAGGAGAGACATGAAGAAGAGGGGACACATGTTGATGTAGAAGAGACATGAAGAAGAGGGGACACATGTTGATGTAGAAGAGACATGAAGAAGAGGGGACACATGTTGATGTAGAAGAGACATGAAGAAGAGGGGACACATGTTGATGTAGAAGAGACATGAAGAAGAGGGGACACATGTTTGATGTAGAAGAGACATGAAGAAGAGGGGACACATGTTGATGTAGAAGAGACATGAAGAAGAGGGGACACATGTTGATGTAGAAGAGACATGAAGAAGAGGGGACACATGTTGATGTAGAAGAGACATGAAGAAGAGGGGACACATGTTGATGAAGAAGAGACATGAACAAGTGGATTTTGCATAATAGGTGACCTTTGAACTAGGAGTAAACTACAAATGGGAGATTGATCTGAGCTCACCGATTGGTTTGGGAACAGGCATGACTTGTGTGCAGTCAAACGGCAGATTACTGAGCGACCAGATGACAGGATGCACTTTCTGCATTATGTTGAGGGAGATGGCCACGATGCTGCAGGTGTCCTGACGCACAGCCACACGCCTGGAAGAATGATCAGAGAACATTAAATCAAAAGTGGTATTCTAAGAAATACAAAGAAAACCAAAAGATGGACATTTTAAGCGAAATAAAGGCATTACTTGCTTACTCCTTGATTTGATTTTGATTTGATTTGACAAAAAACAGAAATGACAATTGAATGCTAAGAAACAAAAGTACAAAAGAAATCATGGACATGTCAAGCGAGATAAAGGCATTACTTGCAATAACCTTAATTTAGACTTGGTCAACTTATAATAATAATAATAATAATACATTTCATTTTGATAGCGCTTTTCCTGGTGCTCAAAGACACTTTACATAAAATCATAAATAGAAACGGTACAAAGACAGTAGTCCTAACAAAGTGCGAGTAAAGTGGGGTGGGGGGGGTTACCGCTCTTAAACAAGGCCCGGCCCCCCCACTGATACTTTACCTCTGCCACATTATAGACTATATGCATTACATTAAAGGTGGGGTAGGTAAGTTTGAGAAACCAGCTCGAGATCGCTAGAATTTGAAAATACACAACCGGAGAAAATCTGCCACTTCCTTACAGAGCCCCTCCTCCAACACACACGAACGCGCACATGACCAATGAGGGCACGAGATAAGTTTGTGCACAGATGGAAGGCTGACAGGCAGGTAGGCCATCCAGTTATTTTAGCCGGGCCGGCTCAGATGATTGGTCGTGCTTTTTACAGTACTACAGCTTCCACAGATGATATTTCTTTATGGATTTGTTGTCAAAGCACTTCAGATATTCATTGCTATCGGGATGTTAAGAGCATTCCATGGAATATAACAAAAAGTGTATCTCGAGCCGGTTTCTCAAACTTACCTACCCCTACCTTTAATGCACACAATGTTCCTACTCCTTTCTGCACATATTCTGATTTCACATTTCTTAGTTTATATGCAAAAATTAATTCATAGCATTCTATTTCCATGCAAACTACTGCTTTATTTATCTTATTGCTATTTAACTGTATTTTATTACGGTGTAAAAAAGATTGTGTTTTATATTAGATTTCTTGTTTTTTATATTTGATGTATGCACCATGACATCAACTCAAATGAACCTGTTTCTGATTCTGATGATCAGAGTTTGAAAGCTAGAGTGAATAGATGCAAGGCTTTTATTGTCATGTGTGCATAGCTACAGTGTAGTTATGACAATATAAATCTTAGGGCACAGGCTCCTCCAACAGTGCAACACAATAAAACAGATCAAATAGTGCAAGTAGTACAAATAAAATAGAATATAATAGATATAGTGCAGAATAGTCTTTTGAGATTTAACAGAATAAGTGAGTTTTGAGAGATTTGGCCTTTCGGATGTGACTGGGAAGGGAGTTGTTCCACGTATATCTACTGGTTAATAAGAGACAGTGCTTGTTATGTCTGATGTTGTGGAGCACTGACCCAGGCCATGTCTGACTGGGCTCAAACAGGATGAGCAGCGTCGGCTCGTAGTATCCGTGGAGGAACTTCATGTCGACGATGTTCAGCAGCTTCTCGTCCAGCTCACGGACGTCAATGATGTAACTCGGCAGGAAGTTGGATTTAGGACTGCAGATGAGATACAGAAGAGCTCGCAGTTAGACAATAACACATAGTAGTGTGTAGTAAGCATTAAACAACATCTAGTTATGTTATTAGACTTAGATTACTGTCCACGATCAGGGTGGAGCTAACATCAAGCTATCATCATCAGGATAAAAGTGGATTTTTTTTTATTAAATAGCCGTTTTCTTATTCTTTTTGTGTTGTTCTTCTTACCATTGATATACAATGAAGTCAACTACAAATTCTTACAATTAACAGGGGTAGAACAGTGTAAGATTCCCACTTTTGGTATAACCAAACCAAGTGTAGGGTTCGGTTTAACATACACACAAGAGGCGCTTTCACACCAAGTACTTTGCCGTACTTAGTTCATCAGAACTCTTTAGTGCTGATGAACTAAAGAGCAGATCGCGTTCACACCGGAATAAATCCCTGAGGGAGGATTAGTCAAATGAAGCCGCTGACGTCACTTCTTCTTCTTCTTCTGCTTTGGGTTTACTGGCAGGCCGCAAACCACTTCACGGCGTATACTGCCACCCGGAGTCCCCGGCCGTAAGTCCCTGGAGTTGGGGACTGGCTTCAGTAGAAGCTGCTGGGAAGACTCCACCGCTTTCTGTTGCCATAAGTTAGTCCCTCTCCGTTGGTGCGCTGGGCTAATGCTAATGCTAATAATGCTAATGCCAGCAAATAAAATGGCGGCTTCACAAAACTTTTTGGGAGTTTTACGGGGCGTGGTTTGCAATCCGCCCAGCCAATCAGAAATGGGAACCTTTTTCTCCCATGAAAGTACCTGCTCTCTAGCAGGGACTGAAAAGGGGGTGGAAAGGTTCTCATGAACTAAGTTCTAGTTCCGGATTTTGTTGGTGTGAACGCACATTTTCGGGAAAAGTACTGTGAAAAGCGCCTATTTACATTTTCTTGAAAGATTTCTGAATTTAGAAATAATCACACCTGCCTATTCTAATTGTCTTCCTTTCTAATACATTTGACAGCATTAACAAGCATTTGTGTGACTTTTCTTTAACGTAAAATGTAATCGTATGTACACGTGAGACGAATCAGATAAATGTTGACCTATGACAGAGAGTCAACTATTTATTATCTATTTAAACGTATGTGTTTATTTATTTTCTTTTACTCAACTATTCTTGAATCAATATATATTTTCAAAAATGTAAACTTGTGTGAGTTTTATAATATATTCAAGAATTCAAGGCTTTTGTTGTCATTTGTACGTAGCTACAGTGTAGATATGTCAATGAAAATCTGAGGTCACAGGCTCCTCCAACAGTGCAACACAATAAAACGGATACAATAGTTTAAATAGTGCAAGTAATACAAATAAAATAGAATAGAAATAGAGCAAGGAGAGTCCATTGCTGCGATTTTGGTTACCAAACTCCCGATTTGTACCTCTCTTAATCAACATGTTAACATTTTTGGTGCAGGATTTTGGGATGTCTACCACACAAATAACAATAAGAAGTGTGATGGAGACGTCGTACCCTTCTCCAACTCCGCCCTCCTGTTCGTCAGTGATAGAGTCCTTCCTGAACGGTAACACCACCAGCTGGGTGCCGTAGACGAGCATTACAGCGCAGCGATTCTCCGGATCTACCCGGACGATGGGAATATGCACATTCTGTACAAAACCATCCTGAAAGTGCAAATAAAAACGTGTTAATCCCCTCTTAATGAGTCAGATAGAGCTACTATTTCCACATGTGTTATGTGCCTTTGTTTCATACTCTGAGCTCCGGTTCTTCAAAGTAATGCAGAGACAGAGACTTGAGGTCATGTGTCCCGGGGTCGTACTCCACTACTGACAACTGGTGAGAAAACAAACACAACCACAGGTCAGTGAATAACAATTATAGGCTGTTTAAGATTCAGTTTCAGGCCACATGTTAGTCAATGGTACCTTGGCATCTTTAAAACTGAGCAGTAGTGCATCTCTGTTGGCTCCGACAAGCTGTACGCTGGCCATAGACATAATATTTCCGAAGAGAGAAAAGGATGCCACCTGCTCCAGCTTCTCCTTACGAGGTTTGGCATCTGTATGAGGAGGAACGAGTGAAAAAATGCACTTATTAAGGTGGTTTTTATTCATTAATGGTACAATATATATGTTGGGTATGATGTTTAGACATACCTGAAGACTTGTCGGTCTTTGATGTACTCTGAAATAATGACATAAATGTTACATTAAAGCTGAACTATTTTGTATTTGAAAGCTTGGCACAATGAAACGAGCAGAATGAAAATGAGACCTATAGTTACCTCGACATCATGGATAATCCTGTAGACATACAGCTGAGATGTTCCAGCAACGACCAAATTCTTCTCCTTGCTGGATATGAAGTTGCAGTAGACAGAAAACTCCACCGCAGTGGGAGTGTGTGCTTGTCTGTAAACAGCATACATCCTGGAGAGGGTCACTCACTGTATGAGGGGAAAACAGTCAGGTCAGGAGCTCTTAACATCACTTTTTAATCACCACTCTCCAATCGAGATATATACAACAATCATCTCCAAGTCTTCCTTCAAAGTAAACTGGAGTAGATATGTGTAATTGGATCAGTGAATAGTGTCAAAAGCCGACATGCCAAGTTAAATGTAGCATTGCAGGACACCTTTCAATGCAAATAAAGTGCTAAACGTTAACGTACCATTCAAGCAAGTACTTAAGTACACATTTGAGGTACTTGTACTTTACCCATGGGCGTAGTTTCCACTGAGGACATGTCCCCCCCACTTTTCAAAATCCCGTTTGTGTCTCCCCCACTTTTCAAATGTGTTTTTTTTTTTTACGCAAGCGGTCATTGTCACGGAGGAGCGTTTGTGTGTGTGGCACGAGCGCATTTTGAGAGAGAGACACACACACACACAGAGACATTTATGTGCAGCAATGTTGCTAAGAAGTTTCCAAAATATATACATAAATACTTATACTTCAGTACCATTGTGGATGCAGTACTTTGACTTCAAATCAATTATTATTACAGTGTGGTATAAGTAATTGTACTTGAGTAAAGTATCTACATCACAGGTGTCAAACTCAAGGCCCGGGGGCCAAATCAGGCCCTTGGTGGATTTAATTTCGGCCCGCAGGATAATTTCTAATTACTATTAGATCTGGCCCGCCGGTATATTGCACGCACACCTTCACTCCATCCTGAGGGTCTCCTCAGCTCAGAGCCTGACCCCAAACATTGATGAACTTGCACCCAAGAGGAGATGCCAAGTATCTGGCTTGAACTAGCATCACAGAGCAGCACACTGAGTTTACTGAGTCTGCACTTTTTCTCTCACGACAACAGGGCATGTTTGGTTTTTCTCTTTGAGGGAAATAGTTTTGTTGAAGCTGTTGTTGGCCTGTGGAGAAATGTAATCATAAGAAATGACTCTGGAAAAGCTGCAGATAGAGCCATAAGAAATGAATGCAACTGATTATTTAATGTTTAATGTTGTTTTTATAGGCAATAATTTAAGCTTTGTTAGTACCAGGTTTAATATGTGCAATAAGTTCATTTCAATAAGTTTTGCAATAAACATTGAACCAGTCCGGCCCTCGACTAGTACCCATTTTTTTAATTTTGGCCCACTGTGTATTTGAGTTTGACACCCCTGCTCTAAATACTTGTTCAGCCTCTGCATTTCACAGATTTTAGCTGAAGTGAAACAGGTGAAACAGGTGAAACACTTGACTTCGCATTATGGTACATAATAAACAAACGACAGCGAGCATGTTTTAGCAAAAAGGTGGAAAAATGAAGTCAAAGTGAGCTTTTCCCCTGACAGCTAACGTCTAGTGAAACAACAAAGAAGCATTTGTAGACATTGTTATCATATGACTAATTTGTGTTTCCATCAACATGTATCTCCAGAAAACAAATGTATGGGAAAGCTAACGTTCCTATTTGTAACTAAAACCTTAAAGATACAAATATAATAAGCAATGTGTTTATATTAGCAGCAAGTATATACACATGCACAATGGAAAGGACATATATCACTAGAGTATCTAAAACTACAATATACAACCTCACTAAGCTAAAGAAATAGCTAGCAAAAAGGTGAATAAATAAAGTCAAAGTTAGCTTTTCCCATGACAGCTAACGTCTAGGGAGACAATAAAGAAGCATTTGTATCCAATTTTATAATTTATGTATGACTAATGTGTCTTTACTAACATTTATCCCCAGAAAACGAATGTATGGGAAAGCTAACGTTGGTTAGAAATGAGCTAACGTTCCTGTCTGTAGCTAGCATGTATTAGCTAGCATATATTAGCTAGCATGGCAGCGTGCACCTGGTGTGTTTTTGCAAAATGGTGAATTAATCTTGTAAACGTACCTATATCACACACGTTATCAGAGTCTTTATTTTTCCTTCTTCTGTTTACATTTAAGGTGCCATAGTTTGTGGGTTTCTAACTTGAACAGTTAGTGGCGGTTGTGTTGTGTCTCTGTGCCGACTTCTTCTTCGCGTGTTTCATTTCGGGTAGACTAGCGGCTCCTGGGTGAACTGCTGCCACCTACAGGTAACCAATGTTATAGCAGCTCAAATATGAAAAAAATCAGAATCAGAAACAGATTTATTGCCAAGTAGGTGTACACATACGAGGGATCTGCTTGGTTTTCATTCCTCGTATGTGTACACCTACACAAATGTGTATTTAAGCCGCTATAACATTGCTGAAGTGCATATCTGTCTGTATGTATGAATGTATGTATGTATATATGTATGTTTGCATGTACTGTATGTATGTGTGCATGTATGTATGTATGTATGTATATTGTATTGCCCTTCTGTGTTTACACATTTTAGCAGACAGTCTCCTATGTGAATATTATGTATGGTAAAGAAAACACAAACATAATATGCTATATATAAAATGTTGCTCAGAGCTCCAGATGAGTGATGCCAAAAAATGTGCCGAAGAAACTGCCATTGTACCTCATTTGAAGACGTTTTATTTTTCTTAAAAATAATAATGATATTTCATTAAACTGCAATGTCTTCATGTTTACAACAAAAAAGCAAAACATTTTTGAATAACATATAACAAATCATAATTAAAGAGATCTTTGGTAAACAGATTCCCCGGCTGAACTCACAGACATAAGAAACCCACAGATGTGTTCAGAGATCTACTTCATTTTTTTAAATAGCCTCCCAAAGAGGCACTTAAATGCTTATTCCCCTTTGCTGCATGACACCAAATCTTAACTTGCAGGTTCTTTTGTTTAGCTAAAATAAGAAAACACAAGAATTTCGATCACACAGTAGATGTGATGA